>NW_026068083.1:360386-548909 GCF_014885135.2 Alexandromys fortis
TTTTTTTTTTTTTTTTTTTTTTTTTGGAGTCAGGGTTTCTTTGTGTGGCCCTGGCTTTCCTGGCACTTGCTCTGTAGACTAGGCTGGCCTCAAACTCACTAAGATTCGCCTGTCTCTGCCTCCTGAGTGCTGGGATTAAAGGCGTACGCCATTGCTGCCTGACCACTTACAATATTTTTAATCTCATATTATTAAGATTTTTGTCTTTTTTTAGATTTGACTTTGAAAGATAGAATAGAGACCCGAGGTGTCAAAATAATCGTTGGTTTTCAATGGATTATAAATGTTTGAATAACGAATACTTATGGTTTGCATATTCAATTGTAGGAACTGAAGAATTTGATCCCTAAGTCTGCAGTGGGCACACTGTCTGGAAACTCCAGTAACGTGATCCAGCTGATCATCGATGCCTACAATGTGAGTGCACCTCCATTGCTCAGCTTCATGCCATGCCCGCGGTAAAGCACCCACCGTACACACGTCAGCAAGCTGGAGGGACAGGGCGGAGCGTCAGGCTTATGAGAGCATAATTTAAGCCAAGCAGTAATTCTCAGATAAAGGCACATGGGCAATTACAAGCCCTTGTTTATGTGTCGTCAGGCCATATATCTCCCGGTTGGAGCAAGAGTGAAGCACAGCTGACATTCGATGCACACAGCTCTTCTTTCTCTTCCCAAGGTTACCTTTGTAGAGTCACTTGTTACTGTTTTCTTAGATAGGGTCTTTCTATGCAGCCCTGGCTGTCTGGGATCTCACTATGTAGACCAAACTGGCTTTGAACTCACAGAGATGCACCTGCCTCTGCCTCCCAAGTGCTGGGATGAAAGGTGTGCACCACCATGCCTGGCTAGATTCTCCATTTTTGATGAATGATACCTGACAAGGATCTTTTACTTCTTCAGAAGACAGACTCCGAGGACATGTTTCTCTTTTTTCAGTAGTAGTCAGACTCTTGGATGTATGTACATACTTAGGCAATAAGCATGCCATTTGGGAACTGAAACTAGCGGAATTCTCTCCATTCAGGAGCGTAAGTCAGAATGCTTGTGACGGTTCCCAGTAAGTGCCAGCCAGTGATCATTTAAAATGACCCGTGGGCACCTGCAGTTTCATGGTGACTGTTATATACTGTATAGACCATTTCCTAGATCTCTAGTCTTTGGTAGGTTAAGTTTAGATTAAAAATAGTTTTTACCTTCAGAGTATGTGTGTAGGTTACAGGACAACTTGTGCGGTTCTCTCCTTCAACCATGTGGATTTGGCATCAAACTTAGGTTGAGAGCTTGGAGGCACGCTCCTTTTACACTCTGATCCATCTTACCAGCCCTAGTGTTTTTTGAGACCGTATCATGTGGGCCAGGTCACTTTGACTTCTCAGTATAGCCCAGGATCTGAACTTGTGATTTCCTGTCTCCACCTTCCAGGTGTGCTCCATCATGCCTGGCTTTTGTGCCTGGAGTCCCAAGACATTTTGGAAAAAGTTTTGGCTCAGAGGGGTTTGGCAAAGACAACAGATTCTAATCGTTTCACATTCTCCCCTTCCAGCCTTTGTCTGTCCTGACAGACTGTTTTCCTCACTGGTCACTGTCCTGAGATGTCCCTGTAGTTTATCCTTGTCAGTGCTGAGAACCAAGCCCAGAACCTCGTGGCTGCTGGGCAGTGCTGGTCATCGAGCTAAATTCCAGTTCTTCAGACTCTAGGGAGTGTTTAGGAGGTGACCAGATGCCAGTGGTCCCCAGTAAACTTGTGTGCCCTATTGTTCTGATCTCTGGTTAGCTGGAAGGGGTAGACCAGAGGGGGCCTGTGGATACTGTGTGACACCACCCTAACCCTAACCATAACCCTAACTGAGCAGCAAGCATCAGTTCTGTGTTCTTAGGATTCCTCATACGCAGGCTGTTTGCTGTGAGGTCATTAGCATTTCAGCTGAATAATAATAAAAAGAAACACTTTTACATTGTATTCATTGTTTTGAAGGTTAGACCCTTCTTAGAGTTGCTTACTTTAGATTCTAGCACCCCGTGAATTAATTGTATTGAAACGATAGTGTTTTCATAACATCTCATTTCATCCATTTTGTGTGTGTGTTCAAGTCATATTTTATTTTACTTCCCTGTTGATGGTTAATCTTTCTCTTAGTCCCTTTCTTCAGAAGTCATTCTGGAAAACAGCAAATTGCCGGAAGGAGTAACAATAAATTACAAATCCTACTGCAAGAACGGGGTGAACGGGACAGGAGAAAATGGGCGAAAGTGTTCTAATATTTCCATTGGAGATGAGGTATGTTCTATGAGTGTTTTCTGTGAAAAAGAAAAGCATGTGTAAAGAAGTTTAATTTCGGGGCTAGAGGGATGGTCAGTGGTTAGTTAGTAAGAGCGTTGGTTGCTGTTGCAGAAGCCCTGGCTGGGTTTGATTTCCAGTGCCCATATGGTCAGTTCCAGGATACCTGATGCCCTCTTCTGACCTCCGTGGGCATTGCATGCACTTGGTGCAGAGACATGCATGCAGACAAAACACCATACACATAAAATAAATAAATCTTAAAAGGTTAAAATTAATTTAATGAGAAACATTAAATGAGTAGCTTTTGAAATATTTTTATATTTATTAAGCTTGTTAATCTATTTTTTTTCTTTTAAGGTTCAATTTGAAATAAGCATAACTGCAAATAAATGTCCAAATAAGGAGTCTGAAACCATTAAAATTAAGCCTCTGGGCTTCACTGAAGAAGTAGAGGTTGTTCTTCAGTTCATCTGTAAGTGCAATTGCCAAAGCCATGGCATTCCAGCGAGTCCCAAGTGCCATGAGGGGAACGGGACGTTTGAGTGTGGAGCCTGCAGGTGAGTGCAGCGTGGCTGCGGCAGGGCAGGCGCATTCTAGGCGGCTTTGCTGGGGACGCCCGTAGAGAATAAAATCATAAGCCGTCTGCTCCGTAACTTGCTCACATACTCTAAGCTCTCTCTGCTCTGCTCATACTCCACGGTGAAGCTTGAGCTAGGTAAGCAGGGTGTCCAGTCTCAGGGCAGCCTTGCAAAGACTCGGCTCTCCTGACAGCTCTAGCACTCCAGCTCGCTGCAGCAAAGGTATCTGGGGAAAGTAGATGGAGACTTGTAGAAACAGTCAAACTGAGAGTGATGATTTTCCTTTAAATTTTGTTTTACTTTGAGAAAGGGTCTTGCTTTGTAGCCTGAGATGACCCCAGGTTTATGACCCTGCTGCCTCAGTACTTGGGATATAGGTAGAAGCCACTGCTCCCAGTGTTAACTGACAGTTTTATTTATGAATTAGTTAGCAAGAGAAAGCAGTGCTTTCCTTGTACTGGATTAATTTTATTTGGCTGGGATAAAAAGAAAATAGTACTTAAAGTTTATATTTATTTATTATGTGTGTGTGTACGCATATGTGTACACATGACAGGCTTGTGGAGGTGAGGACAATTTTGGGAGTTCGTTCTTCATCTACCATGTGAAATCCCAGGCCCTGAGTTCAGGCTGTCAGGTTTGGTAGCAAGCACCTTTACCCCGTGAGCCATCTAAAAATTAAACTGTCTTTTCTTTAAAAGTTCTAATAGAACTTTTAAATCTCAATGTCAGTCTCACTGTGGTTTTGACTTTTGGCCCAAAAGAAAAATAAACAGCTATGTTTACCATCAATTTTTAGTTTGTGAGGGTTTTTTTTGGGGGGGGGGCTGCCTTTCAATACAGGGTTTCTCTGTGTAACCCTGGCTGTCCTGGAACTTGCTCTATAGATCAGGCTGGCCTCGAACTCACAGAGATCTGCTTGCCTCTGCCCCGCACCCTGCCCGAATGCTGGGATTAAAGGTGTGCATAACCACATCCCAGCTACCATCAAATTTTAATTACCATTTTAAATAATTTAAATATTATATTTTTTCTGTGTTGTATTATTTCTTGTTTGAATCATTAATGTATCTTTTTAGGCCAGGCGTGGTGATGTACACCTTTAAGCACTCAGGAGGCAGAGACAGGTAGATCTCTGTGTTTGAGGCCAGCCTGGTCTACAGCATGAGTTCTAGGACAGACAGGGCCACAGAGAGAAACCCTCTCTTCAAAAACGAAAACAGGAAACAAAAAATACCATTTTTAGTAAAATGGCATTGACTCAAAAAATTTTTTCTAAAAAAATTCTTTGCCATTTTGAGGCAGAGGCAAGAAGATCTCTGAGTTCAAAGCTAACCTGGTCTACAGAGAATCTTACTTTCTTGAAAAATGAATTTGTTTTACTTTCCCAGATATTTTGTTTGTTTGTTTTGAGGCTGGATTTCTCTCTGTAGCTTTGGAACCTGTCCTGGAATTCACTCTGTAGGACAGGCTGGCCTCAAACTCACGGGAATCCACCTGCCACTGCCTCCTGAGTGCTGGGATTTATTTGTTTGTTTGTTTTGTTGCTAGAATGTTTTCATTTTGGTTCCTTGCTGAAGATGAATTTCCCGAGGCCCCTTCTTGTTCCATAAGAACTTGTGTTGCTGCTGCGTATGTGCATATGTGTGCATGTGTAAACACATGCACTTCTCTCATCTGAGAGTGCAGGGTGGGCATCCCTAGCTGGTAGTTTGCTGGTGTGAGGAGATTGCTTTGTACACCTTTTGTTTATGGACTGTTGGGGTCTTTGACAGGTGCAATGAGGGGCGTGTGGGGAGGCATTGTGAGTGCAGCACAGATGAAGTGAACAGCGAAGACATGGACGCTTACTGCAGGAAGGAGAACAGCTCAGAGATCTGCAGTAACAATGGGGAGTGTGTCTGCGGACAGTGCGTGTGTAGGAAGAGAGATAATACCAACGAGATTTACTCTGGCAAGTTCTGCGAGTGTGATAACTTCAACTGTGATCGATCCAATGGCTTAATTTGTGGAGGTGAGTATGCCCCAGCCGTAGCTCCGTAGTGCAGGTCCTCTGGTGAGGTCGCCCGAGGGCAGGCCTTCCACTAGAGCTGCTCTTATCTGTGCTGCAGCGGCTTGGTTTTGACGTGTGAATAATTGCTGCCATGGCCCATTTCACCCTTGTTTTGAGAAATGTTTTTCTGTTGCAGGAAACGGTGTTTGCAGGTGTCGCGTGTGTGAATGCTTTCCCAATTACACTGGCAGTGCGTGCGACTGTTCCTTGGACACTGCTCCGTGTGTAGCATCAAATGGTCAGATCTGCAACGGCCGGGGCATCTGTGAGTGTGGGGCCTGTAAGTGTACAGATCCCAAGTTTCAAGGGCCAACCTGCGAGACGTGTCAGACCTGCCTTGGCGTCTGTGCAGAGCATAAGTAAGTACTGCCTGGCTGCTTCACGGAGTTAACTCACTGTGCTGACCCCAGTAGAGCCCAAGGAGAGGGCTAAGACATTACACTTCAAGGAGAATATTTGCTGCTTTTTATGTATCCCATTTTCTATGACCTAAAAATTCTTTTTTAAATCTATTTATTCTGTATACAGTGTTCTGTTTGCATGTTTGCTGCTTAAATTATTGTTGTGTTATCTTACATATTTAATGTGTGATATCGGTCCAGTTTTATGCTGTGGAGGTGTATGTAATGTATTAATGGGAAATTTATTTGTAATAAAAATCCAGCTGTTAGTATTGACTTGGAAAATGCATTTGGTTTACTTACATTTGTTACAGAGCTGAACTGCTAGTTTGTTCACTGAAGAATGTTGAATTGTTAATGTTTTTTATAAAATTTGTAAACAGTTTAGAATAGAGCATGGGCTGTTCTTGAACTTGAGGTCCTTC
Source organism: Alexandromys fortis (assembly GCF_014885135.2). Lineage (NCBI taxonomy): Eukaryota > Metazoa > Chordata > Mammalia > Rodentia > Cricetidae > Alexandromys > Alexandromys fortis. The sequence continues at coordinate 366,127 of NW_026068083.1, forward strand.
AGTCTCAGCCTCCCCATGCTCGACCACCATGGGCTCAGACTAGACTTACACATACCCCCTAGGTCTGCAGTTTGCTCGCTGGTAGTCTTGGGCATATGTGCTCGAGGTTTGTCACGGACACGTTGACGTCTTTACGAGAAGGATCCACTGTGCAGGCCTCACTGGCGTCTGTACAGCACCCATACCTGTGCTGTGGACGTCAGGTCTGAAGCCGACTAGGAAGTAAAGTTTGCTAATCAGATGTTGGGCAAACGCTCGATAAGGCCTGGTCTTACCAGGCCCCACAGGCACTGGCCTTTACTGAAGTTCTTACTCCTCCAGTGGAGGGCATGAGCTTGCCAGCAGCTTTGGTAACGAGAGGCTTCTTGGGTGATTTGCCTCCAGTGCACGTGGCCCAGGGTAGGTCTGGAGAACGCCCTACTTGTCCCCTTACTCTGTCTGCCTGCAGCTTCGCCAGCCAGGGTGGTACTTGGCCTTAGTGGCCGTGCCTGGCTGAGGGTGCTGGAGATGGGGCTGTCCTGTGGAGCACATTGTCGCTGTTCCTCTGCGCTTATGCTGCCCGTAGATCAGCAAGGCCGTTAGTTTAGCCTGTGCAGTGCTCTAAGCAGAGTCCGTCTTAATCCATGCTAAGTGTACCGATTTCTGTCTTAGAGAATGTGTTCAGTGCCGAGCCTTCAACAAAGGAGAAAAGAAAGACACGTGTGCACAGGAGTGCTCCCACTTCAACCTCACTAAGGTGGAAAGCAGGGACAAGCTGCCCCAGCCAGTGCAGGTCGATCCCGTGACCCACTGCAAGGAGAAGGACATTGATGACTGCTGGTTCTATTTCACCTACTCGGTGAATGGCAACAACGAGGCCATCGTGCATGTTGTGGAGACTCCAGGTAGGCAGAGGTTGGGAGATGCCTTCTTTCTGTGCTCTGACATCAGAAACAACCTGCAATAATCTGTCCATAGAAACAGCATTATTGATGATATTTAAGTCTGAGTTTGATTTAGCTTTAGGTATTGGGAGAGGTTTTCTTAAAGATGTTATTAATGTGAATTTGTTCAAATTCCCTAAAATTAAGCACATTTTACTTTTTTTCCTCTCATAGCCTTTGTAGATTCTTTGTCATTTTTTTAAAAGATATATTTAGTATGTTTACAGTGTTTTGTCTGTCTGTATGCCTGCTAGAAGAGGACACTAGACCTTACAGACGGTTGTGAGCCACCGTGTGGTTGCTGGGAATTAAGCTCAGGACCTCTGGAAGAGCAGCCAGTGCTCTTAACTGCTGAGCCATCTCTCCAGCCCTCTTTGTCATTCTTTATTATTTGTGTCTAGTTTTTTTTTCCTTAATGAATGTATTTTAGAACATATGGTGAGCATCTATTACAGGAAATTGTCCAACTTTTTAGTTTTTAAAAAAGAAATGTATTTATTGTGTGTGTCTGTGTAAAGCAGGTTGTCAGCCTCGTCACAGGCACCGTTACCCACTGAGCCATCTTGTGGTCTTTGCTGTGTTCTGCAGCTCTAGGCAGGAGCTCTGAATGCTGCAGGGTGTGCCTGTGTTTTCCCTTGTCCTAGCAGTCTTTGAACACAGGGTGCTTGTTCTTGTTTCTTTGATGTTTTACGTTTTCTGCACTGAGTGTCCCCAGGGTGTTGATATAGGTAGGGGCTTGCTGATTTCTGCAGTGGTCGTGACACTACTTTGACATCACACCAGAATGCAGATCAGTGTGAGGAAAAAAAATCCTTTTTAAAATATAGCGTGTGTGTGGTGGGAGCGGTTGGTGCCAGGCACCTTTCTTCATGCACATAAGGAATTTCTCCAGTTACCTCACTCTTTTTGTTTGGTTTTGGGACAGTCTTGCCTTACAGCTCTTGGCTGACCTGGAACTCATGTCGTAGACCAGGCTGACTTAGAGGTTGTGACAGTCTTACAGCCTCTGCTCTTTAGTGTGGCCTATACTGCCATGCCTGGCTGCTGACCATCTTTTGTGTGTTTGTTTGTTTGTTTGTTTATTTATTTATTTATTTATTTATTTTTTGGCCATTGCTTAGTACTTTATAATCCTGAAGATCACGTTCCTAATTACAATATAAGCTTTTCATTATTTCTGATGCTCTTAGGATTTTTTCAAATTTTCAATCTTTAGGGAAAGAAATATATTCTGTAACCCCCAAATAAATGGCCTACTGATTGTATTTCCTGCAGTTTTGTAAGCTCCCTGGTTAGAACCTAGTAGCTTTTGTTTGTTTGTTTGAGACAGGGTCTCATTATGTAGATCAGGCAGACCTCAAACTCAGAGGTTCTCTTGGGATTAAAGGTACCTGCTACATTATCTGGCCTAGAACCTAGCAGGTTTTAGACAGGTTTTGGGGTAGTGCGAGTTTCCAGTACTATTGATTCTGTAAGATCCCACCAAGCTCTAGTGGTCTTGTGAACTTTGTGTGTTCTCAGTCCTTGGATGCTCACATAACCTTCTCATTTGCAGACTGTCCGACCGGTCCTGACATCATCCCGATTGTAGCAGGTGTGGTTGCTGGGATTGTGCTCATTGGCCTGGCCTTACTGCTCATTTGGAAGCTTTTAATGATAATCCATGACAGAAGGGAATTTGCTAAATTTGAAAAGGAGAAAATGAATGCCAAGTGGGACACGGTAAGTTATGAAACATCTACTGGGAAGTAGGTTGGCTCATGAAATATATGTAACTTTACTCTGTGACTGACCTTTAAAGTCCAATTTAAATATTTCGTTCCCTAAAGCTCATTATTCAAAGAATTTGCATTTGCTGGAAACCAGAAGCCTCCTATTGCAGTAGACCATTTATGAGGATCCATATTCTGCATATATTGTGGCTGGTGTTTTTCTTTAATATGCTCTGCTCATTTGTCTACTGTAGGGTCTTAAATGATATCAACAGTGTCTCAGGCTACACTAAAGAAAGCCCCTCTCTCCATGACTTCGGGGGGCGGGACATAACCAAGTCAGCGGTTCTGAGACTAGAGTGATGGGAGGGCTGACCAGAAGGCGGGGTACCAGGGGCCTTCTTGGGATGAGTCCTGTATCAGGTGTGTTCGTGCATTTGGAAATACTTGGCTTGAACTCCATAAAACTTGCTTAATAGAAACACAGGCTCTGCCTGGCGTGTGCTGGTTTCAGTGCTTTCAGGATGGGGGTGGGGGTTGGCTAAGTGTGGGCCCTTGTGTATTCACATTTGACACAAGAGTTGATGTCTTCAATCAGCATTCTTAAATTGTAAATGCAATAGTCATGTGTCTTTTACTACAGTTAGGTTGTTTTTTTTTTTAAATTTAGAAATCTCAGAATTGAACTGGAATAGAAATAGGATTCCATTTTATGGTGTTTATACACTATACATACCAATTTTCTTTCTGATGAAATCACTAGAAACTGTTTCTTTCACTTTAGCAAGAAAATCCGATTTACAAGAGTCCTATAAATAATTTCAAGAATCCAAACTATGGACGTAAAGCTGGTCTCTGATTACCGTTCGTATTTCCTTTCTCTTTCTATCCTTGCATGTCAACTTCTGTCTTTTTTTACTGCACCCTGTGTGTTTCTCAGCACTAGCGCTGTTTTGTTTGGCTTTGTTTATATGGCTTCCTGTGGCTCTCTCGTATGTGAATTTAGTGCGTGGAAGGACTTTACAGACAATCGAGTGTGGAGCAGCCTTGTGTGGTGGGAGGAGGGACTGCTTCACACTCAGGCAGCCCCCAGCTCTGTCACCTCCCTGAGGCCGCTCTTCTCATGTGTCTGCAGAGGCAGTGGGACTGCTACCCTGTGTTAGAAGGTCGTGACATAAGGAAACACCTTCTGGGTTGAATAGTGAATTGAGTGTGAAATGAAAACAGCAAAACCATAGTATGGTGTTTGTGTTATTCACAATTACAACTCATATTGCCCACCCTAGAAAGATTCTGAGACTTTTCTAGTTTTTGATTATGTGGGTATTCTACTGAGAAGCAGAATTCTGTTGTGTGTTAGTTATTAAATGGTTCTGACTTTCAAGTTTAAAACTAAAAATTTTTGTTGCTTATTTTTGCTTGAGACAGGGTCTTAATATGTAGCCCTGGTTATCCCAAAACTTGCTGTGTAGACCAAGCAGGGCTGAACTCACTTGATCCACCTGTTTCTGCCTCTTTTAAAACTCTCCTTGGGCTGGAGAGATGGCTCACACTTGAGACCTCTGCTCTTCCAGGTCTGGAGTTCAATTCCCAACCACCACATGGTGGCTCCCAACTGTCTGTAGTGGGATCCGATGCCCTCTTCTCGCACAAAGTCGGACGTGCAAACAAAGTGCTCATATACATTCTTTAGGAGGACGTTACCCGCGCAGGGAGAAATAGCACCGCTGCAGTGACTACCGGTTAGTGAACCTCGCTGCACTGTGGGAGCTGCAGTTCCACCCGCAGCCCTGTAGTTACTCAGTCATGAATCAGTCAATAATGAAAACGGACTTGCAGAAAGCCCCAAATATGGGAATATTGTGTGTGTTTAAAAGACACAGGAAGTAGCAATAGTGCTAGAAATCATAACTTGCTGGATCTCTTTTGCTGCCAGGGTTCTATTTAAGGTCTAGTTTGTTGGTAGAAAGTTATTGTTGAGATCATGTATGTCTGAAAACGTGATGTGTTCCCTCGCTCTCACCTGGGACTTGGCAGGAGTAATCACTGCAGGGAAACTGACTCGCTAGTGCACTTACTGGGGTTTCATTTCTCTCCTTTGTGGGAACTATTAGGCATTAACAATTTCATCTAGTTACTTCTCACAGGAGAATTTTCCACTTGTTTGCCCTTTCTGTACATTCAATGGCACTTTGTGTAAATCATCAGTGGTTACTAGTTATACTTAATGTTTATACTCTTGACTTAATTTTGACTGAATATACCTTCTTCAACTAAAATAAGTGTTTGAAACAAGAAAGCAAGTGTTTCTTAAATTTTACTTATATATTATTGAAATGTAAGAAAATTTATGGCTATAGATTATCCTAAAATGATTTCTTAATAAAAAATTATTAGGAATTAATAAAAATTAATGAGTCAATAAGTCAGAAAAAAATATGCAAAAATATTTTTGTGATATGGGACCAAGGTTTCTCACAAATTAATTACACTGTTAGCAGACACTGTAATTATGCGAGCATATAAAACTGTCACATCGGGACACTGAAAAAAATGATCAGGTCTGTCCTCCGTCTCTGGTGTGGATTACAAGCCTCCCAGTTTGCACTGCACACCTCATATACCGTGACGTAAACACTGTAGCCACCGCTGTCAGCTGTTCCTCGTGGACAAAGAGGGACTCACTCCAGGGGTAGCCTACACACAGACATAAATACGCTTTGGCTTTGGGGCGGGGGCTGTACTCCGAGTGACTACTAATCGGATTACTGTAGCTCATCTCCATCTAAACTGATGTCTGACACACAGCGAGTTTAGTTTGATCTCTAACGTGCATGTTAGACTTTTGTTTGATTGGACTTTGAAATAATAAATATAAATGTGTGTACGGCAAAGCAAACTTCTCCAACGGTAAGTTTTTTTTCATATAAATTCTACTTTAGACTCTTTGATAATAGATATTGAACTTTTTTTTATATTTTGCTTTCTGTTTTGTTCCCTTATAATTCTTAAGCACTAAATACTAGACCGTGTTAAGTGCGTTAGCGCAGAGACAGCTAAATGGCAGCGTGAAAGCCTGGTGTGTTTGAAAACACAGTTCTAGGGTCACACCCCACACCCCGGTGGAAGCCGCGGCCGAGGCAGGATTGAGATTCTGAGCAGTGTTGTCAGTGTAAGAGGCGTTTGTTTGAGGGATCGTGTGGCACTTCTCTGTTGCTCTCATTAAATGCACCGACTGGAGCAGCTCAGTGGAAAAGACCTTTGCTGCAGGTCACAGTCACTGAGAAGTCACAGTAGGTGGAGCTCGGTCCAGTTGTATCCGAGTCACAAAGCAGTGATACATGCTGGGGCGCAGCTGACCTTCTCGTTTTATATGATATTCGAGCTCAGGAAATGATTCTGCCCACAGTGGGCATCTCACCTTAATTAACTTAAGATAAACCCCCACAGATACGGCCTGAACCCCATCTCCCACGTAAGTTTAGATTGACATTGATATCAACCATCTATTCTGGTTTGCATTCTGCTGCTTTGTATAGATTTCTGTTCGTTTTTCAATAATTCATTTGTAGTCATTTCCCCTTTGGATGCATTCCAAAACTTCTCATGTGAACCTCCCTTTCTGGTACTGGTCTCGTGTACATTTCTATTGTGAAGGCTGTCAGATCGCCTTTCTTCATATCTTCACATACCGTACTGTACTCCCCAAGGACAGATATGTGATTGTGTAATTATGATTGTTATTGTTCTGCTTAAAACACCACAGTCAGTATATATGTTCAATCTTGAGAAATGTTTGTGGCTTTGAATCACCTGATGAATCCGCAGTGGCCTTAGATTCAAGACTAGAACTGTGATCAGCATCACCCTTAGGCTATTGAAGAATGGTAATTAATATTCTAGGCATATTTTTGCACAGTACCGTACCGTGGGTGATACTGGCAAACATACCCAGAACACTAAATCAGTCAGTCCATAGAAGATCCCAGGAGCACAGTTCCTTCTCTGGGGACAAAGTCAGCCACCCCATTTTAGTATCAAGTACTCCTATGCATTAGGGTGTGTGAGTCAGGTCCAACTGCTTCTTTAAGCTGGGTACCAGACCTTCAGGGGGAGCCTCTGATGGCGGCTGTGCAGACCATTTGTGAGGCAGCACTCCAGGGATGATGGGAGTCGGCGCAACGTTCCAGTAGCCCGAGACTGCTGGGGCAAGGGTGTCCTCTCACCGCGCTGCTGGAAGTGGCTTAAGAAAACTGCAGCTTAATCTTGTTTTGGAACACTGTGATTTTTAGAGAGTAACTGGTGGTTTTTGTTTGTTTCAGGGTGAAAATCCTATTTACAAGAGTGCGGTGACAACTGTGGTCAATCCAAAGTATGAGGGAAAATGAGCCCTGCTCAGGCCGATTCCACAATGCCGAGCTCACAGCAGCATCGTCTTAGTCACGTAGGGTAGCTTTGGGGCTCCGTGGCCAGGGTTTGTTCACATGCAGGTTTGGGAAATGTACAATATGTATAATTTTTAATTTTTTTTATTATTTTGAAAATAATGTTATAATCCATGCCAGGGACTGACAGAAGACTTGAGAAAGGATCTTTATCCTTGTCAGCTAAGGTCACAGTGTGCCTTTCTAACCCTTCCTCTCCGATCATTGGAATCAGGGGCACTGCTGGGCGACGCAGGGCAGAGTTGAAGCAGCTGCGTCACCCACGTCTGCACCGCCACTGATTCAGCCCAGTGCTGCATCTGAAAGACACGTGTGCTGGCAGTTTCCAGTTAAATCACTTTGACACAGTTGTTTTACAAAGGCCATTGGGAAAATTCAGAGAGGTGGAAGGAAAAACTTAGCTTTAAAACCTGTGTGCCATTGCGAGTTACTTGATCCCGTAACTCTGACGCCTTCTCTTTATAAATCCAAGCTTGGATAAAAGTCCTGGGGACTCTTCAGCTAAGAAGTCCCTGACTTAGCACTAGTCACACAAAGGCCGTAACTTCCATAGCATTTGCTGAATGGGAACCTTTATGAGTTTATTTTACTTTACTGTTCTGTTTAATTCCTGGTGCTCTTTTTCACTTCTTCTAATCTTCTCATGTGTCTGTTTGCAGTTTGGGGTTAAGACTCTTTATCATTTTGTTTACTTGGCTTTCACTGCCTTCTTCGCGAACACTCTACGCTCTCCTGCTGCTTGCAGGGCTGCAGGGCCTGGGCCGTTCCAGCCGTTCCACCACTGCGCGCCTCCGAGCCTTCCCTGCCGCGCGCGCTCTCACCCTAGTCACAGCCTTGTTTTAAGTGCCTTTTAATTTTGACAATGCTATTAACTGAAGTTATTTATTAAAATAAAAAGGCCTAAAATACTTAAATGGTTTGTTTGGCTCCATATTTTTGTTAGTTTTGTGTAGTCTTCATGTAAGCTGAAGTGATTCACTTTAGACACGGGGAGCGGATGATAGAACAGACTGCAGTTCCTGTCCCCCTGAGATGGGAGCTGTTTCATTCTGTTTTGTCAACACCAGCTTAGACTGCTAGATGCTGGAGAGCTAACGTTCAGGAGAGGGGTGAGATTTTTGTTCTTAGGAAGAACTAGGGAAGTCTTACTTTCATTTGGTTTTAGTTATTTTTATGTAAAACTGTATTTCCATAAAAAACGCTTGTGTAAGGTTTAAAAGAACTTGGGTAGGCAAGGTAACGTAGTGGGGAAGAGGTCTTGCTCTGCAGGCTGCTGATCTGAGGTCAGGCCTTAGAGCTCATGCAAGGCTGAAGTAGAGACTGAACCACCTGCCCTCCTCCCACCCCCAATGCACACACGGTAATAATAATAAATTAAAAGATTTAAAGAGAAGTAAGTATTTCCTCCTTGGATATACAAGAGACGTCAGGACGATGTGAGAAAGGAGATGGTTAGAAGTTTCCCCATGGTCTGGTGCTTGCTGCCTAGGCTGATGACCTGAACTTGATTCTCGGGACCCACATGGTAGAAGCAGAGAGTGAAATTCTAAAAGCTCCTCCCTCACACTTGTGTGCACCCATGAATGCACTTCCCTCGAGCACACAACAAACATAAATGAAAAAAAAAAAAAAACTTAAAAATGCTTCTAACACTCTAGCCATTTATGCTAAGTGACACTCTTTTCATTTATTTAGATATGATTCCTAGTTTTGACTAAAACAATTTTGATGGTAGAATTTACATTCTTGCTAGTTTGTATGATCCATGAGAAAGGTCTTTATCTTGTTCATATCGTGCCCTGTTTTGCCTTAATGTATCCTGTGTTCTGCTGTTCACGCCCATGCTCAGTGTAGCTAATTTCCTTGTGCTTTTATATGATAAGTGTGACTGAGACGTCTTACCTCATACCCTAAGAATGAAGTTTGTTTTCTAGAGCAACCCCCTCAAAACACATGAAACAATGACTTGGTACATTGTGTATAACATCTTATAGGGGAAGAAAAAAGCAAAACCAAATCATTATTATAAGTATTACTTCATGAATTCCCTTGAGATAGACGCCTGGGTAAAACACAAGCACAGTTCACACTGCAGTGAGGCTGGCACCTGTGGGGTGGACTTGAACGAGGCTCTGGACTAGTCCCAGTGTGTGGCTAGGGTCTGGCTCAGAGCCTCCCCAGTACAATCCCTGCAGCGGCTCTGGTTCTTCATGTGCTTACCCATGCCACGTATCCTCTCAATCCAGAGGTGTCAGTGACATCTGGATACTTCTCTGCCTAGCAGTGCTGCGCTATAATGGTAATAACACAAACATCCTGCAGCTCATAGACCGAGTTCCATGTGTGAAGAGCTGAATGCCCCTTTTCTTGGAAGAATAGCTTTTCACTTTTGCCATAACAGCTGCTGTCGTGGCCGCTTTAAAGCGCGTGATGATGGTAGGGGCCGAGGCTACGGTTGTTGGTTGCCCAGTGTCCGGAGGGAGACCAGAGTTCTTGCTCTCAGGACCGTGGTGAAGGGGAGGGCACAAGAACGGCAGCCAAGGAAGTGCATTGAGAAGTAGAGAACAGCTCCCCGTGTCCAGAGGGGCCTCGGAATGGGTTCTCTGGTAGTGTTATAGAGGCCCTGAGCTCACTCTTCCTGTTCTTGGAAAGCCTGCTCGCTTTGAGCTGGTTCTGACTAATTCTGTCAGCAATCTAGACATTTGATTTTACTTGGGCCGCTAACGCTGAAGCTGACTGGAGGTGAGGGCTGCCTTCTCTGTAAACAGCTTCATGTTCGCAGCAATGAGCCACACATTGTTTTTCTTTGACCACATTTAAGTCAACTGAATACCAAAGGAGGCAGAAATGGATGCAACATGGGTGGGGGGAGGGATGTAGAAAATAGGGAAATGTCAGGACTGTTTTCTAATCAGTAGTTACTTTGTCAGTGAGTTAAACTCCTTGAAAGGCAGAGTTGGTTGGAATGAATAAAAATACAACTGCAATCTATAACAAAGTACACGATTCCCTTCAGATATAAAGCCATGGATGGAATAAAGGATAGAAAACCAAGAATGGCTTGTGCTGACACTAGATGAGGTGGGATCCAAGGGCAAAGCCAGGGGCACAGCATGCAGTGAAAAGCAGGCCGTTTCATCAAGGGGGTTTAACAACTGTAAATATATCCATCAAACAACAGAGCTCCCACACTTGAACACCAGCAATTGACAGGCATGCAAAGAGAAACGAAATACCTGCAGTAGCTCCTAGGAATGGACAGAACAGGTACGTAGGAGAGGAAACAGGCGCTAAGCAACGCTGGATCTTAGATTACAGCTCTGGTCAGCATGCATTCTTAGAAACTTAAAGTAACTGTCAAAACTGAGCAGATGACTGTTAGCTTGACGGGAGTAGTATGCAGATTTTGTCTGTACATCAAAACCTGTAGTGCTCCCTAACCATGTACATTTTTCCTTTTCCAATCGATTTCATTAGGGTTTCTATTGTTTCTATTGAAGAGACACCATGACCAGACAGCCCTTACAAAGGGAAACATTTAGTTGAGTGGCTTACGGTTTCAGAGGTTCAGTCCATTATCATCATGGCAGGACACGGCGGCAGGCAGGCAGGCATGGTGCTGGAGAAGGCGCTGAGAGTGGAGAAGGAGCTCCATCTTGATCCTGCAGGCAACAGAAAATAGCTTGAGCATAGAGGAGCCTCAAAGCCCACCTCCAACAGTGACACACTTCCTCCAGCAACGCCGCACCTCCTAATAATGCCACTCCCTATGAGCTTATGGGAGCAGTTACATTCAAACTACCACGTCAGTCATACTTCACCAAAGATGAAATGAAAAGGAAAAACTAAAACTAGGTTGTACTTATCAGGATGCTCTGAGGCCCTCTGGTCTTTGTCACTTAAAAAAAAAAAAGCTAGAATTAATTGGTTTATTATTGTTCACGAGTGGATGATGTGTGTGCATGTTCACGTGAGTCATGGCACACCTGTGGAGGTCAGAGGACAGCTTTATGGAGTTGTTTCTCTCCTACCTTATTGGATTGGGGGATTGGATTCGGGTTGCCAGGCTTGCATGGCAAGTTCTTTACTTGTTGAGCCATTGGGCTGTCCTGGCTCATAATTTTTCCGAAGAACTCCTTATGCTGGACGTGTGGATGATCATTCTCACATGTCAGTGCTCACCATGGCTGAGCCTTCCTCCACCGGTTCCTGTCATAACCGTCCTCAGATCCCTTAGGTCTTCAGAGATGGCCACCGGAGGACCCTGCTTCAGTTTCCAGCGCCCACAGGATGCCTCTCAAAACCCAGCAGTAACTCTAGTTCCAGGGAACCCAGTGCTCTCTTCTGACCTCTGTGGATACCAGGCATACATGTAGTGCATATGCATACATGCAGGCAAAACATAAATCTAAAATATTTTGAAGAAATAAAATCTTCCTTTAATTTTTTGATTCCTTTTCATATTACAGCTATTAAAAAAAAAACCCCGCAGATTATGCCCTAGACAATCAAACTGTTTCTCATTTAAATCCCACCCACATTTCCTGGTCATATGTTTCTACTAAGTGGGGCTGCTAAGCATAACAGACACAACCCGAAAATGAGCTTTTAAAAAGAAACAGAGAAGTACAACACTGTTTTTTTTTTTTTTTTTTTTTTTTTTGTGCTTTGTCAGTCGTTGAATATTGTCCCGGGTGGGGGGAGACGAGACAGCATCAGAAAGTACTGCCCTGTCCCAAACCCACCACAAACAGGAATTCCCCTACTACAGTGCACACATTTCATGAGGTCATATTTATGTGGCACACAAGTTTCCTTGCATCTGCAAAATAACAGGGACCGCGGCCCACAGAGCCAGGTGGATAACTGAGCTGAGCTGGTCTATATACGGAGGCGAAACAACCATAGGAACCCACCATAGCAACACCCTGCCCGCTGGCTTGTGCCCATCTGTTTTCCTAGCAGGAATTCCAAAGCTATGTCGTCACTCAGTTGGGTTTAGCCTTCATGACCCTTATGGCACCCTTGTGACAAAGTCTGTAATCTTTTCCCCACAGCCTCCTTGAATCTACCTTAGAAAAATGTCAAACGTGCCCTCTAGGAAGCTCATAAAATTAGACTCCTTAATGCTTCTATTTAACCCTCTACACCCTCTCAATAAAAGTATGCAGCCAACTCTTTCGAAAATGTCATAAATCCAACAGATTCTGTCGTGGTTCTATGAGCAACGGTGCAGGGAATCAGATTCCAGCTTCTGTCTTGAAGACCACCTGACTATCCACTCTGACCCAGGGACATTCAGTCCAGCAGGAAGCAGCTAGGCTCTGAGGTTGATGCTCAGAACCCTTTTACATATAGAGCTGGAGATGTTAGAGCATCCTCCCCCTCCCCTTAGCCTCTGTAAGCAGCCTCGGATCTAAAGCCTATGGTTCCATCTTACAGGTAACATACTATCAAAGCTCTACTCCAGTGCCCAAAGAGTGACCATGTAACATAGCTGGAGTCATGTGTGTCCCTTTCCCCTACCTGTCACAGCACAAGTTGTGTACTAGCCAAGGCTACTTCCCCATGATGCAAGACCTCCCCTTTCCCTTAGAAACTTCAAAGTTTGGTATATCTAGGTCTTGAGGTAGATTGATTTCCATTTTTCTGAGAAACCACCGTATTTATTTCCAAAGTGGCTGTACAAGTTTGTACTCCCTCCAGCAGTGGAAGAATATTCCCCTTACTCTACATCCTCTCCAGCATAAGTTGTCATCACCAGTGCTTTTGATCTTAGCCATTCTGGCAGGTGTAAGATGGAATCTCATAGTTGTTCTGATTTGCATTTCCCCATGACAAAGAATATTGGACAGTTCTTTAAGTGTATTTTGGCCATTTGAGATTCTTCTGCTGAAACTTTGTTTGGCCCTGTACCCCATTTTTTAAATTGGATTATTTGGTATTTTGATGTCTCATTTCTTGAGTTCTTTGTATATTTTGGAGATCAGCCCTCCGTCAGATGTGGGGTGGGTGAAGATCTTTTCCAATTCTGTAGACTATCATTTTGTCTTATTGACAGTGTCCTTTGCCTTACAGAAGCTTTTGGGTTTCAGGAGGTCCCATTTATTAACTGTCGATCTCAGGCTCCTAGCAGTGAGATCAGGGCCCGTCCCTGGTGCTTAGCTGGCTTTAGGAACCCGTTCCCCCTGCCTCAGTTTGAAGTGCCAGGCTTTGTCTTAAGACCGTGGGAAGGAAGCCAGTCCTTTTCTGAATGGAGATGGAGGAGGAGTGGATGGTGAGGGGAGGTGTACACGGGGTGGGGAGGGAACTGGAGGAGAAGGAGGAGGGAAAATTGGTCGGAATATAAAGTAAATAAGTGAAAAGATGTTAACTAAGTTATAATAAAAAAAGAAACTTCCAAGTTGATACCTTGTCTTGCCTGAATCCTTAAGTCCTCTGTTGTTCTTTTTCTAAATGCTATGAAGTCCCAGGCGGCAGCTGTAGGCAGGCAGTGGACTCTGCGAGCAGCCAGTCCCAAGGCAGAGGCTGCTGCGGGTCCCAGAGCGGGTCGCCCAAGATCCCCGGGCAGACAGGTCGTGGCGGGTCCCAAGCGGGCGAGCTGGAGAGACAGCTCGCGGCGGGTGTGGACGGGCAGCGGGGGGGAGGGGGGGGGGGGAGGAGGAGGAGGAGGAGGAGGAGGAGGAGGAGAGAAGAGAAATGGGGCGGGGGGCAGAGAAGTGGGGAGAGAGGCAGAAGCGAAGCTGCCTCTCCGAGAGGAAGACAGGAAAGAGAGCGAGGTCAGGCCGGAAGCTGAAGATCAGCCTGCCTCGGTGGCTGGGGAGGGAGTGGGCGTGGCTTGTCTCTTAAAGAGACAGAAAACCATAACATCCTCCATCATCTGTCTGCTGCGGCAGTTCCTCTGTTGCTGGAAGGACGGCTTAACTCAGTACCCTTCTCTTGAACTTTTTCTCCCTTCCCTAAAATCTAACAGCAAGGACAAGTGAAGGTCATGCTTGTGACGATTTCAACCACTTAAGGCTGATACTTCCCGGTTCTAGGGGTCCTACGGGTACAGACAAGCCCTCAGGCAGAAATGCCTAATGGCCCCCGGGGATGTTAAAGGTCGGGGAGCCACAATCCCTGTTCTGACTCTGCTAAGCCCTCACGCGCCTGTGTGGTTACATCCACAGGGGACTCTGCTAAAGCCCTTGTGCGCATGCGTGAGCACTGTCACCTGCTTCTGCCACAGTCACATCAACCACCTGTGCACATGCGCTTGGCAGCTTTTAAAAAGCTGGCCGGACCATCTTTCTCTCCCTGTCTTTGCACACCAATTCCCCAGGCCTGTACAAGCCCCTGTAATAAACTCCTAAGCCGGTTTGTTGCGTGTTTTGTGGTTCCTTCTTACTTGCGCCAGGTAATTTCAACGCTTATCTCCCAATTTAATCAAGCAATTTAATGTAACCCCATAGAGATTTCATGTGGAAGTGAGGCAGCCAGATAAAGCCCCTTTCCCCATGAGGATGTACTCTACAATACCAGGGTAAATCTCTTTAATAACTTGCCGGTCCTTGCTAGTGCTCAAAGAGGAACTGAACTCACACAGAAATCATCTGCAGCTTTTTAGCAAGATCTTCGGCTTTAACTTTTCACATATGATATCATTTGTCAAATTCCTTTAGCTCCTGGCCCCAGGCTGCCACTTGAGCAACTAAGCAGGTTCTACATTGACAGAAACTGCAAGTTGGGTCATTTTGGACAAATGGGAGATTTATACAGCAGAAATGCCTTCGCAGCTCTCCCTGAAACAGACCAAAGTGGGAAGATTCACGTCGCGAAGAGATTGTCGTGATCAGTAATTTACTATAAAACACCAGTTTTTTTACTCTCAGTTCATTGCATCTCTCGGAATGATAAATAGCACTAACATTTACATAAAGCAAGGTATCTGCCATCCTCCCGGGCACAAGGGACGCTTACACTGTATCATTAAACGTTGAGCAGAATACCACCAACTGATGGTCAATTTCACGGCTACATATTGGCGCCATATTGAAGTAGCCAGTGAGTAGGAGGGCAGGTTCAAGGGCACAGGATTCGTCAGGGTCAGTGCGCGCCTCCAGCGGCTTCAAAAGCAGTTTGCCTAGCCACTTGTCTGGAGGATGAAGGAAGCCATTGCGGGCTGTGGAGTGTAAGGCTCTGGCAGCAGAGGGCACCTAATGGACAACTGGTCCAGGAGGAAGGAACACACATTGAGTTTTAGGCACAGGCTGTGATTTCCTGAGGAGGAGGAGAAGGAGGAGGAGGAGGTGCTCCAGGGTGGAGGCCTAATCTTGGGTGTAGCCAGTAAGAGGGGTGGAGCCCAGGAGCCAGAGAACGGCCAGTGGGAATTTCGCTGCTTACAAATGACGGTGGTTCTGTAGGTGGGGCAGAGAAAAGCGGGGTTAATAAAAATCAAATTGAATCTCTTCAGTCTGGTATAACACAATACCACCCCTGTGGATTATAGCAATGCCTATTGAAGTCTATAGCCAACTTTTTTTTTCTCTTAAAAAAATTTTTTAGGTGAACCCTTAGAAAAACATACAGATCCACCTGGAAAGTCAAAATATACAAGGTCACCTGACAAAACTAGGATCATGGGGATGGGGGGGGATGGGAGGCTGAAAGGGAATGAGGAGGGAAGAAGGGGGGAGGAGAACTCGAGGGAATGGGATAGTGGGATAGTCGAGTTGGAGGAAGGACAGAGAGTAAGAGCAAGGAAAGACATACCTTGATTGAGGGAGCCATTATGGGGCTAGCAAGAAACTTGACTCTCGGAGAACTTCGCAGGAACCCACAAGGATGACCTCAGCTAAGACCCTAAGCAATAGAGGAGAGGGGGCCCGAACTGGCCTTGCCCTGTAGTCAGACTGATCAATGTCTTAAATGTCACCAGGCAGAGACCCACATCAGAGCACTGCACTGAGCTCCCAAAGTCCAGTTGAAGAGTGGAAGGAGTGAGAATATGAGCAAAGAGGTCAAGACCATGATGGGGACACCCACTGAAACAGTCTACCTGAGCTAATGGGAGTTCACCAGCTCCAGCTGGACTGGGAAGGAACCAGCATAGGTCCAAACTAGTTCTTCTGAATGTGAGTGAAAGTTGCATGGCTGGGGCAGGCTGCGGGGCCACTGGCAGAGGCACCAGGATTTGTCCCTACTGCATGTACTGGGTTTTGGGAACCTGTTCTCTTTGGATGGATACCTTGCTCAGCCTACACATGGTAGGGAGGACCTTGGACCTTCCCCAAAGCAATGTACCTTTCCCTCTGTGTGGAGTGGATGGGGGTGGGGTGAGGGAGTAAGTGAAGGGAATGGGAACATGGATCATGGATTGGTATGTATAATTTTAAAAAGCCAGTTTATTCTCTCTCTCTCTCTCTCTCTCTCTCTCTCTCTCTCTCTCTCTCTCTCTCTCTCTCTCTCTCTCTCTCTCTCTCTGTGCTGGGATTAAAGGCGTGTGCCACCACCGGCCAGCTGTTCTCTTTTTTAAAAAATAAAATAATGAATTTTTTTATGTGTATGAGTATTTTCGGCCAGGAGAGGGCGCCAGATTCGCATGGAAGCGGAGTTGCGGTGCCCGGTGCGGCTTTCCGGTTCCCGCGGGGCGTTTCTTCTGTGTTGTCAGGTGTAGGACCATGAATGTTTCCTTCCCTTTTTCTTCATTGGCAATTCCCTTTTGTTCATCGCATTTTTTCTTGATTTGTTACCTATTTTCTTTTGGTTTTGAGTTTTTTGAAGACGGTTGTTTTGACCTCTGTGCTGACCAAGGTCACCATCTGTGTTTTTATTTCCCTCTAAATGGGCCACATATTCTCGTGTCCTTTCATGTGTGTGTGTGTGTGTGTGTGTGTGTGTGTGTGGTGAATGCTTTTGAATATATGTGTGCAGGTGGGCACACAGGTGCTCATGAGGGTGCTAGCTTCCCTCCGCTATCACGATCTGCCTTATTCCCTTGAGATAAGGTCTCTCACAGAATCTAAAGCTTGTCACTTTAGATATCCTGGTGCACAATCTCCCAGCAAATCCTGCTGTCTAGGCCCCTATGCTTCAACCATGATACTGCCTAGCTTTTTTTTTTTTTTTTTAAATAAGACTGTGTCTTTTTTAAAAGAATTTTTTAATGCTTTACTTAACTTTATTTTATGTGCACTGGTGTGAAGGTGTCAGATCCCCTGGAACTGGATTTACAGACAGTTGTGAGCTGCCATGTGGGTACTGGGAATTGAACCCAGGTCCTCCGGAAGAGTAGTCAGTGCTCTTAACAACCAAGCCTTCTCTCCAGCCTAGCTTTTTAAACAGGATCTAAACTCAGATCCTCATGCCTTACCTACTAAGTCATCTGCCAAGCCTTCCCCTATCTCCTATTTCTTTTAACTTTCAGGTTTTTTTAAATTGGAGAATGGTGATTCAAGCTTTATAATCAATCTATGTATATGTGTGTGTATCTTTCATGTTCACATGTGAGCTCATGCATGTGTGCACAAGTTGGGCCCGAGTGGCCGGCCAGGACCTTCAGAGAGTTTCTCCCCCTCCCTAGTACTGGGCTTACAATCACTCACTACACCTGGCCTTTTTTTTTTTCATGGGTTTTAGGGATCAAAGTTAGGTCCTTGTGTTTACAAGGCAAAGCCTTTTCTGACTGAACTGTCTCTTCAGCCCAAACTGATGACTTTAATGTGAAAGATATGAAAGTAGCATATTTTCATTTCCTTTTTTTTTTTTCGAGACAGGGTTTCTCTGTGGCTTTGGAGCCTGTCCTGGAACTAGCTCTGTAGACCAAGCTGGTCTCGAACTCACAGAGATCCACCTGCCTCTGCCTCCCAAGTGCTGGGATTAAAGGCGTGCGCCACCAGAAACGTTCGTGCTTGAACGTGGAAGTGACGTGTCAGAGAAAGTCTCTTCTTCGACAGGCTCGCGCAGAATAGCTCTGCAAATCAGATGACGTGCAAAAAACCACTCCTTTCAAACACACAGAGCACAAATGTCGTTTAATTACCTTTACACCTCGCCAGAAGGTACTGCAGGGATCTTAGCTAGGCAGCGCAAGTTGGAAGTCAGCCACAAGAGGGCGGTCTTAGACTGTTTCAATGTTTCAAGCTGTTTCAGTGTTTCACAGAGTGAGCGGAGTTCTGAAAAGAAAGCCACCGTCATCACGATCAACACGGACACACACGAGCTTTTCAGACACTCTCAATTTTCTGCAGTTTCGGGAACCAAAATACATCTTATTCTCACTACCTAATTACAGTATATTGTACAAATATCTTAGATTTAAAAGTCACTGTTCATTCTGAATGGTAAAACAGAGCCCAGAGCATCAGTCTACCGTATGGATGAGGAACTGTCCACGAAGCTCTCAATACACTGGACCCGAGGAATCAGTGTCCCCTGTTTGTTGGTCATTGCCTCAGCTATGTCTATTCAGAGTCCATACCCCACAAATCCCTAAGCAAGGTTCCAGCTGCCTGTGCTACCCTGGTGCTCACTGATCTAGACATTTGAGACTTGCTCTCCAAATAAGAGGTAGGGAGGTTGCTTCTGCAGCTATGTAGCTAATTACTTAGTCGCTGCTAACTATCGGGCTGTGCTTGCTGCTTTGAGAGGATTAGCTACTTATGGCCTTAAACAAAGTCACCTAAAACTAAACATCTCGGTTTTCACTCACTGTTGCTACTCACTGAGAGCTCCTACATGACTCACAGGTTCTACATCAGAGGGCAGCATACACACTTCCCCAGAATTTTACTGGACTGTGGTGGAGGGTGTTCTGGAGAGACATTAAGTCCCCGCTGGCAGTAGACTTAGACTAAAGCAGATGTTTGCTGATGTGCTTGCTTGAGTTCTTACAGCAATTTAGCAACCTCACAGTGCCCAGCTCTGGCTGCGCATTAAAGTGCCACACAGAGAATCTGGCTAAACTGGTCTGGGAACTGGACAGAGAACCAAGGTTTTTAATTACATTTTTTTCTCTTAGATTTATTTTTATTATTTATGTGTTTGTTTTGCTTACACACACACATCTGTGCTCCACGTCTCTGCCTAGTGCTCAAGAAGGTGTTGAGCCTCTATGTGGGAGCTGAGAATCAAGCCCAGGTCCCTTGCAACACCAACAATTGCTCCTAATCACTGAGCCAACTATGCGGCCCCGAGAACCAAAGCTTTTAAAGGCACCCCGGGTGGATTCTTTTGTGGACAGACTTGAGATGCACTGCCTCCACACACACCCGTTCAATGTGGGGATGGGGAAGCAAACTGAGCTATTCCAATGGTAGTGGGTACTCTTGACTGCTGGGCCATCCACTGCTCTATTTCTTGCGGGGGGAAAATAGGTGCTTTTAGGTTCAAAATAGTCAGGGAGTCTAAAAGCTTTGTCAGTGATAGTCCAGATTAGATTTAGTGTAGTCTCTTCCAGTATTTATGCTTCCTAGGAGATAACAGTGTGGTTAAAATAACATTCGAATGTTCAGAAGCATTACGTTGACAGAAGCCATGCCCTTTAAATCCTTGGCAGTTGACTGTGCAATGTTTAAACATGAATGGCTTGAATGGGGTAAATACTTTTTCTTATTTTTTTTTCCCCAGTGTCCCAGGGTCCTGTTGTGACAGACAAGGTCTCCAACACTAAGCTGCATTCGTTCCCAGCTCTTTCTTTGTGATTTAAAAGTAATTATGACTAAAATTAGGGGAATAAACATAACAAGGTGACAAAAGAACCCACCTGCTGCCCCTGAAGGACTCTCACGGTCTGGTCCTACCCTGTCCGTCAGGGGCCTTCTGCACTGCTGTTCCATATGCACATCTGCTCACAAGGCTTCCCACACGTGGGTTCCCAGTGGTGCTTTGCCTCCCGTGTCCTTGAACTTCCTGGTGCTCATCCTTGAGATTCTTTCTCTCAAGTATGGATGTACGGCATACTTTCACAGAATGGTACTTAATTCTAAAGGAAAGATATTCAGGCATTTAACATTACAGTATTCGTTAATATTGTTATTATATTCGATGTCAGGACAACAGGATATGAAGGGACTCTAGCGAGCATGGCAAACAAGGCTCTGAGAGCCAGGCCTTGTCCTTCTCCCCCACTCCCTCTGCCTTGCTAAAAATCGTGAGATTATATTCCTATAGACACCAATGTCTATTTCTTTATTTGGCTGCTTCCTCCTCCTGAGGCTGACTACCAAGATTCAGCTAAGGAAGTATCAAAGTCCAGCAATCTAAAGCCCCCTGTGGCTCACCTAATGACACGCCCATTTAAAATTAAACACCTCATCCTAACACAGGCGTTTTCCCTTTTACCTTTATAAACTGCCATTTGCCTATGGGCCACATCTGTCTCCTCTGTATCCAGAGGCAGTCCTTTGGTGTGCTCCCCCTGCTATGGAGACAAATACCTTCCCCCTTTTCCTTGTTTCTCCCCCGCCCCCATCTATGTCCTGTCTTTGCCTCTTCTTCCTTTGTCTCTTATTCACCCTGAGACAAATACATCTCCTTTGTGCTGACAACTCGGTCTTGGGGGGCCTGAGAATGGTGATACTGGTCCCTAACAGGATGCACAAAGTCAAGCGATGGCCATGGAGCACAGTGTGAGGCTGCATGCACACCGTCTGTAGGAACGTTGCCAGGACATTTTAAAGCGAGAGCAGTGTGAGCCCTGAACAGTGGATCTCCAGCCCCCACCAGCATGAGGCAAGCTCAAGGTAGGGCAGAGGGCTGAATCTGGGCCCCAGAGCACTGGCTGTCTAGCACTGTTGGTTCGTTTAGTTGGTTATTTGGTACAGGGTCTTGTAGTCCTGGCAGTCTTGGAACTCACTTTATAGACCAAGCTGCCCTCAAACTCACCGAGGTCTGCTTCTTTTCTGCTTGAGCCACCACTCCCCATTGGATTTGCATTCTGACTGCCCCAGGCTACACACAGTAGCACTGCTGGAGAAATCTTTCTCAAACTGTGTGGCCCTTTGCCTTTTGATATAGATACATACACTTAATATGCCTGAGATAGATGCCAAGCAAATAAAAAAGGATGAAGAGATGAGATGTTGTTGAGTCAGGAAGGAAATGGCTATCTGCCTGGTTAGGGCAAAAGACCCATCTGGAGGTTGAGGCAAACCAAGAGAGACAGAGAGAGACAGAGAGAGAGAGAGAGAGACAGAGAGAGAGAGAGAGAGAGAGAGAGAGAGAGAGACAGAGAGAGAGAGAGAGAGAGAGAGAGAGAGAGAGACAGAGAGAGAGACAGAGAGAGAGACAGAGAGAGAGACAGAGAGAGAGACAGAGAGAGAGAGAGACAGAGGACCTGCTGAAGGGGGATGTGTGGGAGTTTGGGGGGATACGATCAAGACAGATTGTACACATGTATGAAATGGCCAAAGAATAAATAAAAGATATTTTAAAAACAGGGAACAAATAGAGGCAACCAACAAAGCAAAACAAAAATCTGAATCTTTGAGCACATAACTGGAAGAGGCAGACACAAAGTGACATGAACGAGTTTTCCCTGTGCGACACGCGGATGACTTCTGTGTGAACACATTCTCATCCCTGGACTGTCTGAGGTGTGCAGTGGGTGAGCACGTCTCCACATCATGAGTCTGTTTCAGGTTGGCCTTACTGCAATGCATGCAGTTTGAGCGGGATTGTGGATGACAGATCGGGCTGCACCGATGGTAGGATTTCTACTGTGGGAGCTGTGTTGTGGACAAGGTTTTTAGGGAGCAGATCGGGAGTGGCTCGTCTACAGTTCACAGGCAGACTGGTGTTAGGACTGACAGACTTGCACACGTGGAAAAGCAGAGCAAGAGGAGCTGACAACCACGAGAGGATCTGGGTAAGCCTACGTGTCAATTCTTTCTAGAATGGCTGTGATTTCTCTCTAAGTTTGAACTGATAGGAACGGAAAAGGCTAAAGATCCTATCATACTTTCCACAGCACGAAGGCGGTCAATGGGAGATGACGATGTACAGAGAGTGAGAGACTGGAGCAGGCAGCCTCAAATGGGATCATTTTTGTATGGAAAAAATGCCAAAGCATTCTAGTGCTATTTAAGAAAAGGGGAAATAGTTTTTCAAGCATTTATTGTCCTAGCTACTAATTACAATCATTTAAAAATGTGTATGGCAGTAACTGTGAAAATTTAAAGAATGTATTTCCTCAATCCAAAAATTGCACCCAAATACTCTACCTTCTAGATATAAACTAGCATAATAAAATTATTAATAATACATAATAAAAATTAAAATAATGAATTAATAGCCATCTATTGAGCCAGTGATTGCAGTTGCAACAGAAATGGAAAATGTGGCTCACAGAGAGGACTTTGGGAAGGGTCATAATACAGTTTCTCTTTGGAATACCATACAGAAAACTAAGACCCATGATAAATAAAGAAGACTAAACAGTTTAACTGAGGTAAAAGTAAGGAGGATCTATGCACAGGATCCCTATACTACATGGAACTACAAAGCCTTCCACACAGGGCTCTGCTTAGAGGAGAAGCGTGAGAACC
Source organism: Alexandromys fortis (assembly GCF_014885135.2). Classification (NCBI taxonomy): domain Eukaryota; kingdom Metazoa; phylum Chordata; class Mammalia; order Rodentia; family Cricetidae; genus Alexandromys; species Alexandromys fortis. The sequence continues at coordinate 388,734 of NW_026068083.1, forward strand.
CATGCTGGGCTCGTTAACAGGAGCTCTGTGTTGGAAGGGCCCGCAGCGGAAGATACTGGTCAACAGAACCACAAAGCAGGGCTTGTTTCTGCATTTTAGTTATCTCTTTACCTTTAAGAAGATGCTTCCTTGTAGCAGAGGCAGAAGGTTGCGGATTATCTAGAAGTTTAAAATCCTTTTCATCTGAGTTTTCGGACTTAGGCTGTCCTGAAAAATGAGAACATTAGTGGATGATACCCCCGATTAAACAACTTCAGTTTTTAAAGACTTAAATCTCAACTCTCTCCAAAGCACAGCTGCCTTCTAAGCACAGCAGTAACCCACATAAAGCAGTGTAACCAGCACCAATGGATTCGGTCTGCGAGCTGATGTGCTGATCAAGAATATTCACTATGGTGTCGTTGCACGCCCTGGTTCCAGCAGTCAGGTGGCTGAGACAGGGAGAAGGGTACCAGCCGCCTAGCCTTCCTACACGTGGCATATGATACCAGCCTTCCTAAACACAGCACCCTGTCTCAGAAATCAGATAGGAGGCTGGAGCAATAGCTCAGTGGTTAAGAACAATGGGAGGTCTTTGAGAGGACCTAGATTTGATTCCCAGGTCCAACATGGTGATTCACAATGATCTATTTCTCTAGTTTCCTCTTTTGATCTCCATAGGCAACAGGCATGTATGTATACAATCCATGCATGCAAAATACTCAATACACATTTAAAATCAATATTTTTTTAAGGAGTAAAAAAACCAAATAAATTCAAAATGTCAGTAGGATAATTAACCAGGAGTTTATTGTTTATGAGTATAAGTGGCTAAAATGTAAATTTTTGGTTGTAGTAATCTGTATATGGAAATGAACTTATTTTTAGAAAGGAAGGTGATATTCCAACAATGGGAAATGCAATGCAAGAATAGAGATAGGGCTGGAGTGTGGTTCAGTCCAGCACATAGGAAGCCCTGAAGGAACTCCTGGCACAGCATGGCCAGTGTGGTGGCGTGCTACTGTACTGGCAGCACTTGGAGGTGCTGTACGTGGGATAATCAGATGTCCAAGGCTATCCTTAGTTGTATAGGAAGATCTTTGATGTCCATCCAAAAATACATTGGAAAATTAAGTATTGAATAGGGGTTTCCTTCTGTTTTATTGGTAGTATTTTTGTAGTTTAGCTCTTACTTATAGGTCCTTGATTCATTCTGAGTTGGGTTCTGAAGATAATTTTAGAAAAGGGCCCTCACTTCATGCTTCTCCATAGGATATCTAGTTTACCAAGCATCATCCCTGCTCTCTCCACACTCTGTGGCTGGCCACAAAGGGATCTTTCTTTGTTTCACTGGCCTGGGTGTCATCTGTCTGCGTGCCTGGACCACCATGCTTTCACCTCTGTAGCTTGGGAGTCAGTTCTGAGATCATGAAGCATGACTCTTCTTACTTGGTTCATTGACAGGATTATTTGACCACCATAGTCTTTGGAGAGGTCATCTGAATTTGAAAATGAACTTTTCTATTTCTGTAAAATGTCTTTTTTTTCATGTATTTACTGGCAGAATTACTAATTTATCAGGTACACACTGGAATCTATGAGGCAGTTAGCTAACTGATAAGTGGTGAATGTGGCTGTTTTTATTCTGCGTATGTTCCAGTGAGTGGTTCCCCTATCAAGTGTGTGAGCATGCATGAGGTTAGCAGTGAACGCTGAGTTTCATTCTGCGGGTGCTAGTCACTGTGTTTCTTTTGAGACAGGGGTTCTCTCTGGCTCAGAACTCACAGATTAGGTTGAACAGACTGATTAGCGGGCCCCAGGGGTCCACATGTCTCTGCCTCTCCAGTTTTAGGATTACAAGCCATTTACTGAGCTACCTCCCCAGTCACACTGCCTGTTTTCCTTTCTCCCTCTCCTCCTACGCATCCCCTACCCCCATAAAAACCAAAGGTTGATGGCAGGTGTTTTCCTCAACCTAGTTTAAAATTATTCATTTGTAGTGTGTGTGTGTGTGTGTGTGTGTGTGTGTGTGTGTGTGTGTGTATGCCACTTGTGTATTTGGGGTCCCTCTTACCTTGCCAGGTTAGAAGAGGATGTCAAATCCCTTGGATCTGGAGTTACAAGTAGTGGGTGCCGGGAATTGAATTTATAAGAGGAAGAACAGTAAATGTGCAAAACCAGCGAGCCATCTTTCTAGTCCTCCGCCATGGCTTTTGGGAAGAGTCTCTCCCCACCCAATGAACTCACCAAATTGGCTAGACTTGCTGATCAACAGCCCCAGGAACCCACCTGTCTCTGCCTGCCCAGGGCTGGGATTTCAGGAATGTAGGTTTTGTGTGTGGCTCTGTATGTGCTGCTGGGGATCCTAACTCAGGTCCTCAGGCTGACAATAGGCTAACAGAGCTCTGAGTCCATCCCAGCTCCTCGTGTTTGATAACAACACAAACAATGTAATAAAAAGGGTATAATGATACCACAGCTCCATTGACTGTGACTGTCACAGTAAAAACCTAAAGGTCTCTCAATAAGTGAGATATTGAGTAACTACGACACCCCTTTTTCAGATCATCGTGCAGAAAAACAAAGCTGTGAGAGATGAGGGAAATGCATCCACTCACTTAGGTTAGTGGTGAGCAGGGAGGTCCATGCAAGGGTCCTTTGTTGTACAGAACCACAAAGCCCTCCACACCCCCATCTTTTTAGGTAGAGATTGTGCAAAACCTGCTGTGCTTGTCACATTGGCCACTCATTGGAAGGGCCCATGCTTGAGTGTACAGGTAAACAGAAACCATGGACCTGGAAGGCAGAGAATCACCTCCCAGGTCTGTATTACAGAGACTCCTTTACCTTTGAGGACATCCTTACTGGAGGCATATGTTGAAGGAACCAGATTATTTAGACGGTCAACACCTTTTTTGCCTAATGTTGTAGGTTTAGGTTGCCCTGGAAACACAAGAACAATGTCACTCAAGAGTATTAGAAAAAGAATTAACATCAAACTTTAAGCCATTCTCATAATGAAAGCTACACTCGGGGCCTGGTATCATAACAGTGGCGCAGCCTGAAAAGGTATTTGCTCCCAAATCTTGGTAAGCTGCATTTGTTTAGCCAGAATCCATGTAAAAGGAGAAAACTAACTCCACAGTGTTGTGTTCTGATTTCCATAGGCACACCACGGCACATTGGTTGGTGCCTTTCATGTATATACATGCCCTAAAATAAAAATACAGAGTATTTAAAAAAACAGAAACAAGAAGAAATGTATAGGGGCTGAGTGGAGCCAGAGACTGACAAACTCACACGTGAGTACACGTGAATGGCATTGAAAGCGTGACCATGAAAACAGGCTCAATTAGGGAGTGGGAACTTGGATTCGAATGTAAAATGAAAAAAGATAGTTTGTTTTCTTTTTAAAAAACATATATGTAATAAAAAAAAGAAAGGAAGAAAGAAAAAATAGGATTGATGTCTATTTGAATACAACTGCTAAAATAAATTGTAGCATGCGGGGTCATTAGAAGGTATCTTATAAATGGGACCACATTTCCCAGTCCCATCAGTGGAAAGTGACCTAGGATGGGAATCATATTTGATTCCAGGTTAGAGCCGCTGGTGCTTACAATGTTCCACATCTTCTAGAAGCTCCAGAGGTGTCTATGAATCCAGGTTAAGAAGCAGATTTGTTTTTGGGCAAGGCCTTCAGGTGTGTGAAGGGGTTCACAGCTCACATGAAAGCTTAAGTACCAGGTAGGAGGCACTAGGTGACCCAGGACTCTGCCTAACAATTAGAGGAAGACGCCAGATGAAGCCTCCGGACCTAAATGCCACCCCAACCCTCCTGGGCCTTAGTCTTCTACTCAATACTGCAAATACCACCACTGAAGGAAAAAAAGATGACTCGGATTTTAAAAATAAAAATCCAAAAGAAAGAAAGAGAAATGAAAAATAAACTAAATGTGCAGGCCCTAGTGCAGATGCAGAAACATGATGAACCAAGACAACATGCATTCTCCACAAACCACTAGTCCCATAGTAATGGTGGCAATGGAAAAGTCACTTAGAATACAAGCCAAGGAATTAAAAAGTATGGTGTAAGCATTTCGAACAACTCAAAGAACACATGAGTATACTTCCAGAGAATGGAAACAGAGATTTCAAGCAAAATGAGGCGGTCAATACAAGACGTAAAACGGAGATTACTGGCGGAGAAAAACCTAAACTGAAATGGCGATGTGTAGTAATAGGAGCGGCAGGGCTATGTTCCTGGCACCCGGCCGCCCGCACGGCTAGCTTTATACCCGACATAATTACACGGAAACTGTATTTTTTTAAACACTGCCTGGCCCATTAGTTCCATCCTCTTATTGGCTAGCTCTTACATATTGATCTAATCCATTTTTAATAATCTATGTAGCCCACGAGGTGGCTTACCAGGGAGGATCTTAACCTGCGTCTGTCTGGAGTGGGAGAATCGTGGCGACTCCTGACTCAGCTTCTTTCTCCCAGCATTCTGTTCTGTTTACTCCACCCACCTAAGGGTTGGCCTATCAAATGGGCCTAGGCAGTTTCTTTATTAATTAACCAATGAAACAACAGATAAAAGATGACCCTCCTCCATCAGTGATGGAAATGAGAAGTGAAGAAGCCAAACAGAAGCCTCAGGGGAAAGCTTAGCCTGTAGAATCGCTTATGCAGGAAGCAGAGAAGCAGGGATAGAACACAAGGTGCAGGAACTGGACCACAGACAAAGGTGGAAACAGACTCCAGAAGACACATGAACAGAAAGGCAGAGGGCTGGGAAGCTTTTCTCTGTAATAGATGGGGTTTTCTGAGAATGTGAGACCACCGTGCTGCAAATGGCAGGGGTGTAGACAGGAGGCTGCCCAAGCCTGCTGGAGGTGATGTAACCTCTGCTTGTACATTGACATCCTTGTTAATATTTCCTCTATTTTTTGATTGTTTGAAGTAGGCGTTTTGTATGTCAGGTAAGTTTTCCACTGATGCACTGCATCCATTCCCACCCTTGTTCTCACTGAAAAATCTGAGTCCTGACCTCACTCTGCTGCCTAGAGGGACGTTGTCTAGCGCTCAAACTGCTGAGCCATCTCCACAGGCCCCCAAATGGATGTTTCTAGTTCTACAGCACGTCTTTGAATTCCAGGGGTGTCCCCTAGACTCTTCAAGTTACAAGTTAGTTGACCAGTGTAACTTATCTTCTTAATATTTTCAATTCATTAAAAAAAAAATGCTGTGCCAAGAATCAGGAAACAGTTCTCCCAGCAGGTACTTCTGTGGCTACTAACTACAACCATTCTAGAATCAGGAAACAGTTCTCCCAGCAGTTACTTCGCGGGCACTAACTACAGCCATTTTAGAATGGTTATGCAGACACCCTGTATGGTATCTGTGGAATGAAGAGCGTATGTGCCCTGAATCCAACAATCCCATGTAAACAGAGAATGCACATTCATTTCCCAGCTGCCCAGACCCAAATAATCACACAGAAAGTATATTAATTACAGCACTGTTTGGCCAGGGATTCAGGCGTACTCCTAGCTAGCTCTTACATCTTAAATTTACCCCTTCCTATTAATCTATGTATTGCCACAAAGCTGTGGCCTACCAGTAAGGTTCCGGCATCCTTCTCCTTAGGCAGCTACATGGGTGTCTGCCCGACTCTGCCTTCTTTCTCCCTGCATTCAGTTTAGTTTTCTCACTAACTCTATTCTGCCCTGCCCTAAGACAAAGCAGCCTCTTTATTAACCAATGGTAATAAAACATAGTCACAACATACAGACGGGAATCCCACATCAATCCCATGTATACTTTCTATGGTAGCTACAAACCAGTAGTATAAAAAAACTGTGCAGTAATAGTTATTATACTTTTGACTGTGTTAGCAACAATAGAAATACAGAGATCAAATAAAAAGGAGTCACTGAGGAGTATGACATACTCTAATTTCAGAATATCATGCAGAAAATTAAAGGTTTGAGATTTGAAAGAAACGGACCAATTTAACTGGGCTAGAGACCAGAAGGATCCACGCACAGGATTCTATTACTGTGCAGAACCACAAGCCCTCCACACATGTATCTGCTTATGGGAAACATGCTGGTATCGTAATGTTGACTGTTTGTTGGGAGGGCTGGATGACAGGGACTCCCCTACCTTTAAGCACATTCTTCTTGGTAGTTGAAGTTGAAGTGTGGAGACTACTTAGAAGTTGAGCACCTTTACTGCCAATGTTTGTAGACTTAAACAGACCTGGAAAAAAAGTGGGAACACAAGCATTGAATCATACTGGCAATAAACTAATTTCTCAAGTTATCCTCTCTCAGTTGCTTAGTTAAAGCACTTTGATCAGCATAAGTGGACAGTGTCTGAAGTAGCCTTGCCTAGGGTTGCTATTTTATGAAAGAGCACCAAAGTGCTAGTCAGAGTGTCCTCAGAGTGGGTAGGGCCTCGTTGACAAGTCCTCTGTTCTTGATGGATGATTCAAAGGACCAACGCTGGCTTAATCCACAGCTGTTCTGTGTTTATGGTTAAAAAAGCAGTGTTGTATCTTCATGGAAGCAATTCATGGCAATGACTCCCATCTGCTCTTAAATTGTTTGGGACGTCTCTTAAGCAATGTTTCCTGGTCCATTTGGGTATGATAATATAAACGTCCCACTTAGGTGGTGGGCCTGAGAGGTCTGTGAGCCCCGCTCCCAAAGAACATAGGCTGTTGTCATTGTTTTTGTTACCCACCAGACTTAGATTATGAGACGTGATTGGTTAGTATACCACGCAGTTTATCCAGAGGACAGAGATATCAAGACAAGACTGTACTAGAAAGTTGCTCCCTAATTGCTATTGTTCACTGTTCGAAAGCGCCATGCATGCTACCTGGGCGGGGGGGCGGGGGGCTCATGAAAGTTCTCAACCAGCTGTGTGCCATGTAACCCATAATGCTAACTATGCAGCAAGGTTTGTCTACTGGTACAATAGTGGCATGTTGCTTCAGAGATAACCAAGTACTTATGATTGCATTTGAGGACAGCTTCATGAACAGTATAAACATGGTCAAACCCTATTCCTAGTAAAATCATGTAGAGCCTAAGGGGTTTTGCACTACTGTTGTTTTAGTGAAAGAAACATGTCAAGAATTTTAATTCTGATGAAACCAAATTTGTCTATAGTTTTCCTTTTTGGCTGTGCTTTATGTCAACTATGAAATACATAGCCATATTTATTATTCTGTACATTTCCCCTACATATTTTCTATCATCTTGTAGTTTAACATTCACTTGTAAGAATTTTGACTTATGTTGAAGTATTTTTATGTATACGTTAAGAGCTCAGACATCCTTCTATTGGGGAATATTACATCTTCCTGCACTATAAGGGCTAGATTGCCTTTTCCCGTTAAGTTGCCTTGATGCACTTGACCATGCAGATTAGAGTTTATTTCTGAGGTCACCTCCTTGTCCTCTTCTTCCTCCATCTTCTCTTTCCTTCCTTCCTTCCTTCCTTCCTTCCTTCCTTCCTTCCTTCCTTCCTTCCTTCCTTCCTTTTCTTCTCTTCCACTTTCTTTATTAGTTCTTTGTGAGTTTCAAACAATGTGTTTATATTCATGTCCCTTCCCTAATCCTTCTCTGATTCAATCTGTTTTCCTAACTTTGTGTCCTTTTTCCTTTGAATTAGTTTTTTTTTTTTTTTTCCAAAACAGGGTTCTATTGTTTAGCTCTGGCTGTTCTGGAACTCATTTTGTAGAGTAGGCTGACATCAGACTTGCAGAGATCCACTTGGCTCTGCCTCTCTGGGATTAAAGGTGTGCACCACAAGCTGCACAGGTTCTTTTGAGTTCTTCTTTTTTTTCCTTTGAGACAGGGTTTTCCTGTGTAGCTTTGGAGTCTATCCTGGAACTCACTCTGTAGACCAGATTGGCCTCGAACTCACAGAGATCTGCCTACCTGCTTCCCGAATGCTGGGATTAAAGGCGTGCGCCACCACCGCCCGGCTTCTTTTGATTTCTTCAAGACCAATTTGTGGTGCCCAAATATTCTTGGATGCATAGTTTTCCAATGGAGTGGCTATCTTGCCAGTGACTACATTCTGAGAGAAAGACAGGTCTCCAACTAGTAGCTAATAATTTCCAATAGCTCCACGCCTCAGTTGGGATTGTGTGTTCAACCCCGCTCCATGCTGAGATTTGCTATGACTTGGACTTGCACAGGGTTTGTGCATGCTGTCATGACTGCTGTGAGTTCATATGTGCAGCTGCCCTGCTGTGTCCACAAGAAAATATTTCCTAGCCGTCAGTTGCTGTCTCAGGCTCTTACACTCTTCCCATTGCCTTCTGGGCGATGATCTTGAAGGCTGCATGATCCACGTGTATAACAACACCATACTGTTAAATAGATATATTATTAAACTGATTCCTAACACCATTTTTTTTTATTAGTCAGGGCTCTCTAAAGAGACAGGAGTGGATAGCATGAACGTGTATTTATTAAAAGAGGATTTGTTAGAGCCGCTTCCATTCTGTGGTCTGGCTGGTCCAGCAATGACTGTCTCCTGATAGAAAGGCTGAGACTATGGAAGTTGTTGAGTCCTTGCAGCTCGATGTCCCGGAAGTCCCAGCCTGGTTCTAGAGGACTGCTGGAACTCAGTGTGTGTTGGACTCCTGAAGAAGTGGGTTCTAACACCCATGAAGGAGTGCCTCAGCTGCAGGCGGATGAATTTACCAGTGAGGATGAGGGGAAAGCAGGAGAAAAGCAAGAGGTTTCAACTTCCACGTCCTTGTACGTGGCCTGCCACCGAAGGTATGGCAAGATTTAGGGTGGGTCTTCCCACCTCAAACGAGTCAGAAAAACCCTCACAGGCATCCCAATTACTTGGGCTTTAGCTGATTCCTGACGCCGTCCAGCTGGCAGCCGAGGTTAGTCATCACATTGCTGTACCTCTGGGATTACTCTCTGTTTTACTGGTCTCTGTTACCTGCCTTTTATGAGAATCATGCTGCTTTCATTAATGTAGCTCTGTCATAAGCTCTGCCATTACCAAGTGTGATTCGTTCTCAGTTGTTCTGAATTAATTTACCTACAACACTGTTCACGATTCCATGTGGATCTGAAACGGATCTTTTACGTGCATAACTGGGGTGGGGTTATTGCATATATGAATGTTTTCATTTATTTTTGTGAGGTCATCATATGCTTGTGGTGGTCTGAGATGTTTGTGGAGAATCTTCTTCCTTCACTCCTTCCTCTCATTTAGTAAGACAGTGTCTACTGATCCAACCCAGAGCCAATCCGTGTAACTAATCTCAGTAGCCAGTTTGCTCTTGAGATCCTGTCTCTGCCCTGTAACACAAAATTATAGATGAGCTGCCATTCTACATGTGCACCCTGCATTCTACATGAGTTTTGGGATTCTGAATTCTGTCCCACTTTCTTTCATTGCAAGCCCTTTAACTACTGAACAATCTCTGCATCTCCCAAAATGGAACTTTCTAGTTCTACAACATATCTTTGTGATGTGGGATGTTCTTCTGTATGCTGCAGATATGCATTGCTTTTATTGGTTGATGAATAAAACTGTTTCAGCCAATGGCCAGGAAGAATACAGCTAGGCAAGAAATCCAAATAAAGATGCAGAGAGAAGGAAGGCAGAGGGAGGGAGACACCACATAGCCACTGAAGGAGTAACATGCTGAAGCACTGCTGGTAAGTCACAGCCTTGCGGTAATACACAGATGAATAGAAATGGGTTAATTTAATTGTGAGAGTTAGTAATATGCTTGAGCCAAACAATTGTAATTGATAATTAAGCCTCAGAGTGTTACTTCATAAGCAGCTGCGGGGACCCGTGAGCAGGAAAGAAACTGTTCCAGGGGGACCAATGTGATAGAGGAAAACATTCAACTACATCTTTGAGGTTCTAGGGATTCTTTTCCCCAAGGTTTGTAGGTCATATTTTGTGCAACTGTCAACTAACTAGTATAATTTAATCTTTTAAATGTTTCAGTTCCTAAAAACTCTACTGCTAAGAACCAGGAAAGAGTTTTCTCATGCAGTTACTGCCATCACTAAACATTACAGTCATTTTAGAATGGAACATAGATATTCTATCTTGTAGCTACTGAATTAAGAGCAGACATGTCTCAAATTTAACCACCCCACTCACACAGTCTGTTGTACAGACAGAAAATGGCAGAAGAAAACTGTGCAAGGATGCTTGTTGACTGCACCTTTGACTGTTGTCATGACCACAGAAATATAAAGGTGTCTTTAAAAGGAACTAGTGAGAAGTCTCAAATATTCTCAGTTCAGAACATCACACATAATAGTAAGAGTATAGGAGATGGAGGAAACCCATCAATTTACCATTTTTAGAGGCAAGGGGGAATCTCGGCCTAGAACAACAGGAAACACACTGGAACACATCTTGCTTTTATAACATTACCTGTATGTTGGAAGGGCCTGGAGATTGCAAATACTGGAAAATAGAAACAGGGAGGAAAGAACAGGGTTCTGTTTTACATATCTGTATCCAGCTACTTCTTTACCTTTGGGCACATGTTTCTTCGAGGCCGACTTGCGCAGAATACCTGTCCCTTTAATAGTCTGCTTTTCTAAATTACTGGTTTTAGAGTGATCTGGAAAGTGAAAACAATGCCATTCATTGTATTGCAAGTTGACTTTTTTAGCTATTCAGGTACAAAGTGAACAAATAAACTGCCGGTCTCTTAAAATTAAAAGCATCCAGGCCCCTTATCCGACAACACACTATTTTGTAGAAACATAAGCAAATAGGAGGCACTGAAGAAGCAGCTGTTGGATAAGTCACAGCACGTTCTCCTTTCGGAGCACGGTGCAGAAGAGAGAAGAGGGATGAATGAAGGATGCAAATGTGCCCGCCTAGGCCATCACGGGTCAACATTAGTGGATTATTTGAGGGGCTCACAGTATCGGATGGGGAGAAACCATGGGACCAGAATGGAGTTCTGTTTCATACATCTGGACTGCATTCCCTTTTTTACCTTTGAGTACTTGCTTCTTCTTAGCAGTGGCGGACGTGCGCAGCATGAATGTACCTTCACCAACGTTCTTGCCTAGGTTTTTAATCTTGGACTTGTCTGAAAAATGACAACAAAGTCTTTCACTAACACAGCTAATCAGTGTGACACTCAGGAATGAGGAATAGGTTCTGTCTGAAGCAGCCTTGGCTGTTATCTGATATCTTATCAAACATCACTATAATAGAATAAGTCGGGTGTAGAAAGAAGGCTGGGAGAGGTGTAGCTTGTCTGTAGTTCCAACACTTCAAAGACTGAGGCGGGGGTGGGGGTGAGTATCTGCCCAGCCTTGATATGCATAGCATCCTTACCTCAAAAAAAAAAAAAAAGAACATAAATGCTATATACAAATGTCATAGAAAGGACTTTAACAAGACTAGTGTATACAAAACTGTGAGTGACTAATATTTTCACACACAATTTAATATCTTTGTAATCCTAATCCTTCCTTTGTTTCCAATAAAGTTGACATTTCCCCTCCCTCTCTCCCTCCTTCCCTCTTTTCTTTTCTTTTCTTTTCTTTTCTTTTCTTTTCTTTTCTTTTCTTTTCTTTTCTTTTCTTTTCTTTTCTTTCTTTGTTTTTAGAGACAGGGTTTCTCTGTGGCTTTTGAGCCTGCCCTGGAATTTACTCTGTAGACCGGGCTGGCTTCAGATTCACAGAGATTTGCCTGTCTCTGCCTCCCGAGTGATGGGATTAGAAGCTGACATTTCTATAATGAGAAATAAAGTGTAAAAATGAAGGGAGATCACAATAAATGCTGTTGTGTATGTATGAGGACTAATATTAAAAATGTGTGATTAAAACTATCGTTTGCCAGCCGGGTGGGGGTGGCGCACACCTTTGACCCCGGCACCCGGCAGTTTGGGTCTGGTTTATCTCACACCACTCGTCATCATATGTTCATATTCAGTGAGCCATTGCAGAGTCGTCTAAAGGAAATAGCTATTAGATATAATATTTTCCAGTTTTATGTGCATTTTATATTTCCATTTTCATGTCTTTGAATACGAATCCTCACCATACATAAAAATACATATTTTCTCCCATCCTATGACCAGCTTTTTTTTCTGCTCAACTGCACTTCTATTTCTGTTATACTTATCTATTAAATAAAAATAATATTTTCAGAGACTGGAGAGGTGGCTCCGTGGTTCAGACCACTGATTGCTCTTCCCAGAGAACTCCGGTTCAATTCCCAGCACCCATATGGCAATTTACAACTGTCTATAACTCCAGTTCCAGGAGATTTGACCTTTCCAAAGACATACATTCAGGCAAACAGCCATGCACATGAAATAAAAATAAATATAAGTTAAAAATACTTTATTCATGCACAAAATTTATTTTTTCCTTACTTCTAAAGATTTCTAAGTTCATCCACTGAACTATGAGTGCGTTCACCTGCCTATTGTCCTCTGGTGTCCCCTCTCCTTTGTTTCTTCGGTCATCTTCTTTTCTTAGTACTGCTGAGTATTAAGAAAAGATCCTCCTCTGCCAACATCTGCGGCCATCAGCTCCCGAGATTGGACGGAGCCTAACTGGCAACTCCTCTTTCCTTGAAGGACAGTTGAAAGGTCCAATCCTGGCTAGAATCCATAGCTTCTGCGTGTCTATGGTTGCAGCAGCCATGTCATAACATCAAGATCCCGATCTTCCCGTTCATAAGTTCTTTCTGCCACCTTTTTGCAATATTTCCTGGGTCATTTGAGCAGTGTGATAGTCATCTCATCTCATTGTTGGTGGGGAAGGTCCGGGAGGTGCCCACCAGGGCGGGCTGCTGTTACTGCTCTTCGTAACCAATCAGAACTAGAGGTGTCAAGACAGAGCTGAGCTGGAAACTCTTTCCTGTTGGCAAAAGTCAGCCGGGCTGGACGCTCTAGCGCAGTCTGCTGGAGAGAAAGGGCAGTCTCATCCAGACACGCACCATGTAAACAACTCACGAAGTGCAATACATTCCTGGTAGTAGACACATGGTCCAAAGCCTGTTCTTGGGAGGAAGTGGAGCCAAGGAGCATCCACTACCACAGCTTCTTTAAAAGAACAGGAAAAAAAAGAAAAAAAAAAAAAAAGAAAAAAAAAACTTGATTCTGATGAAGCCTAATTGGAAGTTTCCCTTTTTAACTAGGATCTTATATCAGCTCCACAATATATGGCTAAATCTGCGATACTGTAGGTTTCTGCAATATTTTTTTCTAAGCTTTTTTTTAAGCTTAATTTTCATTTGTGAGGATTTTGATTTATGCTGAAGTATTTTTGTATACAGTTTAAGCTAAGGGCTCAGGTAACCTGCTGTTTGGGGATATTTAGTTTTTTCTGCACCCTATGTGCTGGACTGCCTTTTCCCACTGAAAAGTCTGGGTGTCCCTGACCTCATAGGTGGGACTTCACTTATGGGTTCTCTCTTCTAAATCAGTGGTCTATGTCACCTCTCTGTTGTGACTATAACTGTGTCCTAAGTTCTGAAATTATGAAATGTGATTTTTTTCTTGGTTGTTCACAATTAACTTTATTATGACTTTGTTTCAAGATTCCTTATGAGTGAGATTGATTTTTTTCATTGTTCTCTTTTTACACGCATAGGTGTGGGTGGGAAGATTTGCATCTAAGTGTGCTTGAGCGTGTTTTTGTGTAGGTATTTGTGTGTTTGTGAACTAGTGTCTGTGGTGGTCTGAGGTGTTTGTGGAGAATCTTCTCTTGTCACTCCTCCCTCTTATTCCATGGAGGATCTATTCATCCAATGCAGAGCCGGTTCACGTGGCTAATCTCAGTCGCCAACTTGCTCTGGGGATCCTGTCTCTGCCCTGCAACCTAGAATTACAGATGGGCTGCCGTGTGCACCGTGCATTCTACGTGGGTTTTAGGGATCTGAATTTTGCCCCTCTTTCTTTCATTGCAAGCTATTTAACCTCTGAGCCACATTTGTAGCACCTGGAATGGAACTTTCTAGTTCTACAACCTATTTTTGGGATTCCAAGGATTTTCTCAGAATCTTTAGGTCTTTTTCTGTGCTATCATCAACTGACTAATACAATTTCATCTTTTAACATTTGGATCCCTTAAAGGTCTAGAGCTAAGAACTAGCAGTTTCCTCGTGAAATTACTGCCATAATCATTAACCACAATCATTCTAGAATGGATATGTAGAGATTCCACACAGTAGCTACTGAATTAAAAACAGACAAGTCCTGAACCTGGCCACCCCACTCACACTTTCTACTGTATGGTTACAATGAGGCAGAAAAAAAAAGCATGATGATACCGATGGTATCCATTGATTGTAGTCACAACCACAGAAATGTAAAGGCAATATAGAAAGAAACTATTGAGAAAGTGTCAAGGACTCTCACTTCATAATATAATGCAGAATATTAAGTAAGGGCGTGAGAGGTGAAGGAAAGCCATTGGTTTGCCTGGGTTAGAGACAAGGGGGATCAACACATTGCACCTTAATACTATGCTAAACCACAGAGCCCTCCACAGAGGTGTCTTTTTACACAAGAAAAAAAAGGAACGTATTGTGTGTTTGTAGTATTGGCTGGATGTTGGAAGGGCCTCCGTGTTGAGGATACTGGAAGAGAGAAACAGCGGGAAAAGAGCAGAATTCTGTCTCACACATCAGTATGCCAGTGACTCTGTTACCTTTGTGCAAACGCTTCTTCACAGAAGAGGTTGATTTGTGCAGAAGGCGTGATCCTTTGACTACTTCCTTCTTTAAGCTACTAGTTTTAGATGCCTCTGAAAAGTGAGAACAATGCCATTCAATGATACTGCAAAAGAAAAAAAAAACCCACTTCTGAAGCACAATAATCTCCCAGCAACTCAGGTGAACAGTTAACAAGCACAGACTCTGTTCTATTCAGCCTTGCCTCGTAGCTGATATTTCCTTAGACGGCATCATTAGAGTATAAATCAGGCAACAGAGAACAGAGATGGGAGAGGCACCTGTATTCCCAGAATTAGGGAAGTTGAGGCAGGGGGATGGTTATCTGCTTGCCAGTCTGTTAACCTACTACTGAGTGTCAATCTTGCTATATCCTGCACCTTGTCTCAAATGACAGATCATATGCAAATGTCAGAGGAGGAACTTAAAAGATGCCAGTACGACAATATATACGACTACAGGTGACTTAAATAATTCGCAAATACAGCTTAATCGCTCCATAAACATTTCTCTGCTTTTAGATGACATTTCTACAGTGAAAATTAAGTTACGAAAAGGAATGGAGATGATAGATAATAAGAAATGGCACAGTGTATATATTTGGAATACTGTTAAAAAGAAAGACAGATTCAATTTATCTTTATTTAGGGATGAATCCTAAAATAAAATGTAGAATGTGGGCTTGTTAGAGAGTCCTATCTCAAAGTTAGCTGGTCAAATTTACATGGGGAAGTTTTTCCACAATGTGTTTCTTGCATAAGATTAAAATGTCCACACTTCTGTTCACCAAGGCAGGTGCTTGTTAGAACAGCATGCCTCTGCTTTCTCTCAGACCCAAAACCATTTGCCCTCATGCCATTTCCGCTCAACACCCAGAAAGAGCCCATTATCCTTTCTCTCTAACCACAGACTTAAAATTTAGATGGGCTGACTGAGAATGAGGCCACCTCTGCTGCAGATGGCAGGGCAGGCGTAGAGGCTGCTCCATCCTGCTGGAGCTCGGCTGACCCCACGTGCCCCGCATACAAGTTGCCCGCGTTAGAGGAGAGCTGGTGGAATCCAGTCCTTTGTTTCTACCACGTGGGTCCTAAGGACTAACACCTGTCAGGTGTGGCAACAGGTGGCTTTACCCACTGAGCATGTCAACTCCTGCCAACCTCAGATACTCCATATTTTCTTGACAACCTTGTCCATATTTGGTATACTTTTCTATTTTTTCAAGGACTAGGGACTGAACCTGACCGTTCTGTAAGCAAGGTAAGCACTCCACAACTTTGAGACAGGGTCTCACTACGCTGCCCTGGCTGACTGTGAATTGCCACTCTCTTGGATCAGTCTCCCAAGGAGCTGGGATTACAGGCGGCACCCGCAGGACGGTTCTTTCTCACCCTCTTGTCAATGGCATTTCTCTTTTCTTCCTTCTTCCGTCTGTCCTGTGGCTGCTAGCGTCAGTCAGACAGTGAGCACAGAGTGTTAAGTCTTTGTAGCGTGGGGCTGTCTTCTCTTATGTCAAGGTGCGAACATCATATTTTTTCGTTAGGTTGGCGATTGCAAAGTTTGTTAAGGGGAAAAATGTCTGTGAGAGTGCTTCTCAAATGTGCTTACATCTTAGGTCTATTATTGCAATGGTGTAAAGGTGATTAAAGAAGGAATTATTGAAAAACTGTCAAATATTCTCACTTCACAATGTCATGCTGAAAACTAAGGATGTGAGGCATGAAGGAAACACATCACTTTTCCTGGGTTAGAGATAAGGCAGGACCACACCTAGGATCTGTGACCGTGCAGAACCACAGCGCTCTCCACGCATGGCTCTGCTTACAGGAGAAATACTGGAACACACTCTGTGCTAGTAAGATTCACAGTATGCTGGAGGGGCCCAGGGGTTGAAAATACTAGTATACAGAAACAGTGGGAAAAGAACAGAGTTCTGTTTCACGTGTTTGTATAGCAGTAGATTTTTTACCTTTAATCAAATATCTCATTAAAGCGGAGGCTGACATGTGCAGGAGATTGGTCTCTTCATCAGCATTCTTGTATAAGTTACCTGATTTACGTGGCTCTGAAAAGTGAGAACAGAATCATTCAGTGGTTCTAGAAATACATCAGCGACGAAGCACACGTTCCTTCCGGCATTCAGGCACACGGTAAACAGTCAGGAAAACACTGTCCTCTCAGCCTTGCCTCTGATCTGGTATTTCACTGAGGTTCACTACCCAGGTGCTAGTCAGACAACAGGAAGGACAGAGCTGGGGGAGGTATTATAATGTATCCGGCTGTCTCAAATAACAGATAGAAACATTTGCCGTATACAAATGTTGGAGAAAGAACTTAAAAGGTACAATATGACAACATAAGAATCTTCAAATGACTAAAATACAGATTTTCAGATCTAGTTTCATCTCTGAATACATCCTTTTTTATTGTGGTAGTGGAAGTTAAGTGCAAGAAGGAAGGGAGATAGTAGGAAGTGTTATAGTGTTTGTATTTGGACTAAAAAGAAAATACAATATGGCTAAAAAGAAAGTATAATAAATCAATGCTGAAGCTGGTGGGAGAGCTGGCCCTGACGTCATGAGTCACGAGAACAGGAGTGTCCTTGTCCTCCAGCAGCTGCAAAACTCAGGAGAGCAGGTCCTGCACCTCACAGCACGCTGGGAAGCACAATAGAGCCAACCGTATTGGCGGAGGTGTGGGTGAGCCAGCCCCTAAGCTGTGAGCATGGGAGAGCTGTCCCCACTACTCTTCTCTCATGTGGAGATGCGGGTGGGGGAGAGATAGCCCCACTACCCCTTGCCCCTTACTGCCTGTGACAGATGAGCAAGCCGACCCTGCCCTTACCAGCTGTGGCACTCAGAAAGTGGGCCCTACTCCTTGCCTAGGCAGCACAGTTGAGCTGACCCTGTTGGCAGAGGTGTGGGTGAGCTAGAACTGGGGGCGTCAGAGTGGTATATCTGGTTATGCCCTCCCCATTTCTTAGGTAGCGCTGAGAGGAAGATGTCCTCTCCTCTTGTCCCGGCCACCTGTGGTGGGCCAGGGAGTTGACCCTCTCCCTCACCAGCTGCCACACTTGGGAAAGTGAACCCCAAACCTCTCTTGGGCAGCACAGTGGAGGTGACCCTGTTGGCAGAGGTGCTGCTACGCTGTACCAACTTGTCTTAGTGTTTCTATCGCTGTGACAAAACACCATGACCAAAAGCAGGTTGGGGATGAAAGGGTTTATTCGACTTCCATTTCCACAGTACTGTTCACCACTGAAGGATAGGAACTCAAACAAGGTAGGATCTTAGAGGCAGGAGCCAATGAAAGGGCACTCTTTACTGGCCTGCTCTCCATGGCTTGCTGAGTGTACTCTGTTACTACTCAGAACTACCAGCTCAGGGACAGCACTATCCCCCCACTGATCACTAATTAAGAAAATGCCTCACAGCTGGCTCATATGGAGGCACGTTCTCAACTGTGGTTCTCTAGTTTGTGTCAAGTCGACATAAAAACCAGGCAGGGTTGTCTATCGCCAAGTTTGTGGAGGAGAAAATTGTCCATGAGAGTACTTCTCAATTTTGCTTACATTTTAATCTATCATTATATCTTTGGATAAGAATCCTTAACAGTTTTGAGTGACAGATTTTCTCCCATCTGTTTCTGCTTCTCCTTATCTTATCGACTTCCTGTTTACATCAGTTTTTATCTATTAAATGAGGAATGATACTGACATTTATATTGGTCAGGGTTTTCTAGAGGAATGAAAATTATAGAACAAATCTCTCTCTCTATATATATATAGATATACACACCTGTATCTATCCCCTGTCTCTCTCTCTCTCTCTCTCTCTCTCTCTCTCTCTCTCTCTCTCTACCGGATTTATAAGAATGGCTTACAGCTAGCCCAACAGTGGCTGTCTATCAACAGAAGGTCCAAGAATCCAGTAGTTGTTCAGTCCATGAGGCTGGATGTCTCATCTGCTCATCAGTATGTGCTAAGATCCTAAAGAAGCAGGCTATAATGCCACTA
This sequence comes from Alexandromys fortis, assembly GCF_014885135.2. NCBI lineage: Eukaryota > Metazoa > Chordata > Mammalia > Rodentia > Cricetidae > Alexandromys > Alexandromys fortis. Next base: position 407,452 of record NW_026068083.1, read on the forward strand.
AAAGAACAGACTTGGTGAGAGCAAGAGCAAGCAGGCAAAGAAAGAGCAAGCCTCCCTCTTCCACTTTTTTTTTTTTTTTTAAAGAGGCTGCCAGCAGGTGTGGCCCAGATTAAAGGTGTATCATGCCTCCTCAAAGATCTGGATTATAAGTGGATCTTCCCACTTCAAATTATTTAATTAAGATATGCTTAGTCATTTGGGTTTTAGTTTATTCCAGATGTAGTCAAGTGGACAAACTTTATGTATAAAATTTAATTTTTAGCTTTAGTTTAAATGTTTTATATATATGCATATATATGAATGAATGCTGTGTTATGGTTCTATCTACCTGCCTATTGCCCTCCGTTACCACACTTCCTGTCCTTTTCCCAATTCATCCCTCAGTGGCTACAACATTAGAGAAAATACACGTTTTCCTTCTGTAAACCTTAATAGTCATTAGATGATCAAAAGGGATGGAGCCCCATTGGGAACACCTCTGTTCTTGAAGGGCACTTGAAAGGCCCAATCCTGGCTAGCATCCATTGCTGCTGTGTGTTAATGGTTGCAACAGCAATGTCCTGTCTTCATGATCCCCATCTTCCTCTTCATAAATTCCTTCTTTTCAGTGTTTCTTGGACCATTTGGATAGGATGATGCAGATAGCCCAGTAAGCTGTTTGCCAGAGAGGTCTAGTCATTTCCTGTTTACCCTGGGTTTGCTGTTAATACCCTATCGGTGAGTAAACCACACCGTTTTGTTCCAGCACAGAGAGATAACAAGGTGTTCACAGCTCTTGCTGTGAAATGCAAGTGGCTGTGAAGAAAATGTATTAATGGTCTAACCCAGATGTGTAATGTGTAAGTCAGTCACAACACTGAATAAGCATGTAAGGCTTGTTTATTCATCCAATAGTGGCATGTTTAATTGGGGAGGACATGGACCCAAAGGGTTAATGTGCTCCCACTATCTCTTTAAATGAAAATGTCCAAAACTTTAACTCCTTTGAAGCATATTTTGTCTGTTCGTTTTTGGTGGTGTGTTTTACTCCAATGGCCAAATACAAGTTCAAATCTAGTATCCTGTAGATGTTGCTACAGTTTCTTCTAATATTTTTCCCTTTGAGTTTTCGTCGGTAAGTATTCTGGTTTATGCTGAAGTATATTTGTGTATGCTTAGGCTAAGAGCTCAGGCTCGTGTCTGTTTGGGGATATTCAGTTTTCTCTGCACATAGATGGCACCTTGCCATTTCCCACAGAGTAATCTGGGTGCCCTTAGCCATGCAGAGGAGTTCACTCCCAGGTTCCCAGGTTCTCGCTATTCGCTGGCCTGCCCTGGTGTGTCTGTCATTAGACCCATCATACGTTCATCTCTATAATCTGATATGAAGTTCTGAGTTTGTCATGTGTGACTTCTTAAGGTTTGTTCATGGTTATTCTGGCTTTGACACCTTTTCAAGATTCTATATGAATTTCAAATGGACTTCTTTCCCCCTGATTTATGTGTCAATGTGTGTGTTGTGTGTGTCACCTGCTTATGTCTATGTGTTTTTTTGTGCAGGTGTTTTTCGCCACACTCAAATGTGTGTGTGTGTGTGTGTGTAGAGAGTTTTCTTCTGTCCATCCTCCGTCTTATTCACTGAGGCAGCGTATACTGATGAAACTCAGCACTTACCCATGTGGCTATATCTAAATAGCTATCTTGCATTAAGGATCCAGTGTCTGCCTTGCAGCTTGGAATTAGAAGTAGGCAGCCATGTGCATCCTGAGTTTTACATGTGTTTGACCTGGATGCTTGTCCTCTTCCTTGTATTGGAAGTCCTTTAACTGCTGAGCCAACTCTGTAGTCCCTAAAATGGACTTTCCTAGTTCTTCAGCATTTATTTGTGATTCTGGGGATTTCCCCAGTGTCATTTTATGTCCTATTGTCAACTTATTTCTATAATTCCATCTCATTAATGTTTTCAATCCATAAAAAGGTTAGTGCTAAGAACCAGAAAATCGTTTTCTCAAACAATTACTATCATAACTTAACTATAATCATTCTAGAATGAATATGTAAATATTCCCACTTACAGAATCTATTGAGTTAAAATCATATATGTCCTCAGTCAATAATTCTACTCAGACACTTAACTTTCTAGATATAAAGTAACACAATAAAATGTGTAATGATTTTGATCACGCTGTTGAGTGTAGTCACAAGGAGATTTAAATAGAAAGTATTAAGTGTGGTGCCTTCATACTTTGGAACATCTCACTGAATATTAAAGGTGTGAGAGATGAAGGAACCCATCAATTTATCTGTCTGCTGTAATGGGCTTGGATGCCCAGGATTCTATTACTGTGCAGAACTACAAAGTCTTCTGTGTGGGTGTCTAGCTACAGAAAGTACAGGACAGCCGGGTGATGGTGGCGCACGCCTTTAATCCCAACACTCGGGAGTCAGAGGCAGGCGGATCTCTGTGAGTTCAAGACCAGCCTGGTCTACAGAGCTAGTTCCAGGACAGGCTCCAAAGCCACAGAGAAACCCTGTCTCGAAAAACCAAAAAAAAAAAAAAAAAAAAAAAGTACAGGGACAACTAGGGCACTCATAGTACTGACTGTATGGTGAAAGAGCCCACAGGTTGAAGATGGCGGTACATAGAAGCAAAGGGATAGTACAGAGATTTATTACATACATCTTTATGGCAGTGACTCCTTTACCTTTCAGCTCACTTATTGAAGCAGCCAAATTTGGTGTCTGCAGACTATTTTCAACTTCAGCATATTCCTTCTCTAAATTTGTTGTTTTAGATGTCTCTGAAAAATGGAAATAACTTTATGTAATGTAAGTTAAATATTACAATTGCTGAAGCAAGTATAAGAAATAATATACTTGCCGGGCGGTGGTGGCACACGCCTTTAATCCTAGCACTTGGGAGGCAGAGGCAGGCGGATCTCTGTGAGTTCGAGACCAGCCTGTGTTGAAATAGGAGCGGCGGGGCTGCGTCCCCGGCACCCGGCCGCCCGCATGGCTAGCCTATGCCCAGAAATAATTACACGGAAACTGTATTCTTTCAAACACTGCCTGGCCCGGCTAGTAACAGTTTCTTATTGGCTAGCTCTTACATATTGTTCTAACCCATTTCTAATATTCTGTGTAGCCCACGAGCTGGCTTACCAGGGAGGATCTTAACCTGCGTCTGTCTGGCGTGGGAGAATCATGGCGGACTCCTCCACTAAGCTTCTTTTTCCCAGAATTCTCTTCTGTCTACTCCGCCTACCTAATTTTCTGTCCTATGAGGGCCGAGGCAGTTTCTTTATTAATAAGAAATCACTCCCACATCAAGCCTGGTCTACAAGAGCTAGTTCCAGGACAGGCTCCAAAACCACAGAGAAACCCTGTCTCGAAAAACCAAAAAAAAAAAAAAAAAAAAGAAATAATATACTTATTTCAATAATAATTCAGAATATTAGTGGTGTAAACAACCAAATAAAAAGACACAGATGAGCAGCCTGGATTAGAGCTCAGGCGACACCTTTCAGCTTCCTCCTAGAAACAGACCTCACCATCAGAGATGGACACCACCTCAGACTAAAGGACAGAAAATATTATTTTGAGCATATGGACTTAGGAAACAAGTTGACATAGCTATTCTAATATCAGAAAACATAGTTTTCAAGCCCCAAATACTCAGAAGTTTTTGATGCTTTTGTTGCTACAACTATTAATTACGGCCACTCTGCAAATTATTTGTTAGTACTTATGAAAATTAAAGGCGTGCATGTTCCCAATCCAGCGACCCCCTAACATACTCTACTGTATAAAGCCAGAGAATAGCAATGTGTTAGGACACTGTAGTCGCAACAACAGAAATGCAAGGACAACATAAAGAGAAAGTCTACAACACGTGTGCTGTTTCTCCATTTCGGAGCAGCATGGAGCACACTAAAGGTTACCTGGTTAGAGGTAAGGTGGATCTGTGCACAGGATCCTACTACTTTACACAAACAGAAAGCTCCCAAACGGGAGTCGCTGCACAGGAGAAGCATGGAAGGCAAGCTGGGCTTATAAAACTGGCCGTCTGAAGGGGCTCACGGGTTTGAGAATTTTGGTAAACAGGAAAGCACGGGAAAGGAATATTTGATTTCATACGTCTGTTTTACCACGCTCTTTTTACCTTTGGTTTTACGTTTCCTCATAGCGGACATGGACATGTGCACAGTACTGGAACGCTGACCGACTTCATCATAGAAATGAGTTGTTTTAGACAGCTCTGAAAAACAAGACAGCGTCATTCAGCGACAATGGAAATAAACTATTTTTGAGCACAGTTTCCTCCAACTATTGACATAGAGGGGTTGACAAAGCCCTTCCAGACTCCGTCTGATGTATCCGTGCCTGGCAGATGATATTTTATAAACGTGCATTGTAAGAGTGCAAGTCAGGGAACTAATAAGAGAAGCAGGAGGTCCTGGCCTGTAGTTACCCCGTTTCTTCTTGACATTTTTGTTTTCTTCTTTCTTTTTTTCCTCTTCCTTTCATTTTCTCTTTATTTTATTTTTGTGGCATTAAGGATTGAACATAATTCCTTACATATGCTGGTTGAGAGCTACACAACTGAGCTGCAAATATCTAATTAATTAATTTTTTTGATGAGATGGGGTCTCATGGCCAGACTAGATTTGAACTCTGGGTATTGTCAAAGCTGACCTGAAATTGTGATTTTCCTGCAGGACTCTCCGAGGGATCTACAGGGACAGCTATGGAACTCCAGAAACAGCCAGTTTTTCTTCCACTTCTCTCTTGATCCCCCTCCTGGAAATATTACCCCATGTGCGTGAAGCGTTTTTCTCATTCTAGTTTTGGGTTGAACTTCCCCAGTGAGAGAAGACATTTCTATGTTCCTGAAGGTATATAAAACCTCAGGAAGAGCATCTTTTAGAGCATTTCCCATGCGTTTTTTTATAAATGAGTTTTGATGTGGTTGAGCCGCAGACCATTGTTAATCTATCTTTGAAAGGTAATTCTTTATGGAAGCCATATATGGAAGCCATATAGGGAAATATGTCCCTTTATTTGGGTAGCACTTTTGCTTTATTGATATTATCCCATTTTTGTTACCTTTTAAAAGCTACCAAATACAAAATTTTATCTTCCCTGACATGACCAAATTTTAAAATCTGATGAATCCAAAATTGCCAATATTATTTTTGATGCTAATCCATTTTATATTGTCAAAATGAGCATCTTATTGGCTGTGCCTGCTTGTCCCCATATTTTTGCAGGTAACTCTAACTTGTAAGGTCTGCCTTCATGTTTACTTATGTTTTGAAAGCGGTTTAGCCTGTGAAACCCTTTCATGCTACTGTTGTGGATAACAGGCTTCCCTGTACCATGTGTGGATTTCTCCAGCATGGCTCTGGTCTCTGTGTCCCCTGTATGCATTTGAGAACTGCAATGCCCTCACTGCTGTGGGTCGGTCGTACGCTTTGAGGTTATTAAGTATTATTTTGTTCTCTTACATATTTACAAAGATTCTATGTGAATGTTAAATGGACTTTCTTTGTATGCAAAAATACCTTTTGCATCTCAGGGACTTCTCTAGAGTTTTTTTTTTTTTTTTAAATCTTTTTCATAGTATGGACATTTAACAGTTAAATTTGTGCTTAAGTTTTTTTCCACACAAAGTTTGTTTCTCAATGTGACACTTAGAATTGGGTTTTTAATTTATTCTCTGGCTGAATTATATTAATTGTAAATTATTTGTCAATATGCATTAAAATTAAAAGCACACATGTATTTCCCCCACAAATCCCATCACACAGTCTATCGTATAGAAACATTATTGACATAAGACAATTGCACACGACAGCTACTGAAGCACTGGTTATTGACCACTGAAATAAACCCTGAAGACTTAAAGGGCATCGTAAGAAGGCATTAAAGTGGCTGCTGGATAACTCACTGCACATTCTCTCTTAGAGCATTGTGCAGAAAAGAGACGGTGTGAGGGATGAAGGAAGTCTATCCATTTACCTGGGTTAAGGTAAGTAGGGCTCACTTACGTGCAGGATGCCAAACTTTACAGAGCCTCATCCTCCCACAAACACAGGCATGCACTCTCAAGAACCATGGGACATACTGTATTCACAATATTGTCTGTTGGGCCCACAGGTTTGAAGACGGATATTCGTAAAAAGCACCAGCGGGAATGGTACAGAGTTCTCTCCCACACATCTGTATTCTCACAACTCCGTTACCTGCAGTGAGGTCTTTGTTAGCGGCAGAGGTGGAACCATGCAAATTATAGTAAATTATGGCGTCTTTGTCATTTAAGTTTACAGGCGGTGGTTGCTCTAGAAAATGAGAACAATCTCAATAAATTACACCAGAAGTAAAGTCATTTCCATTTTTAAAAAGTTAAAATAAATCCCAATCCCCTTCTGAAGACGTTCACTCGCTTTTAGTTATTCTAGATGCTGCAGCTTAGTCAGCACAAATCAAGTCTTTCTGCTTTTTCTTACCCTAGCTGTTTACGTTATAACAGCACACGATAAGGGTGTCTGTTGAGGAACAAAGAGTTAACACAAAGCTGGCTAACTACTCAGTTCTAGTGAAGCCCTGTTTACTGAAGAGGAATCTTTAGGCTCTAAATTACTTACTAAGCCCTATCAACAAACTAATAATGTCTGTCCTTACACCCACAGATAAGCAGCTAAGTGTGGCCTTCACCCCTAATCAAGGAAACTTCTCTTTGTAACAGAGAGCACTACAGAAAACCACAACCAATCAAAGCCCAGGCCCAATGGCTACAAAGAACTCTCACACCAAAGGCACAAGGAATGTTGCAGAAGAAGGGGTGAAAAGATTGTAAGAGCCGGAGAGGTCAGGGAGTTTGCTGTGAGACTATGTCGCCTAGGTATATCAGAAACTCGATACCAATAAAGTCTCCCCAACACGACTGCTCAAACGTGAGATGAACAAGGACGAAACCAATGAACATGCCAAAGTTGACAGGAAAAAGCCCATGGTGCCTCAAGCCTAAACAAAAAATTACAGGCATTCGGGTAAAGACGGGAGTTAGTCCTCCCCAGAGATAAACACAACCTTTGGTTATCCAGTGCCAAATGGTCATCCTTGAAAACATACAAACAGTTGACATTATATAGACTTAACAGGTTATATTTAGGAATATCTATGCATATAAAATACATACACATATTCAATAACAATTAATGACTAAAGAGGCCATGGATTTGAAGGAGACCTGGGAAGGGCATGTGGGAGGTTTTGGAGAAACGGGGAGGGAAGGGAGAAATGTTACATTTAAATTACAATCTCAATAATATACAACAACAAAAATGAATATAGTAGACACACTCATAGCCTTTGCTATATATTGCCTCTTATATTACTTATTAGGACATTATTCAAGGTTGTTTAATGCTCCTACTTCCTCATGTACACATGGAAATAGTAACAGTGCCATTACATGAAGTTGATAAAGATTTAAATATTGAAACGGTGGAAAATACTCAAAACAGAATCTAGAATTTCACAAGTAGTTAGTCAGTGTTGGCTATTATTACTAGGGAACATGATGTTTATTCCTTGCTTGTTTTACCTGTGCTATTCTCTGACATGGGAGCTAGATCTTAACATAATGGCGTTTTATTCTATTCAATACCTGTGATGGTCTCTCAAAGATTCCAGTTGTAGTTTTGTTTGACATGTGTCAAGGGGCAACTTTGGCTGCCATGTAGGAAGCACCACTAATGATGTATTTCAGTAAAAATAATATCTTTAAAGCTTATTTCTATTTAAATTTCCTTAAAAAATTCATAGGGCTTAATATTCCCGACAATTTATTTATTTATTTATTTATTTATTTATTTATTTATTTATTTATTAAGTAGACAGTATTCTGCCTGCATGTATGCCTGCAGGTCAGAAGAGGGCACCAGAACTCATTATAGATGGTTGTGAGCCACCATGTGGTTGCTGGGAATTGAACTCAGGACCTTTGGAAGAGGAGGCAGTGCTCTTAACCTGTGAGCCATTTCTCCAGCCCCTCCTGACACTTTAAAGATTTAAAACTTAAGTAAATCTTACTTGAAGAATTTAGTTTTTTTTTTTTTTAAGGATATGGCAATTCTGAACACATATGCACCAAATACAGGCATACCCAATTTCATAAAACAAATACTACTAAATGAAAAATCACTTGTGAATCCTAGCACAGCAATAGTGGGTGACTTCAACGTTCACTCTTACCATTAGACATATTGTCTGGACACACAAAAGAAATCAACATTGAGCTGTGTGTGGTGGCGCATGTCTTTAATCCTATCATCCAGGAGGTGGAGGAAAGTGGATCCCACAGAGTGGATCTCTGTGAGTTCAAGGCCAGTCTGCTATACTTAGTGAGTTTCAGGGCAGTCAGGCTACACAGAGACCTTTCTTGGAAACAAAACCAATAAGCAACATCAACACACTATAGTTAAATAACATCATAAAATAAATGAACTAGAAGACCAGAACAGTAAAGAATACACATTGTTATAATCAGCCATGAAGCTTTCATCAGAATTATCAACACATTAGAAAGTGAAGTAACTCTCAACAGACAGAGGAAAATTGAGATAACATCCTGTATTCCATCTAACCACAATTGAGTATTAGATGTCAACAGTAAGAGAGACTACAGAAACACATGGAGACTAAACAACACACTATTGGACTATGGATGACTCACAGAAATATCTAGTAGTAGCTTTGATAATTGGATATAGTTTTCATGCTCTATTGCTACAGCTATTAATTATAGTCATTCTACCAAGTATTTGTGAGTACCTATGAAAATTACGAGCATACATGCTCTTAATCCAGCCACCCTACTCGCACACTCATTTGTATAAAGTTGTACAGTGACATTGGTAGCTCTCTTGGTTGCAGTTGCAACAACATAAATGTTAGGATTCCATAAAGAGGAATGGTAGATGAAGGGTTATTAAATGTTAGGATTCCATAAGGAGGAATGGTAGATGAAGGGTTTTATTTTTCATTAGGAACATAACACTAAAAGCTCAAGCTGTGACGTGAAGGAAATCCTCCAGTTCACCTGAGTTAGAAGTAAGGGAATCTACACCCAAGATCCTACCACTGCACAGAAAGACAAAGCCCTCCACACAGGCTGTTTGCTGGAAAAAGGACTCGGGGGTTTGAATATTGCAGAACATAGTAACAATGGGAAATGAATGGATAGGAATTTTTTTTTGAGACAGGGTTTCTCTGTAGCTTTGGAGCCTTTCCTGGAATTTGCTCTGTAGACCAGGCTGGCCTCGAGCTCACAGAGATCTGCCTGCCTCTGCTCCCGAGTGCTGGGATTAAAGGCTTGCATCACCGCTGCCCAGTGGGAGGGGAATGTTTTGATTCACACATCTGTATCACAACATCTCCTTTACCTCCAAACTCGAGTTTCTTGGCAGCAGACCTTGACTTGCGCAGGTTGTTAGAAAGTGAAGTTTTGGACAGCTCTGAAAAAACGAGGACAAAATCATTCTGCAGCAATGGTAATAAACTATTTCTGAGCACACCTTCCTCCAGCTATTGACAAAGAGTGGCTGCCAAGCACCAGTAGACTCTGTCCGATTCATCCTTGCCTGGCAGATGCTATTTTATAAACGTGAATTCAGGGATCTAATAGAACAGTGGGATGCCCTACAGGATGGCAGTCACGTGGTGCGTCTACTGCCTACTTCTTGATACCTTGAAATTATTGTTTTCTCCCTTCTCGCTTTTCCATCTCCCCTTCCCTTCCTTTCCTCTTTACTTTTTGTGGTACTGAGGACTGAACACAACTCCCTGCATATGCTGGTTGAGATTTTCATGATGGAAGCTCCCTCCATCCCCAGTAGTCTACACACTTTTTATACTGAGATGGGGGTCTCGTGGCCAGACTGGACTTGAACTCTGTTTGCTGCCAAAGCTGACCAGCACTTGTGATTTTCCTGTTTTCTGCATTACTCTCCCAGGGAGCCTGAGTGATGTGCGCAGGACTCCAGGACCAGCCATTTCCTCCCCCACTTTCCCTTTTCACTCTGCCTCCTTTCCTGCTATTAATACCATTTAGGGAGGTAACAATTTTTCTCATTCCGGTTGATGTCTATGTTCCTGTGGGTATGTAGTACTGTCTCAGGAGTGTCTTTCAGAATATTTCCCATTGTTTTTATGTGTCTTCTTGTGGTTTAACTTCAGACCTTCTTTATCTTTCTAATTCTTTCTCGGATGTAGACAGGAAGTCATGACCTCTTTCTGTGCACAGCCTTTTGATTCCACTGGTACCTTCCCATTTTGTTTGCTTTCTTTTTGACTAACATTTGTACCAATTGTACAAAATTGAATTTTTCTTAATGTGCACAAATTTTATCTAAGATCAATCTGAATTTGCCTATATTTATATTTCTTGACCATGTCCTCAATGCTAATTAAAAATACATTATAAGGTGAACATCTTGTATATCTTTGCATACTTTTTTCTAAATATTTTTCAGGTTTGCATTAATTTGTAAGGTAATTAGTTACTAAATTCTCTAGTGTTTCTCTTACTGTTTTTCATTATGCTTTAGACTGTTACAGTTTCTGATGATTCCGTATGAATTTCTACTTTTCTACTCCAGTAAGATATCTATGGACAATAAAAACATGCATTTTCTAAATACAATAATCTCCCTCATACACTCTACTCTACAGAGACAAACTAGCATTATAAAATGTGATTGGTAGGGTATGTTGACACACACCTTTCATCCTTACACTTGGGAAGCAGAGGCAGCCCATCTCTATGAGTTCTAGTCCAGCCTGCCTATATAGTGAGTTCTGGACCTGCTGTGGCTGCATAGTTAAGTCCCTGTCTCAATAAAAAAAAAGTGAATGATTTTGATTGCACTATTGATTGTATCTGAAACCACAGAGATGTTTACTTTAAAAGGGACTACTGATAAGTAATATATTCTCATTTCAGAATGTTACAAAGAAAATGTAAAGTATAAGACCTGAGCGAAATCGATCATTTTATCTGGGGTAGAGGTAAGGGGGTCTCTGCACAGGGTTCTATTTCTGATCAGAATCACATGACTCTCCACATGTGTCTGTTTACAGGAAAAGCCTGTTTGTTGGAAGAGCCCACACTGAAGGATACTGGTACATAGAAACGGTGTGAACATAATACAGGATTTCATTTCAAACACGTATTACAGTGCTTCATTTACCTTTAAGGACTTTGATTTTGGGAGGAGAGGCAAGCATCTTCATATTGTTTGGAAGTTCATCACTTCTTTCAATTGACATTACAGGGTTATGCTGTTCTGAAAAAGGGAATAAGATTATTAACTGATACAGTAAAAAAGCCCTAACTTCAAAGTTTACAGTTACAAAAATCAACTCATTACATATATGTTTTTATCTAAACATACATAAATTGAAACAAACCACATTACTTCCCCCTTCCCTCCAGGTCTTCCCATGTTCTTTCCCCTTCTCTTCCAGATGCCCTCACTCTTAAATTAATAGCTTCCTTTTCTTTGATCATCATCATCACTTATATATGCACAAATATAAAAATACAATCTGCTGTGTGTGCGTGAACACGTGCGGCTGGGGTTCTCTGTCTAATTCCAAGTTGGATGCCCTGGTGGGAAACTTCTATGTCCTCACATTGCTTCCACCCAGCACGTGGAAGGAGACCATTATCCATTTTCTCTAATCAGAAATCAGCATGACGTACTTGAGGGGCTGAGCCTGCACCTTTACTGCCAATGACAGAGCTGTAGATGGAGGCCCCTCAAGCCGGCTGGAGCTCTCGGGACAATTTATTCTCCTTCTTTTACTTCCTTGACACCTTTAGCAATATTTGTCCTTGCTCTGGGTTCATTTGTTTCACACACTAAAGGAGAAACTAAGGCTTTGTGTGTGCTAGGCAAGGACCTCCAACTTCCTTCTACTCAACAGAGAAAGGCAGTGGCCTTGACCTCACTAAGCACCCTGGGTGCTAGAACCTGTCATCCTCCTGTCTCAGCCTTCCTGTTAGTATGAAGGATTACTCATAATGCTATCTTTTATATTTATTTTTTATTGTTGATTTCTCAAGACAGGTTTTCTCTGTGTAGCCCTGACTGTCCTAGAACTCTCTCTGTAGTCCAGGCTGGCTTTGCCTTCCAAGCACTGGGGTTAAAGGCTTGCACCACCAGTGCCTGGTGCACCTTTTATTTTTTTCCTTTCACCTTGGTCTTTCCTTTCTCTCTTTCCTTTCCTGATAATACCCAGTCAAGGTTGTAAGTGGTTTTTTCCTTTTAGTTTTGGGTTGAGTTTCCCAGTCGTTAGTGATGTTTACCAGGAATGCCTGTGTTTGCTATTAGCGTGTTTTTCAAGGGGTTTCCTTGGGCTTTGTCATTGTTGAGATTTGGATATCTACTGGCATATCTTTGGATATGTTAACCTGTTAATAGTATCTGATTTGGATCTACTCCAAGGATTCTCTTTAGTTTAAAGTTAGTTCATTAAAGAACCCCAAACATTTATTTAGTGCCTGGAAAGAGATTCTCAGTTTAGGTTAATGCACTTGCTGTTCTTGCAAATAATTAGAGGACCTGGGGTTCGAGTCTCTGTACCTACATGATGGCTCATGACCATCCATAACTCCAGTCAGAAGGAATCAAAGCACCCTTCTGGCCTCTCCAGGCACCACAGTGCACATAAATACATGGAGGTAAAACACTTATACATATAAGATCAATTGTTAAAAGTATGTATTTATTTGGATGTGTCCGTGTGTGCACACACGGAAACCGGAGCACAACTTTTGAGAATTAGTTTTCTTCTTCTCTTGTATGTATGTTCTGTATTATGTATGTATGTATGTATGTATGTATGTATGTATGTATGTATGTTCCAAGGTTTGACTGAGGGTATCAGGCTTGGGCAAACAAGCACCTTGACATATTAAGCCAACTGGCTAGTGCCAATTCAATTCATTTTTTATAAGCATTTATTAATTGCACCAAGTGATGTGAACAGCTTTAAACGCTTGTGACGTCAAATTTTCCATATTATTTTCTTTTCTGACTGTGTCTCTGTGGCCAGTTCAAAACCATAATATCAAATTTACTATCATGTATGTTTTATACTATGTTTTCTTTTAATGTTTTTATAATCCAGTTCTCGCTTGTGTTTCCTTGATTCAAGCTGAGCTATTTTTGAAAACAGTCCAAGCCCAGGTCTCAGTTTTATGCTTCCGCCTAGGGATGTCATTTTTCCCAGCACGATGTGTGGCGAACTGCGGTTCTCACTGAGTGGAGCTGGTGCCCTTCACCAGGCAGTTCCCCTCCGATTCCCTTCTCGATGTCTTGGCCTACCTGGCATCTGTCCATACGCCAGAACTGTGGTGCCTATGGCTTGGTCACATGTTTGGAATTTAGGAAGTGTGACTCTTCCTAAATTGTTCTTTTTACACCATTTTGATTATTACTGCTTTTCGAGAGTTCATACAAAGTTGAAAATGGACTCCACAAAACGTCTTTCAAACTCTGACAAGGATTCTCCTTACTCTTCCCACCACTCTCTGCTGTTTTTATATTTACCAGCATGATTTAATGTCTGTCATAGTTTCAGCCCATAAAAGCCTAGTGCTGGATACATTAATGAGATATAATATTCTTTGGCACATGAGCACACCTATTTATTACACTTTTCAAGAAATTATTAGGTAACGCCTATTAGAATTAAAAGCATATATGTGCCCTTAGTTCAGCAATTCCTTTTAAAACCCATTTCATTGAAACATAAGTAGCACAATAAAGAAGTGTGCAAAATATTTATAACTCCATCGATTATGCTCACAATAGAAATACAGGGGCAATTCAGTAAAGGAACCACTGATATGTGTGGTACACTCTTGCTCCAGAACATCACGCAGAAAGGACATATGCAGGGGAGTTCACACACTGCATCTTATCCTCTACGGAACCACAAAGCCCTCTGTACACGCATCTGTTTGCGGGGGAAGCATGGGGACACATGTGGGGCCTGCAACAAAGTTTTATTTCACATGTTTGTATTACACTGTTTTATTTTACCTCGATGGCCATGGGTGCTTGCAAGGGAGAATGGAGTGTGCAGACTATTTAGAAACTGAAAACTTTTGTCAAGTTTTAGTTTTCTTTTGCTCTGAAGCCCAGGAACAATATCATTCAATTATAATGAGAAACTATTTTAACTTTGAAAAAAGTTCAAATAAATCTCAATCTCTCTGCAAACCACAGCTTCCTTTCACCATTTTCAGTGGTTTGGGTAAAGGTCTGACACAGAGCTGGTCTAGTCTGAGTTTCCCTTTCCTTTCCACAAGAGTGCAAGTCAGGGAAGTTACAAAATTGCTGTCTCTCTTCCTCTCTCTCTCTCTCTCTCTCTCTCTCTCTCTCTCTCTCTCTCTCTCTGCAACCATAGTTCTAGTCCTAGGAGTTTGGAGGCTGAGGCAGGAGGATGAAGATTTGAGGGCCACTCTGACCTATGTAATGGCTTGGTGCCAGCTTTTCTATGTGTAGAAAGCCTCTGTCTCCAACAGGCACACAACAAAATAATTGTCATAGGCAAATGTCAAAGAGAATACTTTAAAAAAAACACTTAGGAAAGTAAAAGAAACCGTGAGAAAGTAAATAATGAATTTCAAATATCGATTTATCTCCACATACTGCTGCACTCTGTATGAAGTTGACATTCCCTCAAGAAGTGATACAGGGCAGGGACAGAGGGAGCGATACTAACAAATACTATTCTGAGCACACTTGAACCATGTTAAGAAACAAGATAAACACATAAAAATGTTCAGTAAGCATTTAGAGGCAAACACTTTAATACAAAAGCAGAATGCCTGGTGGGAATGTTACTCAGTGGGTAGAATGCTTGTCCAGGATACATGAAGACCCAGGCTTAGTACTGCTCTGTATAAACTTGGCATTGTGTTTAATGCTTGTAATTCTATGACATAAAGTCAAGTACATCAGATGTTCAAGGTCATCTTCAGTTACAAAGCCAATTGTCGACCAGTCTAGGAAACATGAGAGCCTAATTCAAAACCCACACAGGAAACAAAACAAGAGAAAGCAGTCCTGAACAATTTTAGCAAATGTTCTTCTACTTATGACTGTACATATCAGCTCAAAGAATACACACTTGCCATTGCCTCTCAGATCCAAAGTTTTGATGTTCTAAGAAAAATGTTTTTATCCTGGAATCATTTCCATTCAACACACAAAAGCAGACCTTTCCCTTTGTATGCTGTGAATATATTTTGTCAACATTGGTTAATAAAGAAGTTGTTTTGGACTACAGAGGGCAGAATACAGAATATAGTAGGTGGAGTCAGGGAGATGCCATATGGCTGCTGAAGGAGAAGGATGCTAAACCCTTACCAGTAAGCCACAGCCTCGTGGTGATACACAGATTAATAGAAATGGGTTAATTTAAGATGTGAGAGCTAGTTAGGAATACGCCTGAAACATTGGCCAAACAGTGTTGAAATTATATAGTTTCTGTGTGATTCGTGTCTGGCAGCTGGGAAACAAACACGCAGTCCCTGCTTACAGAGACTATCATCATTTCTCTATAATCAGAGAGTGAACATGCAGATGTGGGTTACTGAGACTGAGTGGTCACTTGTGCTGTGAGTAGCCTGCTGGAGCTCAGGTGATGCTTCAGTCCTTGCTAATCATAACATTTGCTGTATTTATTTATTCCTATACCTTTGTTTTGCTTCTTTGAAATCCTGAGAATTGAGTGTCTGTGTTTCTGTACACTAGACAAGTGCTCTATCATTAAGCAACAGCAACCCTGACTTTATATCCTTTCTCTTTTGGAAACCTATCATGCAGGGTTTTCCAAGTTTTCTTGTAAAATTTCCACAGTTTAGGTCTTACTTATAGGTCTTTGGTTTGTGGTGATCTATTTTTGAATATAGTTTACACTTAGGTCCATGTTTCATCTTCCCGACAGGGGATTCAGCTTCCCCTGCACCATCTGCTGTGGGATGCTTTTTCTCACTGAGTGGCCTTAGTGACCTTGCCCATGTGTTGAGGGGAGGTCACTTCTGGGATTTCTTTGCTATTTCATTGGTCTACATGTCATCTGTCTGTATGCCAGACTTTTTTTGCGGAGGGGGCAGTATTTGGTACAGGCCACAAAGATGCTCCTGGATCTACACTTAATATTCCTTCTATTGAAAATAGATTATTTTCTTATACAATATATCCAGATTATAGTTTCTCCTTCCTCCACTTCCTCCAGGTCCTCCCCACCTCCCCTCCAGATTCATTCCTTTTCTGTTTCTCATTAGAAAAGAACATCTTCTAAGAGGCAACAATCAAACATGATAAAATAAAATACTATGAAAAAAAACCCCTACCATCTGAGGTTGGACATGGCAATTGGACAGGTGGAAAAGAGTCCCAAGAGCAGGCACAAGAGTCAGAGACCCACCTGTTCTCACTCTCAGGACTTGCGTAAAAAATCAAGTTAAAGGCTGTAATAGATATGCAGACATGTTGTAGACCCATGTCAGCCCTGGACTTGCTGTTTCTTTCTCCTTGAGCTCATATGTACCTTGCTTAGTTGATTCGGAGGACATTGTTCTTCTGGTGTCCTCCATCTCCTCAGGTTCTTACTCTCTTTCCACCTCCTCTTTCAAGGAGTTCCCTGAGCTCTGAGGGGAAGGGTTTGATGTAATGTCTGTAGCTTGGTAGCATTTTTGACAATTTTAAGTGTTACTCTTCCCAGTTTATTCTTTCCCAAGGCTCCTTAGAGTAGGATAGTGTCTAAAGTTCCATGGACTTTTCTATTAGTAGAGGTTTGCAATTCCAGGAACTTTCCCCAGAGTCTCTAGAGCACAGCCCTGTGGTATTGTCATCTGAACAGCATAATTGTCTATTCTTACAACTTACAAGTAGTCCAGTGCTGGCTAACATATCTGGAGATTCTAGGCATTTGTGGGCAAAATGGTTAACTGTAATTTTTCTCAAAAGTATTTGGGAATATCTATTAAAGTTTAAAATATATCTTTAACCCACAAATCCTACTTCCAGTCTTTTGCAGAAATGTAAGCATCCTAATAGAAATGTGTGCAGCAACATTCAGTGCGTTCCTGACGGAACTGCGAAAAACACTAAAAATGAAGGTCTTTGTAACAACCCTTGATTGCTTCACGACACATCCTTATTCAGAACATCATACTGAAGGCTTGAAGGAACCCTGCCTGTTGGCTTGGGGTAAGGTGAATCTTCGCATAGGGTGCTGTTTCTGGATAGCGCCACAATGCCCTCCACACAGGAAACAAGGCCAACACCTGCCAGGCTCCTAACCCTGGCTCTCTGTCCGAGGGCCCAAAGGCTGGGCACAGGTGAGCAGGAGTGGTATGTTACACATCTGGGTTACAGTGACTCCTTTACCTTTAAGCTTCTGCTTCTTGATGGACGATGTCGAAGTGTGAAGGTTACTCCGAGACTCAACTCCTTTTTTTCTTAACTTTGGCGTTTTAGACAGCCCTGAAAGATGAGAAAAACGGCATTACGTTTTATGAAAACTAAACTAACTTCGTCCTTTGAAAGGACAAGTTTTGTGCCTTTTCTGAAGCACAGTGATTTTGATGAGACTGCGGAAGCAGCGCACATATATGACTTTTTCTTGCCTGGTAGTCGTAAAACTGTATGCAAGGAAAATTGGTGAGCAGAGTTAAGTGTGTTGGCACATGTCTGCTCGTGTTTCTGCCACAGGGGGCGCTGATGCAGGTAAAGAGAGACGTGGGGCCAGGTTGGCAAAGAGGGAATTTAATGCCAGTCTTGCTGTACATAGCAAAATCTTGTGTCAAATAATAAATCATAACACTGGAGGGCTGAAGACATTGTTCGGTTGCCCACAAGTCCCTGAGTTCAGTCCCCAGCACGATGCCTGCCAGAAAAGACAGTACACGTCTATAATCCCAGCACTCAGGAGGTGGATGCAGGGGGATCAGAAGCTTAAGGTAACTGTCAGCTACATAAGGAGTTTAAGGCCTGCTCGAGGTACATGCGACTGCTTTCAAACCTCTTCCCCTATATAGAACCCCAAACAAACAAACAAACAAACAAAATATATAATGAATATAGTTTTAATGTTTACTCACTTGAAAACAAATGCTGAAATTAAAAAGCATAATCTGAACAGCAGGAATGTTTTATATCTACAATTTCTTTTTTTTCTTAATTTTGTTTTTATTGAGCTATACGTTTTTCTCTACTCCCCTTTGTTCCTCCCCTCTCCCGTGACCCCTACATTCCCAATTTACTCAGAAGATCTTGACTTTTTCACCTTCCTATGTATATCCATGTATGACTCTCTTAGGGTCCTCTTTGTTGTCTGTTTTCTCTGGGGTTGTGGTCTGTAGGTTGTATTTTCTTTGCATTATGTTTAAAAGCCACTTATGAGTCAATACGTATTATATTTGTATTATATTAGGCTCCCCAGCTGTTGGTGTAGAGTCTGTGAACTCCCCAAGAGCTCAGGTCAGCTGAGACCCCAATCTATACTAGCTCTGGGGGTTACAGATGTGCACAGTTACAACCTAATTTTTCTTTTCTTTTTTAAAACTCATTTATCTATCATCTATCTACTATCTATCTACTATCTATCTACTATCTATCTACTATCTATCTATCAATCAATCATCTATCTATTATCTATCTATCTATCTATCTATCTATCTATCTATCTATCTATCTATCTATCTATCATCTATCTATCTATCATCTATCTATCCTCTATCTTTCTTCTCTCTCTATCTATCTTTTCATCTATCTATCTATCTATCTATCTATCATCTATCTCTCTATCTATCATCTATCTATTATCTACCATCTATCTATCTATCTATCTATCTATCTATCTATCTATCTATCTATCTATCTATCTATCTATCTGTGACAGGGTTTCTCTGTAGTTTTGGGGCCTGTTCTGGAACTAGCTCTTGTAGACCAGGCTGGCCTCAAGCTCACATAGATCATCCTGCCTCTACCTTCCAAGTGCTGGGATTAAATGTGTGCACTACCACCAGTCAACTTACAACCTACTTTTTTATGTGTGTTAGGGAGATATGAAATCAGGTCCTCATACTTGTGCAGTGAACACTACCCTGTGAGCCATATACTTGGGCATACTCACCCAGATTTACAGAAACATCAGTATAAGCAGCCCAGTAAAAATGTATGAAATGATATTGATTGCAATATTGATTATAGCCCTGATAAATAAACATCACTAAAAAGTAAAGCACTGAATGTACGTGACTGCCATACTGACATTTTAGAACATCAAGAGGTTAAATACATTATTTAACCTGGTTTAGGGGTAAGGCATATCTACACACAGTATTCTATGACTGTACAGAACCCTGAGCCCTGCATGCATGTATTTGTTCACGGAAAGGCAGGGGAGCATACGCTGGGCTCGTGCAGCTCTTTGCTGGATGGGGTCGCGGGATTGAGAAGTCTGGCAACTAGACTAGAATGTTATTTCTATTGTATGTATCTGTCTTACTTTTTTTCTTTTTACCTTTATGCACGTATTTCTTTGGAGATGTGACCGAAATACGCAGCTGATTTTCAAGTTCAGTGTTTTGCTTGTTTATATTGTTTGGTTTTGGAGCTCCTGGAAAATGATATCATACAATTATACAAGAAGTAAACTAACTTTAACTTTAAAAACATAAAATAAACCCCTGATAATGCACAACATCCTCTTTTTCTAATAAATTTAGATAAACACAAAACAATTGCATTGTGAGAGTGCAAGTCGGGAAACTCAAGACTAAATCTCTTTTGAAGGGAAGGGGGAGCACCTTGGCATTTGAGATGCTGGAGTGGAAAATCTGGGGGTCAACCTGGCCTAAATAGTGAATCTGATGCAAGCCTTACTATATACACACTGTAAAAAAAAATAGAAATGCTATATAAAACGACTAGAAGAACGTTTTTTAAAAACATAGCATAATATGCAATCCCATGAGTCAATTAATTATTTATCACAAATGGAATTTTACCGTTAGGCAGAATAATTTTTATAAAGAGGGTGGCATGTGTGCAGTGAAAACCACAGAGAGAAATGCAGAGAGGGGCAATGAATACTGTGAAGAAAGACATATTTTTAACATTGTAACAAAACAAATGTCACGAAAATGTTTGACTTGGAGGGCAAATCTTGAAATAGGGAAGCAGAATATTTGTGGGTAGGGAGCAGTTTGTCAATATTAACGGGCGACAATTATATGAAAATATCGAGTTTCCACAGTCAACTCTTCCATTCGTTACAGCAACCGTCTGCATGCAAAACGTCCTGCTGTCGTTGGTTCCTAGATTGAAAGTCTAACACTCTGGTAGAAAATGATTTGTCTTCCCATCATCTCCATTCCAGATGGAGCAAGAGAACACGACTGCTTTCTAACCAGAAAGACACGGTGTGTGTTCTGAGTGGATGATATTCTGGGCAGCTGCTGCATATTCTGAGCGGATGGAGTGTATTTCGAATATGTGGCGCATATTGGTAGGTTGTAATTATTCTGAGTGGGTGTGTGTGTGCATTCTTAGTAGATGTTGTATATTCTGACAGAGAACTCAACGGTGTTGGAAGTGACAAGGCCCTTGGGCTTGGCTGCTCCAGTCTGCTGTGGCTCAGGTGATGGCACTATTTGCTAGAATACGGGACGTGTGGCTGCAGAATTTTGTGTTTGGCTAGCTGGGTTTTGGTCTGGCTTTCCTCTCTTCTTCGGCGACAGCAATGTTTGTTCTGCTCCATTTTATGTCGAAAGGCTGTAACTTGCTCTTTGGTTCTACAGGTGTTTGCTTTAGAGGTTCGGTCTGCATCTCAGAAGATACTTTGAATTTCTGCGTAAATGTATTGCTGACTGTTAGTCTACGGAGATAGTTCAAGTGGGATTAAATGCCTTTTACATTCCAGGATGGCCAGAAGCCTCTGGAAGGCCTAGAATAGAATGGTAAGGTTGAGTCTAAAACACACCCCGCCCATTGGTTCATGGCTTGAATAGCTGTTACCTGGCTAATGGTGCTAATTTCAGAGACTATTGAGCCTTTGATGTGGGACCTAGCTGGCAGAAGTTGACCTCTTGGGCAGGCCTTTGAAGGTAAAAACTCAGTTTTTGTTCTGGTGCTGTTCTCTGCTTTCTGTCTGCTCCAATCAGAGGAGTTCGGTTATCTACTCCTGTCTGGTGCTGGGGCTTCTTGGCCATGTCTTCCTGCCATGGTGGACTGAAACACAAGTCAAAGCAAACCTTTCCTACCCTACATCATTTGTTTCCAAGCAGTTGGGCTCCAGCCATGGGAAAGTCAGTGATACTCAAACTGCATGGCGATTTTCTTGTCTTTTTGTCTGTTTCCTGAGTGGTGCTATCACTGACACTGAATACCTTTGTTCTTTGATATGTGCCCTAATAGAGTTTACTTCCTGAGGGTCTCACAGCTTCAGGAAACAGCACTGCCAACTGAGGAAGACTTCAAAATGTGAGCGTCAGTCTGACACTTCATGTCTAGCCCAGAACATGCCAGCTTGGCCCCCAGAAACTTTGGCTGAGAGCAGGAGACTTGATGAGATGACGTAATGGCTCAACCCAGGATCAGTTATGTTTGTCCACAGGTATAGGCAGACAACTGATACCAGCTTGAGAAGGTTTGAAAAGGGAGGGTGTGCCACTGAGAAAACTCCTGTCCACCTTCTCAATTTTTTTTTTCTGTCTTCTGAGTCCTAGGACTAGGCTCATTGCTTTTAATTGTCCTCAGCTATCAGACATAATTTCTGATCATTTCTTTCTAGTCCACAGAGGAAGAAAGTGGCCTCATTTCCTTTACTTGTATCCCCCTTTCCTTTCCCAGAAAGCAGGCCCCAAATCTTTTATCACTAAATGTCCTCTGCATGTGCTTGTAACAGAAAGATCCCAGTCATCTTTTTCATTGTTGCTGTCATTTTTTTTCAGGAAATTTTATGGTGTATGTATTTCTCTTAGGCATTAGGGCACACAGTACACCAAAGAAAAACCATTCATGTTACAAATGCCTCTACAGTTGCTAACATAGTCTTAGATATTAGTGGAATCGGACTGTGGAGGAGATGGCGGTGAAACAGGAAGGAAAGGTGAATGTGTGGTTGTTTGTCTTCCTACCTCCTTTGCTTCACTTTCCCATAGCACACCTGGCTGGGACTGCAAAAGAGAGGGATGCCTATGTGAAAGGAAGAGGATTATGGGTTTCTCTTACCCATCCTCAGGAACTACTGAGGATGAAAGAAGGGGAAAAAACCTCTGGGAAGGAAATGGAGCTTTAACTTTGTCATTATGGGGAAGGACGAGGAATGACGGAGATGCAGCCACCCTTCAGATGAACGTGTTCGAGCTGACTGGAGTTTGGTACGTGTCCACTTGCATTTTTTTTCTAAATTCTATTCCTATGTAACAGAAGTTTTCAGTTAAATAATCACGCTGCACACAGACATTATTAAGTGTTACCTGAGATCTTCCTGTTTAGTAATTGCTGCAAAGTTGCGGGTATGCCGGAACTTCCCTTGGATGTCCTATAGAATGGCTTTGGAATTACATTCTCAAACGGTGTAGAGCTTTCCATGTTTGCCTCTAGAGAGATTTAGATTGTTAGCTGTAAGATGCCTCACATTTACAGCTGCCTTTAATAATCACGGTAAACTAGGTGTCAAAGCGGAACTAAAGACAGACTGCAGAGTGAAGAATGGAACCCCAATACCTTACTTTCCCTCAGTTACAGCAATCAACTCATTTAAGCATAAGGCCTGCAATTATGAAAAAACTTGAAGAAAACATAAAAGATTATGCTTCTGGACACTAGAATACCAAAAGAGGTTAGGGCGTAGCTCGGTGTTGAGCGCTTGTCTAGTCTACACAAGAACCTCAGGACCACCAACACTTGATAGCCCCATCGTAGGACGTGCTGGCTGCACACTCCTATGAGACATTACAGATAGTTATGCAGACAAAAACATTCCCTTTCTAAGATGGTTGCTGCGGTCAATATTAATTTTAATAGCCCTTTAGGAAACCAGACTACAAATGTCTTTTAATATTAGAAATCCACATATATCTTAAAAGGAGATCTCAAATCTGGGCCTTTTTTTTCTTTCAAGGAATGTGTGACTGTGTGTGTGTGTGTGTGTGTGTGTGTGTGTGTTTCTGTCTGTATTTATGTACGTATGTATGCATGCATGGATACATTTACTGGTGGCAATAGCCTTTAAAATTCAATGCCCTTTAGTAGTGGAATAAAGCATTCTCTAACTCTGAAACGTTACGCTGCCAACAGAAAGGACAAATAAAAGCTATTTCATCTTCAGATACCAGGAGAGCTCTCTGTAATACTGTTAAATTAAAAACATACGGTGCAAAAAGAATAAGTGAAAGCGATACTTCTGAGCTATTTTAGGAAATTAAATCTTGTGATTTGTCTTTGTGTATACTCCCTTACCTTCACTGGTGAAGGGTAACAGATTGATCACTTTTGTTGGAAATGTCTTTGGTGGGTGGTACTTGGCATTAACATTTTCCTGAGGTTTGGTTTTCATTGAACTCAAACCTGAAGCAAAATTGGAAAAGGAAATTTGCATGACAATTCTGATTACTCACAAATTATGTACCAAACTCTGTATACTCACTTGAATTTTCACTCACCTTTTCTTTCTCATGCTTTATCAAATGCTTACTGGTCTATTACTTCAATTTCTAGAATGACTTCCATCATTTTCTCTTTCTTGTCTTTATATCATGTCCTGTGCTAGCATCTTTCTTAATTTGGACCTGGACCACTGCCCAGCATGCTCATTTCTGAGCATATATACATTTGAGCTATAGGCGGGCACAGCTAGAAGGCTGGCTTTAGAGAGGAAGCTCTGCGCATAAGCTGCTGAGTTCCCAGCCCAAACACGACTAACGGTTG
Source organism: Alexandromys fortis (assembly GCF_014885135.2). Classification (NCBI taxonomy): domain Eukaryota; kingdom Metazoa; phylum Chordata; class Mammalia; order Rodentia; family Cricetidae; genus Alexandromys; species Alexandromys fortis. The sequence goes on from NW_026068083.1 coordinate 431,457, forward strand.
CTAGATCCAGTCGTCACAAGTCACACTATCATAAGAGTAGCATATGTGACTATAGAACAGAAAACCTATACAAAGCCAGCCCTGTGGTGCGGGCTAGTAACATCGGAAAGTTAGAAGGCTGAGGCAGGAGGACCACAAATTCAAGTCCAGCCAAGCCTTCAGGATAAGTTAATGACAGCCTGGACAACTTAGCAAGACCCTGTGTCAAATACACGAGAGAGAGAGAGAGAGAGAGAGAGAGAGAGAGAGAGAGAGAGAGAGAGAGAGAACACAAGAAGAGACACAGGCACAGAGATTACAGATTCATATACTTTAATCTTTAATTATTGGCTAGATATTGAACTAAACCTGGATGGTAAGAGATTTTGTAAGATATCACAATGATAGACCAAGGAAAGAATGCAAATGAAAATTACAGAAGCCATGACTTAGACTGTCATCATTTGTTAGGAAAGGAGAAAGCTGAGGAAAAGGTGTAAGTCAATAAAAATAAAAACCTTAATGCATAGTAGGCTGATGCCCAGCACTGCAAATTTATTCTTATTATGTAAATTATTTTCTTGAAATCACGCACTTGTAATTATTTGTGCGGAGAGTCTTTAATATAGTTTAATACTGTAAATTGGATGCACTTGTGGGCATAGTTGGCTTAGACGTCTACCCCAATTGATTTAATGACATTTAAATATATTTTCCCAAATATTGCTAAGATATATAAAAGAGTAAATAATGAATGCTGAAGACCAATGCTGAAGAAACTTTTAGTTGAGAAAGTTTTTTAAGAAAGTATTTTAAGAAAGATTCATGTGGGTAGGGCATGTTTTAAAAGTTAAATATGATTTCATAAAAAGAGGATCTAAGAAATTCACCAATTAATGGGAAAGAAAACAAAAAGCTGTGGTGAAATTTCTAGAAAGTACTTGTATAAAACATCACGATATAAATCCTACCACTGCATATGACAACATCTAAGAAACCAGAGTGAGACGGCGACGGTGTAGAATGGACACCGTCTGTGTATTGTTAACATGCATCTTTGCTGTGCTCTGAATGTTTGGGTCCGCTATCTGCACCCTGACACAGAATCATCTTGTGATGGTACCGGATACATTCTTTGTCAAGTCATGATCGCTGTTAGTGTTATTGTGAGGCCCCTGAGCTCTGCTTGCTCCTTCTAGCCCTTGAGGATACAGAAAGAGTAGAATTTCTGAACCAAGAAGTAGTACCCCCATGAGAAATATGTTTCTATTGTATCTAGACCATCCAGCCTAAGATCATACAATCTCCCTCTCTCTCTCTCTCTCTCTCTCTCTCCCTCTCTCTCATTTTTAAGTATTTCATTGGAGTAAATAAAAACTGCACAGTATGACAATTCTTTTTTTTTTTTTTTTTACATTTTTCTAGACAGGGTTTCTCTGTGGTTTTGGAGCCTGTCCTGGTACTAGCTCCTGTAGACCAGGCTGGTCTCGAACTCCCAGAGATCCGCCTGCCTCTGCCTCCCAAGTGCTGGGATTAAAGGCGTGCGCCACCACCGCCTGGCCCAGTATGACAATTCTTGGAAGCAACCACTTACCTTACATGTTCATATATTTTCTTTACCTTGATTGTCCATGGGGGAACTTACCTGGAGTAATACCTTTCGTCGGAGATAAACTCATATCTAAAACAAATGTCAGAAAGTCACCCAATGATATTACAGAATTGTATATACACATTAAGCTCTCTGTGCTGATCTTTACTTGTAAGACTTTTTTTCATATGAGTGGTCTCTTGTCTGTTACTCCAATTTCTTTCTTTCTTTCTTTCTTTCTTTCTTTCTTTCTTTCTTTCTTTTCCTTCCTTCCTTCTTTTCATTTTTTCTTTTTTGTTTTTTTGAGACAGAGTTTCTCTGTCTTTGTAGACCAGGCTGGCCTTGAATTCACAGAGTCAGAGACCTGCCTGCCTCTGCCTAGGATTAGTACTAGGATTAAAGGCGTGGGCCACCACTGCCGGGTCATACTCTGGTTCCTCTTCAGATTGTATAAATCTTTCACCTTTTATTCCAATTTCTATGAAGTATCTTGTCATGTTATCCTACAGTGGCATCTTCATTAATCTTTTTTTAAATTACACTTTTCTTTTTTTTCTTTCATTTTTATTATTATTATTAAAAATTTTCACCTCCTCACCTCCTCCCATTTCCCTCCCCCTCCCTCGTCAGCCCAAAGAGCAATCAGGGTTCCCTGCCCTGTGGGAAGTCCAAGGAACACCCACCTCCATCCAGGTCTAGTAAGGTGAGCATCCANTTGAGACAGGGTTTCTCTGTAGCTTTGGTGCCTGTCCCGGAACTAGCTCTTGTAGACCAGGCTGGCCTCGAACTCCCAGAGATCCGCCTGTCTCTGCCTCCCAAGTGCTGGGATTAAAGGCGTGCGCCACCACCGCCCGGCCTTTACTTTTAAAATTTTTAATTTGGATTGATTTTATTATACTCTAACCACTAACACGTGCCTATAAATTGATCATAAATATGGTCTGAACAAATGTGATTTGAAGGTGCAGTGTCCCCACAGGCTCATGTGTTTGAACACTTGGTCCCTAGCTGGTGGTGCTCTTTTGGGAGCTGTGGAATATTCAGGAAGTAGAGACTCACTGGGTTAAATGAGTCCCTGAGGATGGGTCTTGAGGATGTATGGCCTAGACCTATTTTTCTCTTTACTCTCTGCTTCTTGAATGTAGATTCAATGTGATCAGTGGCCCCTCACCTTTGGTGCTATGCCTTCCTTGTCATGTGATCAGTGGCCTCTCACCTTTGGTGTTATTCCTTCTTTGTCATGATGTAATATTTCTCCTTGAACTGTAACCTAAGTAAACCCCCTTTTGCAAGTTACTTCTGTAGGGTGTTTTTGGCAGGTATCAGACAAAGAACTGATAGAAAAGATATATAGTTGAAATTGTCTAGACTTAAATGGAGCATTTTACGGTTTGGCTAAGGTTGACATTCTAACGTGGGAAGGATCTAATTAGTAAGAATCACCCAAAGCAACCATATCTAAATGAAAACACTGAGAAAATAGCTCATTAATTCCAGTGTCCCTGAGGTCACTGATCAGAACCAACTCTGAAAATCTGTTCATAGCTGAAGCCTTTCTTGGATAAAGGAGAAGTGTGTCTAACACCATTCAAGACCAATGATCTGTGACCCATACAGCCTAGTGAGAAAAAAATCCACTGCAGGGCTGCACCATCCCCTCTCACCAACTTAGTCTGGTGAAAGGAGGTGCAGTGAGGGGCCTGCGCATCGTAGTCCTCTTCTGGGAACACTCACCAGAAGGACTTCCTGCTCTTTCAAGGGCAATATGATGTTTTAACTCTAAGCCAGAAATGGAAAGTGAGAGAAACAGCATCAGTGATTCCCCCCGCCACCCTGAGATGCTCCAAGATTGATGGGCACTGGGTTTGGATAGGTTATTTCAATATTCATATTATTTATCTTATGCCTACTGATAATGAGCACTAGAATTTCTTTGTAAGAGAGAATCCACAAAAAGTGTTGCTTATGCAATGACGCAGTTACTGTTAGTATAGGTTAGAACGTAAATCATCAACATATGGCTTGAAAAATTATTCTTACTGTGTTGGTCAGTCGGTGTCCCTAGTAGTTTTGTTCCTTTAATAATATTTAGGTTGTCATCTAAAGACACAAAACACACTTCAGAATACTATGCAACAGAAAAAAATGAATGTACATTCCCAATTCTGCTGATACAATGCTTCATGGGCATTAGGGTGATGGTTAATTTTGAACATCAAATGAAAATTTGATCTAGAATCCCTTAAGAGACACACCTCTGAATATGTCTGTGTGCATGGTTCCAGAGAACATTAACAGAGAATGAAGGGTGGGTAACACTAGCCCACATATGAAAACGAGACTCGTCTGTGTGTCCCATGTCTCTTAACAGTTCTGCACCTACTGCTACATGAAATACAGCTCCATATTACAGAGACTGTGCCAACGTCATAATATTTAAGTCATGCTATGCCTATGAAAAAAAGCTGAAAGAAGAAAGGAGTAGCTATGTATTTATAGTGTTTCTTACAGCAACACTTTTGGTTGAATGACTTGGTTCTTTGAATTTGTTCCCGTGAACCTGAGTTAACAGCCGGTATCATTTTCTTACGTGAATACAGCATCGTTCTCACCCTTCTCCTCTGTGCTGCACTAGGAAATTACTCTATTTCTCTTTTAGTGTTTGATTAGTATGTGCTATTTTTGCAGAAGAGTGTGTTTCGCTACAATATTTGTGCTACAGTTCCACCATCATATAGGCCCAAGGACAGATTGATAATGTGTCAAATTAGTAACACAAAAGGGATGCAATGAATGTACCCAATGTCTTGTAATTATAAAATTATTTCTAGTTATGTTCCTTTTGGGTGATATTAATTACTGTGTGAGACCGCCAAGTCTCACCCAGAAGAGCTTTTTTAAAGCAGGTGTTTACCAACACAAACTGTCTAAAATTTTGCTTTGTTGATATCCCATCTTCATTTTCAAAAGATAGTTTTGCTCACTGTGAGATTCCTGGGTGAATTTCTTCTCCTAGTATTTTGAATGTATATGCCCAGTGCTTTCGAGATTTGTAATTTCTGATAATCTCAGGGTCTTTCTTTTTAATGAAGAGTTATATCTTTTCCCACTAAGATTTGCTTTTCACCATTTTTTTTTTGTTTTTTGTTTTTTGAGACAGGGTTTCTCTGTGTTGTTTTGGGGCCTGTCCTAGAACTAGCTCTTGTAGACCAGGCTGGCCTCAAACTCACCGAGATCCACCTGCCTCTGCCTCCCGAGTGCTGGGAATAAAGGCGTGCGCCACCACCGCCCGGCCTGCTTTTCACAGTGTGAATACAGTGGATATGGCGATGGATTTCGTGGTGCTTATTTCATTACAGTCTCTTAATTTGGGTGCGGACATTCATAGCCATCAAATAGTTTAAAAAATGAACTGTGATTTCTTCGACTACCTTCCTGCTCCTTTTCTGTTCCTGTCCCTTTTCATGTTACCCACTTGCACCTTTTTTCACTCTTGCTTACATTTCAGAGCCAGTGCTCTGATCAGTTTTTCCCCAGCCTTACGTCCTTCCCCAGCCCTTTTGCTATCATTGACACCCTCTATAGGATGAGACATTGCTATGAACTGCAATATGTCCCTGTGATTCACATAAGGTATGTCTGGAGCCAAGGTCTCTGAGAAGATTGCTAAGGCTCCACGAGTTCACAGGGTGAGTCCTTTCTGGTACTGGTGGTGACATTCAAAGAAAAGGCAGGGACTCGAGGAGGCTTGCTTCAGCGGGAGCTCTCTGCTTGTATACTGGCGCTCCTCCCCAACTAGACTTTGGATCAGTTTCAAGCTAGTAGCATTAGCTAACGCTCCATTAATGGTAGACACAAGAGTGCCAGTTACAGGAGAGACTTTGTGGATATGGATTACGGGGACAGCAGGTGCTCACTGTCAGCTTGACATACTCTAGAGTCACCCGGAAGATCTTCTTCTGGGAATGCCTCTGCTGCTTATAGAAACTGAGTTAACTCAAGTGGGAAGACCTGACCATGATGGGTCATACCGCTCCCGAGTCCAGGAGACCCAGGACTGTCTAAGAGCTGAAACAGCCAGCTAAGGACTAGCATGCATGCATCTATTGTTGATTTCTTCCTCCCACTGGGATGTGATGTGGCCAGTTGGTAACTTAAGGGTAGAGCATTTAAGTCTAGGGGAGCTAATAAACATACCCATTAGACTTGAAAAGAAAAATAGCTCTTCTTACCCTGCTTACGCCATCCCGTTTTCACTGGCTCCTTTGGTTTGGGTCTTGAAAGTATGCTTTTCATCTCTGTAAAATGAAACTGATTTGTAAGATACTTTGAAAGACAAACTGTAGCATCCAGCTCTCTTCTCTATCTCTCTGTTGTTTGCATACACGCATAGTAAAATTATTTAATATTTATTATGAAATAATAATAATCAGAAGGTGGAAAGACTGTTCCATAGTTAAAAGACCTTGATGTTTTTTATGTAAGACTGCTGTCTGGTTCTCAATCACCCATGCTGTGCAGCTCACAACTGCCTGTAACTATAGCTCCAGGGCATTGGACTCCCTCTTAAAAATTCAAATTCATAGTATTTAAAACAAAACAAATACAAATAAATGTATAGCATATACTAGTTATATAAAACAATGGGCTTGGCTATGAAATTCTTATCCATGCACCCAACATTTTCATCATATTCTCTTATTACCCTTTCTAAATACCACCGTGTCCTTTCTTTTTCTTCTCTGCATTAGTTTCACGATTTTCCCACCCTGAGATTCCACATATGAGAAAAAACATCCAATCTCTAATATTAAGAGTCATGGAAGATTCCTGGTAGAAGAATATTTTAGCTCTCCTTAGGTTATGTAACTGCACCAAGCCACAACAATGCCCACAAGAGAAAGTGTTCTCTCGGAGAAAAGAGGGGTATGAGTAGCCAATAAAACAATAATCAATAATATTCTTCTTGTTGCCGGCCACAGTGATCATTAACACACACACACTCAGCAGTCATTCTTCAGTTCATCCAGAGGTGTTTCCATGGTTTTCCTGTTCTATAACTCTAAATCTAATAGGTGCTAGTGATGGAAAGCAATAACCAGCAACGCCAAGGAACAAAAGCCTTTCTACATCATTTTCCGAGGGAGATTTAGTACCTCAGTGAGAGAACAAGACAAGAATTTAAAGAAGCTTTGGGATTAAGATTGCAGGTTTTTTCCATTCAATGTTTTGTGATTTATGCTTTTTCTTGTATTTAGAAATGAATGTCTAGATGCATCACCAAAGGCAAACAAACAAACAGACTCTAAAATGAAGCATGTTAGAAAACTTCTACTTTGCGTATGGTAGTTAAACATTAACTGGGAGACCTATCACACCCAAACGTTTTGTGTAAAAGCTGATTGAAGCAGGACATGTACGGAAAGCTGAAGAATGTTTCCTGATCCTGACGCAGGATGGAGAACTGGCTACAACTTAGACATCTTTATTGTTATGTATTTATTGTAAAGAGTGAAGGGATTCATAATGGAATTTTTGTCCAAGTACTAATGTATGTAGGTTATATTCACCCATCACTTTTTCTTCTACTCCCTTTTCCCCTGCCCTCTTCCTTTTCCCAGAGAAGAGATTGTCACCTAGTATAAATAACTGCTAAGCCTATCTTTTTTTAATTTTTATCAATCTATGAGTCAGTGTTGTCCCTTACAGAGTCAAAGCACCTTACCACCTAACTGGACGTAGAATGTGATAGGGATAACACTACACACCTGTTTCTGTAATCTTCTATGCTTGCTAAAACTGTGATGGATTTTGATGGATCATTTCCTAAATGGATAGCAGTTCTAAATGAAATGCTATCTAGCTAACTTTCAATTTTTAATAAATACCTGGTCTACAAAGAAATAAGAGAGTGTGCAGATTGTTATCCATGTCACAATAATAAAAGTTTTGTCATTAAAGGTACACATTAATGAAAACAATGATGAAAAGTATTAAACTTAAGTTTTCTTACCAAGTCCAGTCTTGGAGAGTGCCTTGAATTCACTTTTTAATAAATGTTGTTCAAAGGTCTTCTTCATGTTTTCTAGGTCATTCTCTGTAGAAATGATGGATTTCAAAGACATTTGGTAAGGCAGTTTCAAGATAGAACTGTAAAATTTCTGTGTATGTGTGATATTAACTTTATTAGACTTTGATAATGATGAACTCTGGACTGTCACATCATGTAACTTTGGAACAGGAAGACCTATGTGCACACATATAAGCCTCCATGCATTGAAGTTCAAGATCTTTGTTCCCAAAACACACATCCAGGTAATAATGTAATTCTTCCATGAACCGGTGCCTCAGAGTTCTTTAACTAACATTTGCCACAGAGATATCTCCTCTCAAAATTTACTACGGAGCTTGCTGGAAAGGAGATTTGTAGGTGAACGGTGATGATCTAGATTGGCCACAGAGTCAACTGAATCCACAAGTAAGTGTTAAATCCATGGGCAACTTTAGAAGCCACCTCAGACTGGTGCCTCCTCACACCCAGGAGGCAATGTGAATGTTCAGCCACGGCCCCCTCCCTCTTTCCTATTTTATGCACATTTTTACACTTCGCACGTATAAATATTCTACACTATCATATTTTTTTCCATAACTCCCATTTTATTCTGAGTGCCAATGATGAAATTATTCTGAAAACAAATCTTTGGGTCACAAAACGCCATTTCTTCTTTAATTAATAAAAATTTAGTGGAAACATTATACCTTAGTTACACACAGACAAAACTCATTAAAGTATAGTATGTTTTCTTCCAGTGTTTTTAAAATGAGCCTTGTTTAAATTAGTTTTTTTTAAACTTTTTATTCAATATTAAAGTTACAGACTTCTTACTCTGTTTAGCCATGCCTGAGAACTCAAAGAAAGAAGCGGTGCAATGGGCCTCATCCACCCAGACAGTGTATTAAAACTTGATTCATGTGGTTTTGATAATTTCACAATCTTAAAAAAAGTATAACAAGACTTGGAATTTACATCCGCGGCAGGTCTTCAGTGTTCCAGTACAGTGTGTCATTCAACAGACCTCTTCACGTCTGTCTCTGTTCACTTCTCAAATCTTAATCCCAAACAGAGTGGGGGTGGGGGAGCCTACTTTAGTGTGAGATTACTTTTTAAGGTTCCTGGTGCCCAGTTTAACCAAGTCTTCAGTTTAACCAAGAATCTCAAACTTCTAATCACCCTACTTCCTCCTGGCTGGCTCAGATCATGCCAACATTATTGCCCAGAATGGCATGCAGTCCGTCAGGAAACACTGGCCAACACCTCCCGCTTCCCACACAACACTGAGCCTTCATTCACCACACTGCAAGACATCGTCTCAAGTTGGGAGAGCTTCGCTAGTTTCCTGTTTCACTCCTGTCAATAGCGAGCAAGTCTGAACTGCTTAAATTCGTTTCTAATCACACTGTAAATCCAACAGTGTAAACTACGTTCTTATAAGAATACTTTAGCTCACAAATGAATCCTAGGTCACAGATACTAAACCTGCGGTTGGGAGAAGGAAGCCTAGCATTCCCGGGCACAGCAGTGATGACAATAATATATTATGCAGTTGATATCTAAAAGGGGACCCTGAGCATTTGTGTCATAGAGGAAGGATAACTGTGAGGCACCATGTCTGACAGCTACTCTGGTCATTACAGAGCATCTACACACATGGAAATGTCACAGGATACCCCAAGAGCATGTTCAATTATGCGTCAACTGAAAACAGACAAACGTCATCATGCGATGTTCTACGTTGGTGACGTTGTAACTATTGCAGGCAGCAGTTGTATATAACTACACATGGGTGGCTATGGAAGTTCACAGTGAGTACAATTGGATCCTTGTGCATAAAGTGTTTTCCCTTTTAATTGTGGTAATGTTTCTGACACACACTGCTAAGATCTTTCCAACTCTTCCAACACCAGCAGCCATGCACACAAAGGCCTGTTCTGCTGCCCTGTGCCCTGATGACCTTTCTCATTCTGGTTGCTTTTTTTTCTTCATTTTTATTGTTTTTATTGAACTATATATTTTTCTCCACTCCCCTCTCTTTCTCCCCTCTCTCCTCTCTCCTACTTCCATCTCCTGTGTACTATTATATTTCTTTATGAAGCTTCTCCCTTTTAAAGGAAATGACTCATGAAAGCATACAATACACAACATTTGTGTTCTGCAAGAGCCTTTGTTTTTGACATTTTTTAGTTCTTTTTTTTTTTTTTTTTGAGATAGGGTTTTGCTGTAGCTATCGAGATTGTCTTGAACCTAGCTCTTGTAGACCAGACTGGCCTGGAATTCACAGAGATGAGATCCCCCACCTCTGCCCCCCCCGCCAAGTGATGGGATTAAAGCTGTGTGCTACCCCTGCCAGAGGCTCTCTATTTAAACCAAAGGAAGTTTGTTCATCCCCTTCCCCAGTGTGTTGATTAGATCTCCCTTCTCTGTTTGTTTTTTTCCACTACTACTTAACTCTTTAACCATCCTAGCCTGTTGGGGCTGCTGAAGCTGAGGATTTTATCCTAGAAATCTGGTTACAAAGACACCTCATATGGCATTGTATATTCTGTGAATTTGTTTTTGTTTTTCTTTATCAGGGTGGTCTCTTCAGCCTATGGTCTTCTACATAAGCTTTATAGTTAATGTATTAATTTTCAGTAAAAATGTGCTTAAAATCTTAGTTGTAATTTGCATTGAGTCCATAGATAAATTTTAAGGAAATGAGTTTAAAAAAAAACCCATTTTCAATTTATAAACCTGTAATGTGCTTCCATTTCTTTAAGCTTTTTAAGACTACTTTTATTAATATTTTGTAGTTTTCTGTGCAACTATTATCCATATATAGAGACCGTTGTAATAGGTTATTTGCAGAGTTAATGCTTACTATATTCTGTACTCTAAATTATATTTTTGTTCATTGAATTCTCCATCTCTAAGATGTCTAATTCTACTTTATGATTACCTGTCTGTGTTGCTTTTCTCAGTTAGAGCATGAATTGTTTTCCCAAGTCCTTTGAATTGTCTAGGTGTATGTGTTCAAATTTCTTTGCTACTATTTTGAATTATTTTTTCATGCAATTACTAAAATCCCATTGTTTGGGGGCCTTTTATTTTTTTATTTATTTGTTAAAGATTTCTGTCTCTTCCCCACCGCCGCCTCNAGAGCAATCAGGGTTCCCTGCCTTGTGGGAAGTCCAAGGACCACCCACCTCCATCCAGGTCTAGTAAGGTGAGCATCCAAACTGCCTAGGCTCCCACGTGCAGTAGGATCAAAAACCCATTGCCATTGTTCTTGAGGTCTCAGGAGTCCTCATTGTCCACTATGTTCAGCGAGACCGGTTTTAACCCAGACTTATTTGGGGGGCCTTTAAAACATTAGATATAAAAACAAATACTACAACTAAAAATTACAACAGCCCCGGAGATCTTTCTTTTTCCTGTGGTTCAGTTACTGCCTGGCAGCTCTTTGTTTTAACTAAAGAGGGCACCCTTTAGCACTTAGTAAAGGGTGTGTCTGCTGATAATGCCTTGAATTCCATAAAACTTCCTTTCCCTATTGAATGTGGCTTTCTCCCTCTGTTTGGGAAAGACAGCTTGGATGTTGTTGGCCTGCCATTTTGTTGAAGTTTGCTGGTTTCTTTCGGGATTGCGGTTTGAAGGATGCCATTATCAGCAACATCCTAAATTCTGATGTATTTTGACAATCTTTTCTACTATCTAAATTTCCCACTTGAGTGACAAGCACACTCTAAGCTCATCATATTGCTTGCACTCATTAGGCTATATAGAATTTGATAACTATGTTCTGAAAGAACCTGCCATACAGCATGTGATTAATATTCCAGAAGCTTGCAATGGGCAGAAAACACTACCTATCACTTCCTGAGCAGGCAAGGGTGAATACACTATACATCACATGATTGGTTATTTGACGGAACAAATGATACATAATGTAAAAATACTAATACGTAGGGTTATTAGAGCTAGTTTATTATTGAGAAAGGGTAGCTCTTGTTTAAACTTTCTTTCTTTTTTTTAACTAGAAAGTCACAAAATGCAAAGTTGAAACACCGTACCGATTGGACTGTGTTCCGTAGTGTCAAATCATAAACGTGTACTTACCAATCACTCTGTCCATATCCAGGCGAAATATGATCTCACTAATCATTGGGTTTAGTGTTGTTGGTGGTTCGGATGACTCCTGAACGTCTGTGATGGACTTGGTCTCAGCTGTAATGAAGACAGACTCCAGATCAGTTCATTGCCCATCAACATTTTGAGGCAAAGTTGAATCACTTGACAGGATGATGGGGAGGACTTGTTAACCAATTATCTTGAAGAGGTGGGGCTGAGTTAGGGTGGGGCTTTCTGGCACCCAGAGGGGAAAAAAAACGGGCACATGACCCAGGTGCCCTCTCACTGTGGTTCCCACGCAGCACAGCTGAGCTCAGACTTCTCGTTCCTGTTTCGTGAGTTTTTCCCTTATACTAAATTAAAATAAATTGCTGTACCTTGTAGCTAGCCTGGTTATTTCCTGAATAGAGCTACCGTCTACAATGGGACTCCTTAGAGACAGCACACGTTACAATCGCTCAACTTTATTTCTTCACAATCTGACATTAGCTGAAGAAAAAGGTGTCAGTATTTCAAGATTTACTTTTATTGATGTGTGTGTATGTTATGTGCGTTAAGTGTGTGCATCTGTATGTGTGAGGGTCATGTGAGTGCTGGTGCCCACAGAGGTGAGATGTGTTCTTTGGAGCCCTAGGAACTGGAGTTAAAGGCTGCTGTGAGCAAAAGGGCTGGGAACTCAATTCTGAGAAGCAGAAAGTGCTCTTAGGCACGGAGCCGTCTCTCTAGCCCTAAGTCATCAATTTATAAAAGCTTATGAAATATATACTATACAACAGTTATCCTGCTGACGCTTGCAGCTACTATCAGTGTTTGTGTGTGAGAGGGATGGACATCGGTACACACTCATGTGCGTGTATGCGTGTTGGTGTCAGGTGGCTTCTATCACTCCCTATTTGTTGAGAAGTGATTCTGTCACTGAACCAGAGGCTTGCTGATTCATCTTGAATGGCTGCCGCTTGGGACCCAGAGACCTGCCTGTCTGCACTCCCTCCAGCCCTGGGGAACGGACATGAGCTGCCATGCTCAACTGAAATATTTTTAAATTCTATCTATCTATCTATCTATCTATCTATCTATCTATCTATCTATCTATCTATCTATCATTCCATATCTATCTATCCATTCATTTATGTGTGCGTGTGTGTTTGTATGTATGCAGGAAGGCACACACATGTATATCACAGTGGGAGTGTACAGGGGAGTCAGTTTATTCTCCCTCAGTTTGGGTTCTAGGGTTTGAACTCAGGTCATCAGGCTTGGCAGTAAGTACCTTTACCATCTGAGCCATCTTGCTGGATTCCATGGCCAACATTTTAGGAGGGTTCTAGGGATCTGAACTCAAGTCCTCATATTTGGACAGCAAGCACTTTACTTGCTGGGGTATTTCGGCAGTCCCAGAGATGATCTCCCTTGATCCTCAAAGCCCATGAATAGCATTTAAGCCCCGACCAGACCAAGCCAGTGGAGCTTAGAAAGATTATACATGTTGTAAAAAGGTTCTTCATTAGGGAATGTAGAAACTTGGGATGGACTGATTCCCTTATATTTCATAATCTGTTCTGCAGGTCACAGCTCAAATGTGCAGCGGACCGAGCATGTAATGTGCGGGACATGGATTTGGTAGCGATTGGCAGCATGGAGAGGAAGATGGGATGTGTGAAGAGGAAGATGGGATGTGTGAAGAGGAAGATGGGATGTGTGAAGAGGAAGATGGGATGTGTGAAGAGGAAGATGGGATGTGTGAAGAGGAAGATGGGATGTGTGAAGAGGAAGATGGGATGTGTGAAGAGGAAGATGGGATGTGTGAAGAGGAAGATGGGATGTGTGAAGAGGAAGATGGGATGTGTGAAGAGGAAGATGGGATGTGTGAAGAGGAAGATGGGATGTGTGAAGAGGAAGATGGGATGTGTGAAGAGGAAGATGGGATGTGTGAAGAGGAAGATGGGATGTGTGAAGAGGAAGATGGGATGTGTGAAGAGGAAGATGGGATGTGTGAAGAGGAAGATGGGATGTGTGAAGAGGAAGATGGGATGTGTGAAGAGGAAGATGGGATGTGTGAAGAGGAAGATGGGATGTGTGAAGAGGAAGATGGGATGTGTGAAGAGGAAGATGGGATGTGGGAAGAGGAAGATGGGATGTGTAAAGAGGAAGATGGGATGTGTGAAGAGGAAGATGGGATGTGTGAAGAGGTGCTTCACTCTTGTCAGCATGACCCTTATTCCCCATCTGCCTGCAATGTTCTAGTCTAGTCATGGACACTTGGATGATCTCCAAGAAGATGACGCCTTGCAATGTGCTCTCTCTCTGTGTCTCTAGTCCCCCGAGGCTCACTGAAACAGCACTGTGTGCTTCAGCACCTGCCACTAGGGACACTAGATAGTGCAGCACTGCAGCCTACGGGTGCTGCCTCCTGTAGCTTAACATGGCACAAGAGAAAAGTAAGGAGGTATTCCCTGACACCGTTTCTCAAGAGACTTATCCCACTCACAAGAGTGGGGTTTCTTCTGGCTCAATCATTTCAGAGTGAGTGTTACTATCTAACAAATAGAGTGAGAGGGAGGTGGCCATTTGTATTTAGAGCTTTCAAAATTATACAAAAATAGAATACTTTGCCTGGACGATAGCTAATACAATTTAGCAGACAATGTTACCTGATGAAATTGAAATATGAATATGAGATGAATATACTTTAAAAAGTGGAAATAAATGTGAGATAGTTACACAGTCCTTAGAAAAGTATTTCTTAGAGTGATAGTTCATGAAATATTAATACAAATAAGAAAAAAGAGCCGGGCGGTGGTGGCACACGCCTTTAATCCCCAGCACTCGGGAGGCAGAGGCAGGCGGATCTCTGTGAGTTTGAGACCAGCCTGGTCTACAGAGCTAGTTCCAGGACAGGCTCCAAAGCCACAGAGAAACCCTGTCTCGAAAAACCAAAAAAAAAAAAGAGCCTTTTATTCAAATGGGAGAGTTTATGAACAGTTCATATATGTTATGTGTGTTCATGTGTATGAATACATGTGCATGCCACGGTGTGTTTGAAGGTCAGAGGGCAGCCCTGGGTGTTGTCCTCACCTTCCACTTTGTCTGAGGCAGGGCAGGGGCTCTCTTGTTCATCCCTGTTTGCTTCGGGCTAGCTGGCTTGCAAACTCCTGGGCATTCTCTTCTCTCTCCCTGCAAGTACAGACGCTACACCATCTGGCTTTACATGGGCTCTATGGTCCTTGTGCTTTAGGGCAAGAGCTTTCCACTGAGCTATTTCTCAAACTCCAAATACAACTTTTAAGTGCCGTGTAGATCGGCGACATCAAGAACTGCAGGGCGCAAAGGACCAGTAGCGATTTAACACTCAGCAGCGCCGTCAACTTAAATCTTGGTCAGTTAAGCTCTAAAGTATTCACTCTGAGAGAGATTTAACTATAAAGCCACAAATAAAGGTGACTCACATTTAAAACAGTTTTTAAATCATTAAACATGACTCTTATTTGAAATGTATTTAAAATATGCCACACACCTTTCCGTCTTTTTCGATCCAAGAATTGTAATTCTAGGTCTTCATTTGTAAAGAATCTGTTGACATTTTCATCTACCCAAAATGAAAAGAAAACACACAGCATTTTAAATATTAAACATAATAACTTTGAGGCTTATGAATTATAGCCTAGTCCTAAAATTACGCAAACGTCTGAATGTTAGGGACATTTTTTTACTCATCAAGAAGAAGAATGTTGTCTCATCTAATGTTGGCAGTTAATTTCACAGATCTGGGATCTTTATGCTCAAACTGGACAGTTAGGATTGTAAGTTTACTCCTAGACATTTATTTCCACAAGATAGAATCATTTCTGTTATATTGCAATAGCTGACACCTTGATTTCCATAAGCCATTCTTCTGCAAGTTGTGAACACACAACAATTGAAACAATAATTTTCCTACAAATACCTATTTCTGGGACAGTGAGTAGCACGAGGAGGAAATATGTTGAAGTACAAAGTGGATGGTAGTGATGCTAATAATAATTATATGACTACATAGTTTACCAGTAAAGATAGACTTTATGTGTGCGTGTGTGTGTATACGTCTCTCTGTGTGTGTGTGCCTGTACATATATGCAAGGGTGTGTGCCTGCATGTGTGTAGAGCAGTGCTGGGTGTCTTCCTCAATTACTGTTCAACTTATTTTTTTTTTTTTTGCACTGAGCCAGGAGCTCACTGATCCCACTAGACCTGGGAACAAGAACCTCAAGGGTCTTCTTGCCTATGATTCTCCAGCACTGGTATTATAGGAATATACTATTACAGTTTTTTATATGAATTCTGGAGACTGAATTGGGTCCTAATATTTTTGTGTAAGGCCCTTTACTGGTTAAGTGACCTTCCCAAGCCTCTCACAAATTTGCTTTTATGACAAAAAATAGACTTAAGATAATATTCACAGGTAAACGGGATGGCACATTTTCAGTATCACTGATATTTAAAGGTAGATTTTTAAAATAAAATTAAAAAGCATTTTCACAAGTCATCCCCCAGATGTTTAATCACAACCCAGTACATATGTCCAACTCTAAGATCTCCTTCTTGGTAGGTGTCTTCCTCTGTCTTTTATATATTACCAATCTTTTTTTATGTGGTTATAGTTACCCTACTACTAAAACCAAACAAAGACTCAACCAAGAAAGATAATTTCAGACCAATCTCTCTCATAAACATTGATGCAAAAATATTCATTAAATTACTGCAAGCCGAATCCAAGAACACATAAAAAAAATCATCCATCATGATCAAGTCAGCTTCATCCCAGAGATGCAGGGATGGTTCAACATATGAAAATCTGTCAATGTAATCCACCATATAAATAAATTGAAAGAAAAAAACAATATGATCATTTCATTAGATGCTGAAAAAACATTCGACAAAATCCAACATTCCTTTATAATAAACATCCTGCAGAGATCAGGGATACAAGGAATATAATATACCTTGTATATATAATGTATTATGTAAACATAATAAGGCAAATACACAGCAACCTGACAGCCAACATCAAATTGAATGGAGAGAAACTCAAAGCAATTCCACTAAAATTAGAAACAAGTCAAGGCTGTCCACTCCCTCCATATCTATTCAACATAGTTCTTGAAGTTTTATCTACAACAACAAGACAACAGAAAAAGATCAAGGGTATACATATTGGAAAGGAAGAAGTCATGCCTTCACTATTTTCAGGTGATATGATAGTATACATAAGTGACCCAAAAAAACTCTACCAGGGAACTCTTACAGCTGATAAAATACCTTCAATAATGTGTCAGCATACAAGATCAAATGAAAAAATCAGTAGCGCTCCTATATAAAAATGATAAAGAATCTGAGAAAGGAATCAGAGAAACATCACCCTTCACAATAGCCAGAAATATAATAACATATCTTGGGGTAACAGAAGATACCAGAAAATGGAAACATCTCCCATGCTCTTGGATATGTAGGATAAACATAATAAAAATGACAATCCTACCAAAAGTAATTTATAGACTCAATGCAGTCCCCATCAAAATCCCAACACACTTCTTCACAGACCTTGAAAGAACAATACTCAATTTCATATGGAAAAATAAAAAACCCAGGATATCGCCCCGCAGATGAGCGATGCAGGCGCCCACAGACGAGCAATGCAGGCGGCTGCAGGCTGTGGCCAGGACCGGCGGGGCAGGGACTGGCGCGGTGGCAGAGGACGCAGGCGGCAGGGACCAGCGCGCAACACCAAGAGCAGATCGCCCCACTACAATTAAATCAAAGAGGTAGGCCTTTGGTTGGCGAGGGCCCTGGCAAACGGGGAGCCGGGTCCTGTTCCTGAAGACCCTTCTGAGGGGTGAGAGGGATCTTGGCCCCCGGCAGGAGCCAGGAAACAGAGCTAGGGCAATTTGTAAGAGAAGCCTCTGGCCAGCAGAGAAACCTGATCCAATTTTAAAAGACCGATTAGATAGCATTGATAGGAGGAGATGGGCAGGCGCCAAGGCAGAAAGTCACCCAATAATCTGAAAAACAACATGAAAACATCAGAACCCAAAGATCTTACAACAGAAGGACTTGAACACCCTAACACAGAAGAAGTGGAAAAAAATTGACTTTATGAAAGCAATAGAGTCCCTTAAACAACATGTAAAAAACACCCTTATAGAAATGGATGAGAAGTATAACAAAAAGTTTGAAGAATTAAGTAAATACGTACATGAGACCCTGGGAAACCAAGAAAAAACGAACAAACAGGTAATGGAAACAGTTCAAGAATTGAAAACTGAAATGGAAGCAAGGAAGAAAGCACAAACTGGGGACCAGCTGGATACGGAAAATCTAGGTCAACGAGCAGAGCCTACAGAAACAAGCATAATCAATAGAATACAAGAAATAGAAGAAAGAATCTCAGATTCTGAAGACACCATAGAGAAAATAAACGCACTGATCAAAGAAAACAGCAAAGCCAACAAATTCTCATCACAAAACATTCAGGAAATATGGGACACAATAAAAAGACCAAACCTGAGAATAATAGGAATAGAAGAAGGGGAAGAATTACAGCTCAAAGGCCCAGAAAATATATTTAACAAAATTATGGAAGAAAACTTTCCCAACATAAAGAAAGATATTCCTTTGAATATCCAAGAAGCATACAGAACACCAAACAGACTGGATCAAAGAAAAGCATCCCCTCGCCATATAATAATCAAAACACAAAATATACAGGTTAAAGAAAGAATATTAAGAGCTGCAAAGGAAAAAGGCCAAGTAACTTATAAAGGTAAACCGATCAGACTTACACCTGACTTCTCTATGGAAACCATGAAAGCCAGAAGGTCCTGGATAGAGGTTCTTCAAAAACTAAGAGACCATGGATGCAAACCCAAACTTCTATACCCAGCCAAGCTAGTATTCACTATCAATGGAGAAAACAAGACATTCCAGGATAAGAACAAATTTAAACAATACGTAGCCACAAATCCAGCGCTACAGAAAGTAATAGAAGGAAAATCGCAACCCAAGGAATCCAACATTGCCAACACTGACTACAATAACTCAGGAATCTAGCGAACCTTCACCAGTACAACTCAAAGAAGGGACACACACAAACTCTACTACCGAAAACAGTAAGAATAACCGGAGTAAACAACCACTGGTCACTAATATCACTTAATATTAATGGTCTCAATTCACCTATAAAAAGGCACAGGCTAAGGGATTGGATACGAAAACAGGATCCAACATTCTGCTGTTTGCAAGAAACACATCTCAACCACAAAGACAGGCATCTACTCAGAGTAAAAGGTTGGGAAAAGGTCTTTCAAGCAAATGGTCCTAACAAAAAAGCAGGTGTGGCCATACTAATTTCCAACAAAACTGACTTCAAACTAAAATCAATCAGAAGAGATCGAGATGGACACTTTATACTCATAACAGGAACAATTCATCAGGATGACATCTCAATCCTGAATATCTATGCCCCTAATATAAAAGCACCCACTTATGTAAAAGAAATATTTCTAAAACTCAAGGCAGACATAAAACCACACACACTAATAGTAGGAGACTTCAACACACCTCTCTCTCCAATGGACAGGTCAATCAGACAGAAACCTAATAGAGAATTAAGAGAATTATTGGAGGTAATGAAGCAAATGGACTTAACAGACATCTACAGAACACTCCACCCAAATAGGAAAGAATATACCTTCTTCTCTGCAGCTCATGGAACCTTCTCAAAAATTGACCATATACTCGGAAACAAAGGAAACCTCCACAGATACAAAAGAATATCAGTGTCCACCTGTGTCTTATCAGATCACCACGGATTAAAGTTAGATGGCAACAACTATGCTACCCCCAGAAAGCCGACAAACTCATGGAAACTGAACAGTCAACTACTGAACCACACCTGGGTCAAGGAAGAAATTAAGAAAGAAATTAAAGTCTTCCTTGAATTTAATGAAAATAAAGAGACAACATACTCAAACCTATGGGACACGATGAAAGCAGTGCTAAGAGGAAAGTTCATAGCACTAAGTGCCCACTTAAAGAAAACAGAGAAAGCATACATTGGGGACTTAATGGCACACCTGAAAGCTTTAGAAAAAAAAGAAGCAGAGGTGCCCAGAAGGAGTAGAAGACTGGAAATAATCAAACTGAGGGCAGAAATCAACAAAATAGAAACACAGAAAACAGTCCAAAGAATCAATGAAACAAAAAGTTGGTTCTTGGAGAAAATCAACAAGATCGACAAACCCCTATCCAAACTAACTAAACAACAGAGAGAGAACACGCAAATAAATAAAATCAGAAATGAAAGGGGGGACATAACCACAGACACAGAGGAAATCCAGAGAATCATTAGATCTTACTATAAAAGCCTGTATGCCACAAAACTGGAAAATGCAAAAGAAATGGACATTTTTTTAGATAAGTACCATATACCAAAGCTAAACCAAGACCAGGTGAATGATCTAAATAGACCTGTTAGTCGCGAAGAACTAGAAACTGTTATCAAAAATCTCCCTTCCAAAAAAAGCCCAGGACCAGATGGGTTCAACGCAGAATTCTACCAGAACTTCCAAGAAGAGCTAATACCTATACTCCTTAACGTATTTCACAATATAGAAACAGAAAAGTCATTGCCAAATTCCTTTTATGAAGCTACAGTTACCCTGATACCAAAACCACACAAAGACCCAACCAAGAAAGAGAATTACAGGCCTATCTCACTCATGAATATCGACGCAAAAATTCTCAATAAAATACTGGCAAACCGAATTCAAGAACACATCAGAAAAATTATCCATTATGATCAAGTAGGCTTCATCCCAGAGATGCAGGGCTGGTTCAACATACGCAAATCTATCAATGTAATCCACCATATAAATAGACTGAAAGAAAAAAACCATATGATCATTTCATTAGATGCGGAAAAAGCATTCGACAAAATTCAACACCCCTTTATGATAAAGGTCTTGGAGAGAATAGGGATACAAGGGTCATACCTAAATATAATAAAAGCTATCTACAGCAAACCGACAGCTAACATTAAATTAAATGGAGAAAAACTCAAAGCCATCCCACTAAAATCAGGAACAAGACAAGGATGTCCACTCTCTCCATACCTCTTCAATATAGTGCTTGAAGTTCTAGCAATAGCAATAAGACAACATAAGGGGATCAAGGGGATTCGTATTGGAAAGGAAGAAGTTAAGCTTTCGTTATTTGCAGATGACATGATAGTATACATAAGCGACCCCAAAAATTCTACCAAAGAACTCCTACAGCTGATAAACACCTTTAGTAGCGTGGCTGGATACAAGATCAACTCCAAAAAATCAGTTGCCTTCCTATACACTAAGGATAAGGAAACAGAGAGGGAAATCACAGAAGCATCACCTTTCACGATAGCCACAAAGAGCATAAAATATCTTGGGGTAACCCTGACCAAGGAAGTGAAAGATCTATTTGACAAGAACTTCAAGTCTTTGAAGAAAGAAATAGAGGAGGACACCAGAAAATGGAAGGACCTCCCTTGCTCTTGGATTGGGAGGATCAACATAGTAAAAATGGCAATTCTACCAAAAGCAATCTATAGATTCAATGCAATCCCCATCAAAATCCCATCAAAATTCTTCACAGATCTGGAGAAGACAATAATCAACTTTATATGGAAAAACAAAAAACCCAGGATAGCCAAAACAATCTTATACAATAAAGGAACGTCTGGAGGCATTACCATCCCTGACTTCAAACTCTATTACAGAGCTACAGTATTGAAAACAGCTTGGTATTGGCATAAAAACAGAGAAGTCGACCAATGGAATCGAATAGAAGACCCTGACTTTAACCCACAAACATATGAACACCTGATTTTCGATAAAGGAGCTAAAAGTATACAATGGAAAAAAGAGAGCATCTTCAACAAATTGTGCTGGCAAAACTGGATGTCAATCTGTAGAAGAATGAAAATAGACCCATATCTATCACCATGCACAAAACTCAAGTCCAAGTGGGTGAAAGACCTCAATATCAGTCCAAACACACTGAACCTGATTGAAGAGAAAGTGGGAAGTACTCTACAACACGTGGGCACAGGAGACCACTTCCTACGTATAACCCCAGCAGCACAGACAGTAAGGGCCTCATTGAATAAATGGGACCTCCTGAGACTGAGAAGCTTCTGTAAAGCAAAGGACACTGTTGCTAAGACAGAAAGGCAACCCACTGACTGGGAGAAGATCTTCACCAACCCCACAACTGACAAAGGTCTGATCTCCAAAATATATAAAGAACTCAAGAAACTAGACCGTAAAAGGCTAATCAACCCAATTATAAAATGGGGCACTGAGTTGAACAGAGATCTCTCAACAGAAGAAGTTCAAATGGCCAAAAGACACCTAAGGTCATGCTCAACTTCCTTAGCGATCAGGGAAATGCAAATCAAGACAACTTTAAGATACCATCTTACACCTGTCAGAATGGCGAAAATCAAAAACACCAATGATAGCCTTTGCTGGAGAGGTTGTGGAGAAAGGGGTACACTCATCCATTGCTGGTGGGAATGCAAACTTGTGCAACCACTCTGGAAAGCAGTGTGGAGGTTTCTCAGGAAATTCGGGATCAACCTACCCATGGACCCAGCAATACCACTCTTGGGAATATACCCAAGAGAGGCCTTATCACACAACAAAAGTATATGCTCTACTATGTTTATAGCAGCATTGTTTGTAATAGCCAGAACCTGGAAACAACCTAGATGCCCTTCAATTGAAGAATGGATGAAGAAAGTATGGAATATATACATATTAGAGTACTACTCAGCAGTAAAAAACAAGGACTTCTTGAAGTTTGCAGGCAAATGGATGGAAATAGAAAACACCATCCTGAGTGAGGTAAGCCAGACCCAAAAAGAGGAACATGGGATGTTCTCACTCATATTTGGTTTCTAGCCATAAATAAAGGACATTGAACCTATAATTCGGGTTCTTAGAGAAGCTAAATAAGAAGGAGAACCCAAAGAAAATCATATAGGCATCCTCCTGAATATTAAACTTCATCAGGCGATGAAAGGAGACAGAGACAGAGACCCACATTGGAGCACCGGACTGAAATCTCAAGGTCCAAATCAGGAGCAGAAGGAGAGAGAGCACAAGCAAGGAACTCAGGACCGCGAGGGGTGCACCCATACACTGAGACAATGGGGATGTTCTATCAGGAACTCACCAAGGCCAGCTGGCCTGGGTCTGAAAAAGCCTGGGTCAAAACTGGTCTCGCTGAACATAGCGGACAAGGAGGACTACTGAGACCTCAAGAACAATGGCAACGGGTTTTTGATTCTACTGGACCTATTGGTTTCGTGGGAGCCTAGGCAGTTTCGTGGATGCTCACCTTACTAGACCTGGATGGAGGTGGGTGGTCCTTGGACTTCCCACAGGGCAGGGAACCCTGATTGCTCTTTGGGCTGATGAGAGAGGGGGACTTGATTGGGGGAGGGGGAGGGAAATGGGAGGCGGTGGTGGGAAGAGACAGAAATCTTTAATAATAATAAAAAACCCAGGATATCCAAACCAATCCTGTCCATTAAAGGAGCTTAAGAAGGCAGCATCATCCCTGACATCAAGGTCTATTATTGAACTACAGTAATGAAAACAGTTTGCTATCGGCATAAGAATAGACAGGTTGATCAACGGAATTAAAATGCAGACCTGGATATTAATCAACACACCTATAAACACATAATTTTTGAAAAAGAAACTAAAATTATACAATGGATAAAAGAAAACACCTTCAATAAATGATGCTGGCATAACTGGATGTTTGCAAAGAGATCCATATCTATTCCCAAGCACAAAACTCAAGTTCAAATGTATCAAGGACTTAAAAACAAATCTGACTACACTGAACCTGATAGAAGAGAAAGTGGGAAGTAGTCTTCAATGCGTGGGCACAGGAAACCAGTATCACAGACACCGAGAGCAACAATAAAATAATTGTGACCTCCTGAAACTGAGAAGCTTCTGTAAAGCAAAGGACACAGTAAATAAGACAAAAAGGCAGCCTATAGATTAGGAAAAGATCCTCACCAACCCAATATCAGACAGAGGACTGATCTCCAAAATATATAAATAACTCAAGAAATTAGACTTCAAAATACCAAATAATCCAATTTAAAAATGGTGTACAGTTCCAAACAGAGAATTCTTAACATTAGAATCTCAAATGGCCAAAAGATACTTAAGAAAATGTTCAACATTCTTAATCACGATGGACATGCAAATCAAAATGACTGTGAGATACCATCTTACACCAGTCAGATTGGCTAAGATAAAAAACAACTGTGGTAGCTTATGCTGGAGAGGATGCGGAGTAAGGGGAACAGTCATCCATTGCTGGTGGGAGTGCAAACTTGTATAACCACTCCAGAAATTAGTATGGTGTTTTCTCAGCAAATTGGGAATCATCCAACTTCAAGAACCAACAATACTACTCCTGTACATATACCCAAAGGATGCTCAATCATACTACGAGGACATTTGTTCAACTACATTCATAGCAACATTCTTTGTCATAATCAGACCTGGAAACAACCTAGATGCCCCTAAACTGAAGAATGGGTCAAGAAAATGTGGTACATTTACACAATGGAGTACTACTTAGTGATTAAAAAGAAAAAAAACAATGAATGCCATCTTAAAATTTTCAGGCAAATAGATAGAACTAGAAAAAGCCATCCTGAGTGAGGTAACCCAGCCCTAGCCCCAGAATGATGAGCATAGTATATAGTCACTTATAAGTAGATACTAGCTGTAAAGCTAGGAAAACAAGCCTATAGCCCACAACCCCAGAGAAACTAAAAACAAGAAGAACCCTAAAAGAAACATATATAGATCCCCCTTGGAAAGGGAAATAGACAAGATCTCCTGAGAAGATTAGGAGCATGGGGCTGTGAGAAGACAGGAGGGCAGAAGGGGAAAAGGAGGGGAGAAGGCAAGTGGGAATGGGATAGTCGACATGGGGGAAGGACAGAGACACAGAGCAAGAAAAGAGATATCTTGATTGAGCGAGCCATTATGGGGCTAGAAAGAAACCTGGCACTAGAGAAATTTTCAGGAATCCATGACAATGACCCCAGCTAAGATCCTAAGGAATAGTGGCCTTGCTCTGTAGTCAGATTGATGACCATCTTAAATGTCACCATAGAACCTTCTTCCAGAAACTGATGGAAGCAGAGGCAGAAATTCACAGCAGAACACTGGGTGAGTTCCCAAAGACCAGTAGAAGATAGGGACGACCTATAATGTGAGCAAAGGGGTCAAGACCAAGATGGAGATAACCCATTTAAACAGTTTATCTGAGCTAATGGGAGCTCACCAATTCCGGCTGACAACAGGGGAACCAGCACTGGACCAAACTAGGCTCTCTGAATGTAAGGTGACATTAATATGGCTGGGGCAGACTGTGGGCCCACTGGCACTGAGACCAGGATTTTTCCCTATTGCTTGTACTAGCTTCTTGGAATTCTCTTTGTAGGGATACCTTGCTCAGCCTAGATATAGATAGGGCAAAGGGACTTGGTCCAGCCTCAAAGCAAAGTGCCTTACCCTCTGGGAGGAGTGCATGGGGGGTAGGGAGGGGGGAAGGTAGAGGGAGCTGGAGGAGTGGAGGGAGTGGGAACTGGAATTGGTATGTAAAATAAAAAGATAAAATAAAAACAATCAAGAAGAATAGTCTATAATTCATTTAAGTTATAAAAAAGTACACAAGCATATAATAAAGTAATTGCATAATCATCTCAGTAGATGCAGGAAAGGTCTTTGGCAAAATGCAACTTCCCTTCGTGTTCTGTAGACAGCGACATAATAAACGGAGGGATATTGAAAGCATGAGCTCCAGAATGAGGAACAATCAAGGGTTGGCCTCCCTCTCTGCTTTTACTCAATAACGTGCCTGAAGTTTTAGATACACCACAAAGCAAGAGCAAGAAATAAAACGGACACAAATAAGAAAGAAAGAAGCTAAGTTATCCCTGCTGGTGAACAGCATGATCCTTTACTTGAAAGGACACTGAAGAGTTCCAGGAAAGTCTCAGATTAACAAAGAATTAGGGTACCAAATCAATACACAAAACACACAGCTCTTCCAAACACCAACAATGCAGTTTCTGATAAAGAAGTCAGGAAAAAAAGAGGAAGCATTCACAGTAGCTTAAAAAAATATGTAGGAGAACCAGGACGAATAAGATTAAATTATAATTATATATACTATAATGAAACCGTTACCTTGTGATGTACATATCAGGGTTTTATTTAACCACAGAAACTAGTGTGTGTGTGTGTGTTGTTATAGATTCTTTATAGGAGAAGCATGCAGCCTTTTATCTTTGTACCCCCTGTTGCCTTCTTTTACTCCTCCCCCTTGGAAGATATAGATTCTGCGTATGAGAAAAATTCTGTGTATTTGTCTCTCTGAATATGGTTTATTTCATGGACATGATGACCATTTTATTTTTACCAATTTTACTACAAATGACATTTTTCAGGATTTCTTTTCAATGGCTAAATAAAATTCCATTGCAACATCATAGTTTCTACATTCATTAATGTGTTGGTGGACATTGAGCTGATTCTATGCACAGGCTGTTGTGAACAATGGCCAAGTGCCTCTGTACTATTGATGATATAGAATTGGGTATGTAGCCAGGGGTGGTGGTATAGCTTGATCATATGGTGGTTCCATTTGTATTTTTCTAGGTTTTTATAGAACCTCCATAATGATTTCTATAGTGGTGACATAGTTTATATTCCCACCAGCAATCTTTTATATTCTTGGTTAGGGTTATTCTTTGATAGTTTTTTTATATTAGCATACAAATTAGTAGGTTTTGTTACAGTCTATTTCATTATACTTTGTGTTCACTACCTTCCGTCTAGATATTTTTTTAATCTACTGTGAATGAATTTTTTCCTAACTTCTTTTTCATCAGCTTTATTAGTAGTACTTAGAAAAGGCACTGATTTTTGTGTGTTGACTTTGCATATGTGTGTGGATACAGGTGTGTGCACATATGCATGTGCCCAAATGTGGAGGCCAGAGGATGATGCCAAATGTCTTACTTGACCACTCTCCATTTGATGTACTGAGGCAGGGTCTTTTACTGAACCCCAAATTTGCCAAAGTGGCTAGTCTAGCCAGCCACCTTGCCCTAAAGTTTCTGTTTCTATCTCCTGAGCACTAGGATTAAAGATGGACTTCTATCCCAGGCTAATTTTCGTGAATTCCAGGGATCTAGACTTTGGTCTTTATGCTTGCGTGACAAGACCTTTATCCACTGAGCCATCTGTGCAGTCTCTGACCAGATTTCACATCTGTTCTTTTCATATGCATGGTTACAGGACTCGAGGTTATTTGCTGTCATTATACATACCAGGTGTTTTCTATGTGGGTAGTTTTCAGTTTCTTAAATTGAGGATGATCTTTTGATGTTGGGTGTACTGACATGCAATTTTCATCAGACCTTAGCTCGATGTTCTGACCTACAAAGCAGATGTGTGAAATTCATTGAAGACAGTTATAAATCAAAAAACATGATGAAGCACAATGGCATATTTCTTTCTTCATTTTATTAAGGTGGTGATTTCCAATATTACATTGCATAGCTAAATAATCATCGTCTAAGTTTTTACAAAGTTTAGAAATATTAACACGGTTGAGGAAGTCATGAGTTGGAATCTTTCTCATGAAATTAAAAAATACCAAGGGAGAGGGGAACAAATATGGTAGCTTTAGGTCAAGGGAATGAGACTAGATAGGCTCAATAGTTTTTGTTCTTAATGGAAAACCTAGATATTGAAGCTCTGGAGGCTGGATGGGCACAGAATCTGAACCTTACTAGAGTATATTTTTGAAATACTTTCTTTTCTTTATCATTATACGTTTTCACTACATCAGACAAGTCTGATTTTCTCAACCCATTTCTGTCTTTTGCCCATTCCATTTCTCAGATTGGTTAATACTGAAGTTTGTTTTGTGCATTAACCCTTTATTTGGCAATATTTTGCAGTTCCTTTAACTGGAGACTATGAAACACAGCAATAAAGAGCAATAAGTTGTAGGTAAAACTTGGGCAGCACAAAGGCTCCATGCTGTGTGTCCTGGAGAAGGTCTAGGATTCAAACTTTTGATCATGGACAAAAACTAGTGGAATCAGCCAGGTGACCAGTGTCTTGGGAATAAGACTGAGGGAAAAAATGGAATACTCTAAGGAATTCACACCCACAAAATTCACTGGAATGAGTACAAGCTCCACCGCCCACAAGGCACATTTTGGTGTGCTGTGAAAAGCAGGGCCAATGCCTCAGCTGCTGTGGCATCTTACGGAGAATGCTCTGGGAGAGCACAGTGCAGGATGTGGTATGTGCCTGAGACCAGCTGTCAATATCCAGCACTAGATGCCCCACAAAATGTATGCTTTTTACTCAATACCCCAAATGACTGTAGTTGAGAAAAGCTCTCATCAAAAGAAACAGTCATGTTTCCTATATACTACAAGGTAAAATGTCCTTTTGTCTCTGGGACTGTTGTGCCATTAAAGCAGTAGGCAGAGAAAGTGGTTTCCATGCTGGCTACAGGATTAACTTTAATGACTGGGGGAAATGAGATGTTTTTAACTGAGGTCTGAGGAATTTCCTGGGTCACCTTATAATAACTCTCTTGCTCCAAAGTCATGACAGACAGAAAACTAGCCATTTACAATGATAAAATTACCAAGGTACCATGATAATAAAGGTTTGGGTTACCTCATTGGGTATCAAGATGGAGCTGAAGACAAATGAGAGCGTGGAGGGAGGGATGATGCAACTTTACTCATGGTGAAGATGCTGCTGATGTGAGAGCCAAAAGCTTAGACTATCACAAACGTGTAGCTGGTGGCATCTGGAAGGCTGACTAATTTTCAAGGAACTCTACCATGAGTTAAGTTATATTCTTTGCACAAGTGGCTCCTTGCTCATTTAAACTGAACCACGAGAGTGTGGCCATGAAGATGTGTCCACAGGCTCCCCTTCTGGTTCTTCTTCTCTTCCTCTTTCCACACTCACAGGTTCTGCCTCTACCCAAGTCCTGAACGCCTCAAAGCCACCAAGGTCGGAATTAGCTTCTTCCATATTCTTGTCAATGTCAACAGTTTAAACTCTTCCTGGGAATCATGAATGTTCCTGATGACATCCAGACTGGGGAGCTCTTCCTGGCGGTTTCCATTTCCTTTGTGCAGATTCATCAGGAGGGACAGCAGGAGCCTTTGGAGAGCATCTCTTAAGACTTGACTGCTGGGGCTTTCGTGTAATCCAGCATGCATGTGCATTCCTTTAACCACACATCTTCATCACAGATCCCGACAAGAGCATCTTGAAAGCAGTCTTTGCTTGTGGGCAGTAGGTCTCCCAAAGGGCTTCTTCAGCGAACTGTTATAAAGACATGAGCTGTCATCCAGGCAATGTTGCTGTACTTAAAGAGCACAGGCAGAGTAGATTCGATCCAATCCTGAGGTGTCCTAGGATTATTGAGATGATGAACGCAGGTTTCAATGTGAAGTCACCAATCTGCTCATAACAAAATCAGACTGTCCTCTGAATTCTCAAAGTCGGGCACTGACTTCCTACAGTTAGAGACCTGGATAGCATCTTCCTCTAATCCGAGGGTACTTCGCCCACGATAGAAACAAGCCGTTCTGTATAATCACCTTCATGCAGTCATGCAGCTTTCAACACTACTGGCCACGCCTCCAACATTACACTTTTACGTTAGTGGTTCCACTTCTTTCTTTGTGAGTCATGAGTTAGTTCTGTTGCAGCAAAAGCAGTGTTTATAAGAAAATTGATAGCACCAAATGCATATATTAGAAAAGAAGGTCACAAACCAGTAATTCGTCTCTACTGTAGGAAACTAGCAAAGGGCGACCAAATGAAATCTAAAGTTAAAGAATAAAGTAGCTAAAGTAGGAATCTGTAAGATTGAAAATAAAATTAACAGAAAAAAAATCAAGAAAACAAAAGCTTGCTCTTTGAGAAGATAAATAAAACCCCCAACTCTTTAAGCAGGCTAAGTACAAAGAGGGTATAAACTGTTAAAATCAGATAAAAATCCTGTGGACCCAAATGACAATAAGCTGTAAATAACTCTATGCTTAAAACTATTACTCTAAATGAAATGGGCCAATGCTTTGAGAGACACAGCCTCTGGCTGGAGAGACCACTCAGCTCTCCCAGAGGTTCCAAGCCATTACTTGCTGGCTCACAACCATCTATAGTGGGGTCTGCTGACCTCTGCTGGCTAAAGTTGTACATGCAGATAGAACACTTATACATAAAAAAGAATAAATCTTTTAAAAAAGGAGGCAGACACTATCTCTCAAGTTTCCCATAAGAAAAATGTAGTTAAAATGAATCCATTAAATAAACTGAATATGTAATTAATAACTATTTATAATAGAAAATAGCAGAGTCAAAGAGACTCTCTGGATGATTTGAACAAACGTTTAAGACAAGTCCAATACCAAATTGCTACCACCTTTTCTAGAAGAGAATAAGATGAACTCATTTCTACTTCTCTGAGGCCAGCATTACCCTAATACAAGAAGAGAAAATGACACAGCAATAGCACTAAAGCATAGCCCCTCAAAGAAAATAGGAATAAGCAGACTCAAAAACACATACACAGAATTGGAAGCCACTGGGACTTAACTCAGCCTAACATAATATCTGAAAGGTGGTTATCTATCGTTAGTAATAGGCTAGGAAAAAAAGATCACAATATCATCTCCATAGATGCAGAAAGGTCTTAGCTAAACTTAAACACTCATTCACAAAAGTAGAACAGGAGGGATTTCCTCCACTTTGCTAAACCACATGTGTGGGAACTCAAAGTTATTATAGCACTTAACAGTAATCAGCTAGAAGCTGTTCCACAAAGGTCAAGAGCAAGGCAGGGATGCTCAGACCATCATTGCTTCTCAGCATCCAAAAAAGATGTTTGATTAATCCAGCGGTATAATAAGTTAATAAGAAGCTTACAAATAGGAAAGGAAAAATAATCCATTTGTGTACAAAGATTGTTTTATCTGTGTAGAATAAAGAGTTACAGTGGTGTTTT
This sequence comes from Alexandromys fortis, assembly GCF_014885135.2. Taxonomy (NCBI): domain Eukaryota; kingdom Metazoa; phylum Chordata; class Mammalia; order Rodentia; family Cricetidae; genus Alexandromys; species Alexandromys fortis. Next base: position 462,365 of record NW_026068083.1, read on the forward strand.
ATTACTGTTGTTTTTACCAGATACTATGTATGTACTACATAAGTGTGAATTAATTTTAAAAATTAAGTGTACGTGTGTAAAAGACCAGAAGCAGAATCAGATGCCCTGGAACTGGAATTAAGGAAGGTTGTGAGCACCACGTGGGTACTGGAACAGAATCCAAGTCCTCTGCAAGAGGGGCAAGTGCTCCTAACCACTGACTCATTGCTGCAGCCCATAAGTATAAATTAAAACAGCAGTGAAACACCATTCCACCATTACAATGGCCTGGTTTAACCCTGCACCCCCAAAGTTAGGAATCTTTTAAGTGAGGTAAAACCGGGGCGTGCTTATTCTTCTATCTGTCTGAGCAGCTATGAACCAGTAGCTTTGGGCAGGTAGTAAGTAATTCTAAGTCCTGGATGTCTGTGAGTATCTTAAATGGGATACTTTTGCCTGGACCCTAAACACTCATCAAATGCCTGCTGATAAAGATAACTGCAGGAAGGCAGATTTCTGTGTTTACCTAGGAGAGAGGAAGGAAGGCCTGGCAGTGGGAAACTCTTTTCATGTGTAACTAGCAGAATGTGATTAGCAAGCCCCAAAGGCAAAGGAGACGGTTCTGAGCTGTGGGAATTAATTCCCAAATATCTTAACAGGAGGGAAGTCAGCTACAGTGAAAATCTACAGCAAAGGCCAGCCTTTTTTTCCCATAAAACAATAATGCCAAAATTTCCTTGAATTTTGGTTTAACATTTACCAAGGCTCTTGGCTTTGATAAATCACTCATAAAAAGATGGCTGAGCAATTACTGTATAATGCTTGTAGCACCCCAAAGCCGGCAGAGATGTAGCGATAAAAAGCCTCATTTATCATTGATAGGAATGAAAACCACCAACAATCAATTAGACATAATGGGCTTCACCAGTTAGGAAACTGAGCAAGAATAGCGTATCATTTTAACAATTCTACTCCATGTACCACTCACTCACACATTAAGAGTTCTGGATCGTGTTTAATATGTTTAAAAAGTTATATAAGGTGCAATTTCTGATCTGCCTCAAGCAGTATTGCTCTAGGGATGATGGAGGTCTGACTGGAAAGAAGAGATGAACTCACAGAAACAGAGCAAATCTGGCATCTGGTGCCCTGGACTCTCTGGCGGGGAAGTTAAAGCATCCTTCAAGCTCAGTATGATTGCTATATACAGTTGAACAGGGATATGGGGTTGTGCATACAGCTGAATCAATGAGGCAGGTTAAGCCAGTCTTGGTGAGGGCAGTCTCTGTAGGAGAGTGGTCTTTAGCCTGTATGGGGGAAGAAAGCTATGGTGGACATTTTCTGCACACAATATCAACACTTCCTTGCATGGCTGAGGCAGGTTTTGCCATCCATCTGAGCCTCACTCTGGGTGGAGGAAGATGTTGCCGCTGCCATAGGGTTGAAATACGGGATTCTTGATAAGGCTAAGCTAATCTCCACAACACACATTCATTTAGGACTTTGTTCCCTCAGAAATCCCTTCACTCCCTGCTTTTATTCTTAGGTGTTCAGGAAGGATCTTAATGCTTAGTCCAGGGGCAGTTCACAGCAATGCTTCACACCAGACCATAAGGATAAGAAGGAAGGTCGTAACATCTACTCTAGCCAACAAACACAAAGGGAATAGTATAACAGGTATAAGGCTTGAAGCCTCAAAGGTTGTCAAGGGCCAATTTCACAATATCAGCCAGAGAAACAGTCTTATCTTAAGCCTTTTGCTTCTCTGGGATGTGCCAGAGATATTGGCCTCATCCGTGTTATCATTACTGTGGGTCCAAACACCTATGAGGTGGGTCCCAATTATCCTGTCTCAATTGCAGAACTACAGTTAAACAGAGCCCACTGGGACTCCAAGTTGTTAGAGACAAGTTCCCTACCCCTGCTCCCCCGCCCCCCAAAAGAGAGAAGTAGTCATTAACAGAAACAAGTAAAGGAAGCTGGTGGACTAGACCACGGGATAGAGAAGCTAGGCCCACTAGGCTCTCCCTTGACCCAGTCTTACCTGTATGGATACAGTTACCAGACATGTCAGAAATACAGCTTCTTGGCTATTTGAGTAGGGTTGTTTAAAGACAAAAAACAAACAAAAAACAAAACCAGGTAGTATTTAAAGACACCAAGATTTTTCCTTTGGGTTACAGTCTCCTCCGTGTGCTCACTGTTGACTCCAGGGTCTCACTTTCTCACCTGGCTGGGCTGGATTGGCTATACCAATGCAGACATCTGTAAAGGATCAACTAAGCCAAAACCTGCTTAGAGCCCACCCTGCTGACTAGTCAGGTAGGCCTCCTGCCCGCCCAGAACTCCACCTCCCTGCACCATCAGCTAAACTGAAAGGTAACATAGCAGCATTCTCGGGTCCCTCTACAATGCATCTGTTCCTCAATCTCCCGTTTCTTCCTTCTGGAAGTCAAGGGCATGTCTCTCTGAACACCAGTTCAGGAACTAATGAAACTGCATTGCCTCGGGAAATCTCCCCCAAGCACCAATGTCTAACTGCCTATTTCCAGATTCTTCCTGGCAGCGTATAACTAACTGCCTGTCTCTAAATTCTATTTAAACATAACTGACGGTCTGCTTGTCTCAATGTGCTACACACAAGGAACTGAAATGGGCTTCCTTCTGCTCCTTTATCCAAATAAATACTTTTTTTTTCTCTTTTCCACGTATTATCCTGCTTCACCTGGGAGCATTCCCTTGTCTGACCAATGAGAGTTCCTTCTAGTCAGGATCCATTCTTTGTTCAGATGCCACCTTGCTCACTTTAGTATGGTTCCAGGGATTTGACCTCACTGGGGTGGTGGAATTAAGGGAAAGAAGAAAGGAAAGGCAGGGCAGACACATAGAAAACCTGGCATGAAGTGGAGAAGCTGTGGTACCCTGGAATCCCATCATATTTATGACATACAGTTGGACAGATGTGGATTTCTGGCACACAACTGAATCAAGGAGGTGCGTTTAACTAATCTTGGAAGGGGCAGTCTACGTAGTGGAGGTGGGGAGAAGACGCTGATGAATGTTTCCTGCACAAACTATTAAAATCACGAGAGGCTTTGCCATCCTTGAGGCTCACCCTGGCTGCGGGGAGGCTTTGTCACCCATGGGACTGAGCCAGGAGTCCTCGACATGTCTGTGTTCCTGTCATCAGCATACATTCACTCAGAACTTCATTTACTCAGGGCTTCCTCAGTTCTTTACACCGATCCAATGAATTTACAATATTTTACCTTATACCAAAACCCAGACATTATAAGAAAGAAAAACTGCAGTTTGATATCTCTTGGGGTCAAAGAAGCAATATTCAATATAAAAATAAAGCGTAGTCCATGTCATCAACATGAGGTAGGATAGAAAGACAGGGAAACTGCATACACGGAAGGGACCAAAAGAGCCCTTAAGCAGAGCTTAGCTGAAACCTCTCTTCATATGGGAAGATCCAACACAATTGACATACAGAGATTTTTATTTATTCTTCTGCATGTTCTGTGTTAACATGAACAATGGACCAGCTTATAGCCTGAATGCCTGGCCTTGTGTAGGACCCCTTTCATTTCACCAGCCATCATGTGAGAATCTTTAGCAAAACTGCTAACTTTGTCTGCAATGCAGCTATCCTACCTTTTGTGAGCTAGACTTTTACATTCTCCATTGTCATCCTGTCAGAGGCCCCCCAGGAACCATCTGACAAGGCCATTTAATTCTTTGGGAACACTTTGAATTTAGTAACTTCAACCCTCACCCAAATCTCACACTTGGCTGTTGTCAGAAACATGGGCAGTGATTCTGAGAAGCCCACAGCCAGGCTCTGGGCTGTGTCTTACTTCCTACAGAATATGGCTCTCCTGGCTTTCATCCATAATAACACAGCTTTATTAACCCCCAGCTCTGCGTTAGTCCCGAGACTCTTTTCTGTGCTGAAGCTCTTAATTCTGCTTTGGACTGCTTTTATCAAGGCCCCTGAACGTCTAGCAAACCCCTTAGGCTGCCAAGGGTAACAGTGGGAAGCTGCGCCTTCTGATCCCATTTAAAGAACCTCCATAATCTGATAAATAATGTACACGAGAACAGTGAACTTCTTAATTAATTAAAAAAAAAAACAGAGGCATTTCGTCTAAGACCAGAACACAAGGAGGGCATCCCTGTCATTTCTTCTCTCCATCATCGTACTAGAAATGCTAACTAATGCAGGAAGACTCCAAAAGAGGCTCCATCTGTTGGGTGAGGCTGAGGGGTGGGCCCAAGGTCAGGCCTGACCTTGTGCCTCCAACTCTTTGGGTGGCCACCTGGGGTGGAGTTCGGTTAGCACACATCAAAGAAGGGTGGGCCTGGCAGGCAGTCGCCTGCAGCCACATGTGATTGCTATCTGTTCCTCACTCAGGACCAGTCCCTTACATTCACAACTGTCAATAACGGCCTCTTGGAGCTTGGGGGTCCGTCTTGCAGGTGGCTCCTAGGTTGTCAAACCGATGCCAGAGCTAGCACAAGGGTGCTGCTCCTTAGCAGATGGGTGCTAGACTATGCTGTCTTTACTCTCAGCGAGGATCCGTGGTCCCTCCAGAGAGGCACTGGTTGACATGAGGTGCCATATGGGAACTGGATAAAACTTCTTATGAAATTAAGAAGGGGACATGAGAGACCCATTATCCAATCGGCTTACAAAGTGTTTATGATGTTTTCCGGGGTTACTGTATAGAAACTTCAACATTCGTGATGATCATCCAGAAGTGAAAGACTCAGAGAGGGAGATCTGACAGACCAGGTGGAAAAGTGAGTGATAAAGCTTGCCACGTTCAAGCAACAGTAGACCGCTGGAGTGCCCTGCAACGGGCAGACATGGAGGCTTGAGTCCAGCTGGGTAACAAAAGGAATAATTATGACCTTATATCTTCAAGCAGCCCTCAGAAGCTCATGAGACTGTGGCCAAATGTATAATCCTGGCAGGCCACAGAGCAGCCAAGAATATCTTGGAGAGCACGCCTCCTCGGGTCTTGCCATATTAACATCCTCCTCCATATCCTGATCTCTTTTTACATTGTTTATTAGAGATTGTAATTTAATCACAAAGTTTCTCTCATACCTTTCCTCCATCCAGAAACCTTCTTGCTTTCCTTTAAATTCATGGTACTTTTTATTAATTGTTATTGTGTGCATATATGTATTTGTATATAATTATATACATATAATTATATATATATATAATTTGTTATAACCTAGCAGGTCCATATAATATTACTTATATGTATGTTTTCTGGACTGACCGCTTGGCACTGGACAACCAATTGGTGTGCTCTTTCCCAGGACGGTAGTTTATTTCTGAGTGCCAAGAATGTTCTGAAGTGAAAGGTTTCTTTATAAAAACACAGTCCCATTAAATAGTGACTTATTCTCTGGATAATAGAAGCTTGAAACAATCATTTTGTACACTGTTGGGAGCAGTGAGCCCCCAGATCCTGAATTTCTTGTGAACAACTTGTTTTCCCCTGATCTGAGTGCCTACAGCTGCTCTGAGCACGAGACCTGCAGGAGTTCCTGATGGTAGGAGAGTGGTTTCTGGTGGGTTTGGCTATTTCTATATAAGCTGCCCCTGAACACAATAAAGGGGGCATTCTGACTTCAAGGATGAGTCGTGTTTCTCTCTGTCTGTGTGTCATTGTGGGTTTCCATCTCCAGCCCCTTACCCAAGGCTCGGGAGCTGTATGGTGGCGCACAGAGTGCAGACAGGCGTGGTGCGCTGCAGTACACAGGTGGCTGGCACCCACAGCTACACAGTTGTGTCCAGTGTGCTCTCTCTTCTCTACTGGATTATGTGTAGAGGACAAGTTACCTCTTCAAGGAGATGTTCAGACAGTGTAGCATGATGACTATGAAGAGCAACCATTTCAAAAAGCAAGACACTGGGAGTTAGAATTTGTTTAACAACAGAGATCTCGGATGCTCTTCAGACGACAGCCTCCTAATCCTGTGAGGAACCACAACGAGCCCTTCCGATCGGGACTCTGAGTTATTCATTTAGGACAGAGGGCAATGCTGCTTTGCTTCCCTACACCCCGAGCAATGGGGCTTCTTCATCACAGATTATACTTGCACTATCACAAAATGACCCTTCTCTTTTTATAAACTGACGATTTCAGATATTTAGTTACAGTGATAGAAATCAGCAAGGCTGGTGGAAGACTGGTGAATCAACTAGACTACAGTGAAATTAGCAAACCCACAAACATATTCGGAGACCCTCAACAAAGAACCAAAGGAATCTTTTGAACCAATAGTGATGGATAACTATCCACCTGCAAAAAACTACACCCAGACACAGACCTGATACATTATATACAAAAAACTAACTCAAAATGGGTCATGAACATAAATACAAAATTCAGATCTGTGCTCTCTATGAAATTAACACAGGAGAAAATATAGGTACTATAATCATTAACAAAAAAAAATTCATGTTACGTTGTCTTAAAATAAAAGAATTTTGTTCTGGGAAAGACACTGTTAGAGAATGAAAGCCCCAGGCATGGGAGAAAGCACCTGGACCATGGCCCCGTTACAGTGTGCGGACGTGGGCTGGAGAGTTGAAAAGACGCTTCGGCAAGACTGGTGGCAAACAAGACAACAGACAGATGCTCAACATATTGATCACGATGGTTCTGCAAATGAAGTCTGCGCCGAGTCCTCAGCACAGCCCTGCTCAAAGGCTGAAGCCTGAAGCAGCTCAGACACTAAATGCTGGCAAAGATGAGCCATACAAGAGCGTGCAACCATAGCTGGTTGCACTAGGACACGCTACAGCCACTGTAAGACAGTTTGAGGGCGCACAGTCAGCTATGCTCTAAGCATAGGACCCAGCAACCAATGCCCTTGGTATTTATTTGTGTCTCCACAACTGTGTATAGCACCCAGCAAGTTCCAAGATGTTAGACATAACGAAATTACAAGGACAGTTCTGGGCTTTTCCTGTGGTATGATAATCTGGGAGCCTCTGTATGAACTGTTTATGAAGGAGTGTGTAAGAAATTATGACATAAAAAAGAGGTAACATGGGTGTGGAAGGGTACACCAAGGTTTTAAGACACTAAGTATTAAAACAATAAAATAAAAATAAAGCATCAAAAGAGCCAAAACAAAAGCATAAATATCCCTACCAGCACCAAACTGAATACTCACAGTTAGACTACTGTAGCTATTTCGTGCTAAGATGAATTTCATGATGAGAGCAGGGTATTTGCTCTTGGGGAAATCCAAATTTTTATATCTCATGATGTGTTTTATCAACCTTGGTACACCCCCGTTTGCTGTGTGTATGTATAGAATTGTAATGTCTTCTTGTCGGGTTGGTTTTGTAGTGTTTGGTTCTTTCTTAAGTTTTTCTCTGTTGTATAACGAATGTTTTGGCAGCTTTTAATTTTCCCCGGTAGGCTCTTGGGTGTCTTGAATCACTCTCCTTAGTCCAAAGGATCCCTTCTAGAATACTCTGTAGGGCTGGTTTGGAGTTTATAGCTTCCTTTAGTTCATGTTTTCGTGCAAAGTTTTTATTTCTTCCTCAGTCACGGCAGACACTATGGCTGGGTATATTAATCTGTGTTCACAGCTGTGATCTTTAGAACTTTAAAGTATATCATTCCAAACCCTTCTTGCTTTAAAGGTTTCCATTGAAAGTCTGCTTTAATGGGCCTGCCTTTACATGTGACTTGGTGTTTCTCACTTAGAGATATCAGTACACTGCAATTTCTTTTCTAGTCCAGCCTATTTGGTATTCTAGGACTCTAGGTATAGGCTTCTGACCTCATAAGGGACCAAGTCTGAGATGGATGGCTATAGGGTCCTGGCTTTGGGATGGGGCTCTAGGCATGATTCTCTGACCCTACATGGAGCTAGTCCAAAGTATAGCATGGTAAGGTGGGATCCTAGGTTTGGGCTGGAGTCTGAGTGTAGGACCTCTGACCTCACATCGGCCTGGGGCTGGTCTGAAATCTTTTTTTCACTTTTGAATGATGCAGGGCAATTATTTTCAAGTAGAAACATAGATATACTGTAAATGTATACGTAACTACTCATGTGTAAAAGCACATTTGCTACTTTTTATTTAAGTAGTTTTAGTTCACCAATATTATAGGTTATTTTATTCATTACTATAAACATCATTATACTCATGTATTTTAAATTATTACTTACTTTTCTTCATGAATCCAAAGTTCTTACTGAACTTTGAAGTTCAAAATTTAGCATGCAACATAACATCAGACACAATCACAAAAAGTACGGCAGAGTAAAAGCAACATAGCAGGTAGTAAAATAGGAAAATCAAAGGTAAAGGGAGTTATTACGGCTTAGAATATCTATAATTTGGGATTGAAGAGATGGTTCTCAGTGGTTAAGAGCACTAGTCGCTCTCCTAGAGGACATTTGTTCAGTTCCCAGGATCGACATGGTGGCTCAGAACTATCTGTAACTCCCGTGACATGGATCTGACACCCTCTTCTGACGTCCGTGGGCACCAGTCATGCACATGGAGTGTGCACACGTGCAAGCAAAACACTCATACACACAAAAAGCAAATCTAAAAAAAACTGAAAATGAATATTCATACTTTGATTGCCTATGCCCTTAAAAGCTTATTGAAAAATAAGTATCAGAATAAGCACAAAAGCACCTGCAGTACCATGTTCCCTATAAGAGAAACACTGGGATCATAAAACAGAAGAAAATTAAAGCAACGGAGACAGAAAGTCATTGAGAAACTAGTCAGAAGAAGGTGTGCTGCACCACGTAACAGCAGATAAGGCAGTTATTAAGGGCAATGAAGAAAATTATTGAGCCATGAGTGTCCCTTTAGAAGGATAATATGCTCTGACCTTTAAGACACGACTTTCAAGTCTGTATTTACATAAAGACTATACCTTTATCAGCTTAAAGCAGAACCCAACACTACAATAAGAAGTAGAAATCTAGAAAATGGGCTCTGAGCACAGGCAAATCAGCAGTTAATTACGAAAGACACCTCGATCATCAGAAGATTCAGAAGTGGGGTGCATGGACTAGTCCAAAGAAACATAGGGCTACAGACCTGTTCACAAACCCAACAGAAACAATGTAAAAGAGATGTACATACTCTCTGCACTTTCCTCCTGAGGAGAGGCATATTTCTTGTTCTGAGTCGGGTTTCTGGTTATAATAAGTTTCTTCTCAGGAAACAGATTGTCCGCTGATCCATCCTTTTTCTGGTATTCTACAGGAACGGCTAAGGAGAAAGAAAACATATGTGTCAGGGAGTTTCTGAGCACTCAAACTTCTCACCCATGGGGAGTGTGGAAAGCCACATCCACGACCCATGAGTATGTGGCAGCCTGTCTTAGCAGCTCCCAGCCTCCACTGATCACTGTTTGTTTTCTTTCTCTCCCACGGAATCCAGGACAAGGGGGCGCAGGCCTCCTGTTGGGTTTGGCGACAAGCTCTTTATGCTTGGGCTACTCACGGCCGAATCGCGCATCCTCAGAAGTTGTTCCTCTCTCTGCTTGGGCCTGGGATTCTAATGAGGACTCTAGATGCAAATGAGTAGAGACATCATCTGGCACTGCAAAATGAACTACATAAAGAGATACATTCAGTCTCTTCAACATAAAGGAAAAATCTATGGAACATCAGGGTTCAAATTTCTAACGAGATGACAAGTATATAATAGCAATTGCTCTGATTTTCATAAAGTCCCAAATTGCTATGTTATATCTGGCATGAGTATGAGGAGAGTTTTATCAACCGATTATGGAGTTTGCCAAACTACTTCATAAATGTTCTGTGGCACCAACCGTGTCATAGTCTGTCTCCTAGCTTCACTGAGTACTCATGCCTTACGTTAAGATTTATTCCTAGACAGGCCAAAGGGAACCAATGTCCACAAGGCTACTCACCACCACAGCATTATTTGCCACTGTGAAATGTCCAAAGTCACATAAATCAAGCATGGGAGAGGGGCTAAATAAACCAACACACGTACCAGTAACTGGTGTGGTATAGAAACTGCAGGATACGAGGGGGTACAAAATACTGAGCACATTTGTGCAAGAACAGCACAGAAGCATTTATATAATGCACTTGGGAAGATTTGTTAAAAGAATGTTAAGTAAAAACAAAAACAAACAAAAAACAGCAACAACAAAAACCAAAACCAAAATTCTGACTCAGAGTTTATGGGAGTGGCCAGCTAATACTCATTTAACATATGGCCCAAACCATGAGGAAGCCCATCCCCAATACTACCTGGTTAGCCAGGAACCAGAAACTGGATGGCCCAGAGGTCTAGAGTAGAGCCAAGCATGACTGACACACACACCAAAAAAATAATAATAATAATAATAAAAAATAAAAAGAGAAAAAGAAAAAAGAAAAAAGTCAATGAAGTGATTTCTAATGATATTTTGCTACACTCATAGGTAGGTGCCAGCCCCATAGTTGACAGAGGGGCTTTCTCCAGCAGCTGATGGAAGCCGATGCAGAAATACACAGCCAATTATTAGGCACAGCTTGGGGAACCCTGTGGAAGATGAGGAGAAAGGACTGCAGGAGCCAGAGGAGTAGAGGATACCTTGAGAACAAGGCCCACAGAATCAACTAAGCAGGCCTCATAGGGCAATCATGGAGCCTGCATGTTTTGCTAGGTCCTGTGCACATGTATGTTATGGTTGTTCAGCTCCTGACAGTGGGAGTGGGAGGCTGTCTCTGACTCTTCGCTTGCTCTTGGGACCCTTTTCCTCCTACTGCGCTGCCTTTTCCAGCCTCCATATGAGGGTCTGTGCCTGTTCTTACTGCTTCTTGTTGTGCCTTGTTTGGCTGATAGTCCTGGGAGGCCTGCTTTTTCCTGTGGGGAGGTGGAAGAACAGTGAATCTGGGTGTGAGGGGAGGTGGTTGGGGGGGGACTAGGAAGAGTGGAGGGAGGGGAGACTGTGGTTAGGATGTATTGAATGGGAGAAGAATAAATAAAAGGGGAGAGACCTAAAATATGGTGTCTAGTGTGCTAACCTTTGGACTGAAAGACAAGCAGAGAATGCTGTAGTTGGGGAGTGTGCAGACTGTGGAAGGAAGAACAGTCCTCTTGGGGCACCTGGGTAATTGTACACACTTCTTTCAAAAAATAAAATTAAATCAAGGAGGAGTGAGGAACAAACTGCAAACAAGCTACAGAGGTGAAGCAGAACCCCCACGAGTCACTAGGGAGTGAGTGTAGCCTGGACACCCGGGGACAGGCTGGGGTCTTGGTTCCTCCTCCTGTTGGTGTGATGAGATCTCTGGAAAAGGTTCCTTAAGGGATAAAATTTTATTCTGGCGCACACTTTAAGGGTACAGTCCATTCACAGTGGGCCATGCTGCGCCCACATTTGGGAAGCAGAGTGACGAATGCCTGGCAGCTTCCACTTGTTCTCTCTCCATCCTATCCCACCTGGGATCTCCTGCCAGGGAACGACCCCACAGAATATACACACGATTACTTGTCAAGGAAAAATATCTGAAAAGAAAAACCATTCTCTATTCTGATTTGACGGACTGCATTTGGGGCATCTTCCACTATGAGGGACTTAATCCGCTATAGTCATTCTGTAAGGAAAAATGAAACCCTGGTGGAGTTTGGTCCTTTTTTTTTAAACTTTTACTTTCACTTATTCCACAGCAGGGTGTGAGTAAACGCTCAATGGTTACTTCTAGTTAGGCTTACTATTTTAACTGGCCAACTTAAAACCTAACAATTTTCTATAACAACATAGGCAACAAGCAGGTTAGCAAATGAAGCCCTTCTAGGGCAACGTAACTCTCAGAGTTCCCACTGAACACGTTGAGGGGATGCTGGAATGTCAGGGAGCATGCTCACACCCTAACTGTCACAGTAAGACACCAGGGGCTTAATGGGGCACCCCTTTCCCATGTCAGTGGCACGGAGAGATTCTCAGTTACCTCCCCTTCGCCATTCAGTCTCTTAGCTTCTGTGCTAGGACACTTTAGAGAAACCATAGAGTGATTGGCTGATCCATTCACTGCACAAAGAGGGGCAGAAAACAACTGAATGCAAGATTGTTGACCAGACTCAAAAATTCTTTGGGGGGGGGGGGGTTAGTTGCTTTATATTGGCTATCAAACTCAACCAAATTTACTCAAATCTTTAGTTGATCACTTTGGGGGTATGGAAAAGTGGCTGCTCAGGCAGCAAACATGGCCCAGCGGAGAGATAGAAGCATACACTTGATCCTCTGCTGGACACTGCAGGCCCTTCACTACTGAGTGTTTTACGTGTGAATGGCCTTAGGAAAGAGATCTTGGTGCTACTAAACAACCTTGTGTCAATCTACTAGATGGATGGCCTCTCCATTAAACATGAAGGCCAGACAGTGAGCCGTGGTGTGTATGTGTGTGTGTGTGTGTTGTGTGTGTTTGCCAGAAAGTGCCAATATCCATATTTGATAGGCTTCAGAGAAGTGTAATTTGTTCCAGTCTTCCCAGTAGGTCCAGAGATTTGTGTGTTTTGCCTCCTTGATGAAGAAAGGAGTTATTAATACAAGGGGTTCCTTAGTACAGATTTCAACTTTTATCCAGACTTTTCACATTCCATAACTTAGTATGATCGGGGCCTTAGAAATAAACTAAGAGCTGTGATCACACAATTCCCACCATGAGAATGAGAGGCAATCAGGCAATTCTTTCTAGTTTTGTTCTGAGGCAATCAAAAGTGAGCCTTTATATTCTCTGCTATTGGTAAATCTCCTTCAGGCCACTAGAAACCCCCATTGTCACAACCTTTACGAGTGCACGCACACTCTGGAAGAACTACCCACAGGAATGGGTCTCCCACATCCTGTACCCAGGCTACTGACACATCAAAAACATCTTCACTATTCAAAGAAGAAGGCGGGCATGATTATCCATCATTGCCGAAAAAAATTAAAGCCACAAGCTGTTTTTCTACTGAGCAGCTATGTTCAGCACAAGTGCAAGATGTTGGGTACCCAGACAGATTGATGAGGGCCCATAAAGCCTGGCTGCCACTATCAGTACTGGGGTTACCTGCCATGGTGACAGCGATAAGCATAGGATGCAGCTTAGCATTCATCAATTGGCAACCCAATCTCTTTTGTGGATTTTCAGATACTGATGGTCAGGGTTGGTTAGCTTTGTAAAGGGGGCATCCAACACATTGCTTGAATCTTTCCATGGTGGACCCTGATGTTCTAACTACTGCACAGATCATAATCTGGAAAAATCCATGTCTGGGGAGGCACTGGCTTCCTACTACTGTACTAACAGAATCATCTAAATAGGCTCAGATAAGGGCACAGAGCCAAAAGAGCCACATGTTGTCTTCCACACGTGTCACGTGACTGGGGCCATTGTTTTCTGCAAGGCACAAAAAAATTCCTGGTGTGTGAAACTCCTGAGCAGGACCTGAAAGCATCCTGGCCTCTCACTTTAGAAAAGATGACTGCGTGTAATTGGTCCTCCCACCTCTCAAGCCAAAATAACAGGAAAAACTAATGGGTCTGCACAGCTATTTCTGCATCCACGGTCTAGCCAGAGAGCTCACATGGCACTCATCTCACTGCTTCCCATGAAGACCCCACAACTCTGAGGAGGCCACAAACAACATCTGACCATCCTGGTGGGCCCCTTCCTGGACCCCTGTGACTTGCATTTGCCCTTTCAGGGTCATACAAGGATGAACCGTCCGTTCGTCTGCTGACTGGAGCCTGGGCAAGCAGGAGGTGCTGGGGTCGGCTGAAAACACTAACTGTTCACTAAAGAGTGATTTGCCCATCACTATTCTTGGAACTCACGAACCATAGTCTTGTTATAAGAAATAACGGTCAAAACACTGATGATGCTTTTGATTTTGAGTGAGGCTGGCAGTGCTCAAATATCGTGTTTAGAGTGTAGACTTTTCTATAAGATATGCAATCACATATACATTTGTGAATCAAACAGAAGTTCTAATGCGTTAAATTTAAAATAATCTAAGATAGTTGCAGTCATTGTACTTACTAGTAAATATTTCCCCTCCCAGTGATTTTTGCTTCTGTAACTGGACTTGGGAGCTTGACTGTGTTTTCTGATCTTCCAGTCTGATGTTCTTATCTGATACTTCACTGTGAACTATATTAAGAGAGAAATTTCACCACTTACTAGAAAAAAAACAGATTTGCAAAGCATCCAGATTTCAAATTGATCCAGGCATAGTCATATTTTGTCATCTTGTAAACATTGAATGACCAGGATGCTAAGACATGCTGAAGACTGCTAAGTCCCTGTAATGTACATTAAGGTTCCATTGCTCTGTATGTCTGGGTATTTAATGCCTTATATTAGCCTCTGACTCCCTCGGGTTCTTTGTACTTTATACTAAGATCTAGTCGTAGACCTACTGATGAAAACACACATTTCCCAGGCATTATTTACCACTGATAAGTATTTAAGGCCATCAGTGTTTTCCAGCACAGGATGTTGGTTGAAGGACTCATATGCTCAGTAGGCACTGAATGAAAAGGATGTGTGCCTGTAAATACGCATGAGATAAACATGGTGTGGATGACTGCTTGCTTCTGAGCCATTCCCCCTCTGTGGTCAAAGAAGTCCCCTAGAGTCTTCCTAGTGGATACGGCCCTGACTAATACAAGTGCAGTTTCTTCCCCTCCTGGTGAATTCTGAAACAAATCCATCAACCCTGACAAATTTTACCCAAACTCTTGACTCCAGCCTAATAAACAACAAATAAAAATAAGACTATAAGATGGCCAGTGTTCTTCTGGCCTGCTTGGGAAAACGGTGAACCTGGCTCAGAGCTAAAGTTTGGGGGAGGAGGGCAAAGGGACGCCTTTCGCTCGTGGTGATATACAGGTGATGCCCAGTCCCTGAGCCACTGGCATGCTGAGTCCCTGGCATGCTGAGCACTGACATGCTGAGCCCCTGGCATGCTGAGCCACCAACATGCTGAGACCCTGACATGCTGAACCACTGGCATGCTGAGCCACTACATGTAAATGCTGGAGAAGCATGACAGCATCTGGGTTCTGCTGAGAGGGTCTCTGCAAGCCCTACACTCTCCATTGCCATAGCAGCCAGTATTGAATGGGTCCTTGTCAGACACAAAGTGGCTGAAATGCCCTGACTGCCCTCATCCTGGCCCCCGAGAACTGTTGCCATTAGGATTATGTCATGAGCCTGCTGAGTACTTTTGCAGCTCAGAAATAGTATCGGCTGTCTCCAGGATAAGACATGGCTGCTCTCATTGCCTGCTTAAGGAAGATGTCTTTACCGGCTGGTCTTGGGAGTTTGGCAACAATTGCTCATTGGAAACTTGACCTTGCAGTGTGGTTGCTGGCCCTGGCATTGCCTGACACTGTGCTGCCAACAGTGGCTGCCACTCAAGCTGAGGGCAGTGGATATGAAGTGAATGACCTTGTAAGCACCCTCGTCAGCATTCCTGTCTATACAGACAACCAGGGTCAGTTTGTCTGATGTGGAAAGAATTACATCTTTCCAAAGGGGATGGCCCAGGAAAAGTAGCACTCTTGAGAAACAGCAAACTCCCATGGTCCTGACCACATCCTTCCCTGGGACTAGACAAAGGCAATGCTAGGGAGGACTAGAACCTCGTTATAACCCAGCTGGACCATTAATGCAGGCCAGAGATAGAGACCTAACACTCATGTGAAATTCTGTGGGAAACCTAGGAATAAATAGGTAATTCCACAGCAAGGAAGACAGCTACCAAGTGTTATGACCTTGCCATCTTAGCAAATGACAGCCACCAGGGTTATGGTTTCTGGAGCCCTTGCATGGCCTCCATTAGCTACTTGAGGGTTCACCCATCTGGCTGACAGACAGGAAGCCATGGAGGCCTTTTGACTTAGTTGTGGTTACTATTACTATGACAAAACAGCATGACCAAAAGCAAGTTGGGGAGGAAAGGGTTTATGTGGCTTACACTTTCACATTTTAGTCCATTACTGAATGAAGTCAGGACAGGAACTCAAACAGAGTATGATCAGGAGGCAGGAACCGAAACAGAGGCCCTGGAAGGATGCTGTTCACTGGCTTACTTTGCATGCTTTCTTATAAAACCCAGGATCACAGGGTGCCCAGGGACGGTACCACCCACAATAGACATGGCCCTCCCCATTAATCATTAGTTAAGACAATGCCTTACAGCCTGAACTTATAGACACATTTTCTCAGTTGAGGTTCCCCCATTTCAGACAACTCTAGCTAATGTTGACATAAAATCAGCCATCACATCCTCCACTAGGCAACTCAGGCAGCCCTTCTCCTGAGCCTCTGGTGGACTTTTCTGTCTCAGCAGACTCTTTGGTTGGCAGATGAAATCTGTGAAAAGGATCATGGAACAGCACCCACTGGGTTTTGGATCCACAATCTCCTATAATTGCAGAAAAGGAACACCTAGGAGCAACTGCTGAGAAATCATTGGGGCTTGGTGAACACTGAACCCATACGTCTGCTGGAGCGGGGCGAGCCTTAAGACCAGAAATGTCCAACAAATCCACAACACTTTGGTCTAATAATTTTTAATGACTCATATTTTAGGCCAAGATACAAAATTTCTATAAATTCTATGTTCGTGTGCATACTGATGAACAGAGAGAAGGATTTGATGAGATTAATGCTTTAAATTTGAAGTTAACTATAACTTTTACACTTACCACTTTCTGGTTTGAAAATTCTTAGCTTCTTTGCCTGGATCTCAAATATCAAGTCGGAGTCTTGATGTTCAAAACTTCTGTCTGGCACTTCGTGAGAGGCTGCATGAAGAAACGCATGTTACCTCTCGTTAGAACACAGATCCACTTTCGGGTCTCTACATTTCAAGGCTGTGATACCAGTGCAGCGCGATGTTCTCTCGTTACCACAGGATCCAATGCAACACGAAAATTGTGAAGCTGCTCTTAGTGGTTGTGTGTTGAAGCGCCACTCTACATGTCTAGGTGTCTACTCTCTGTTTGTCTCCAACTGCCTCGGGCGATGTGTCCTCTAGGCAAAAGTATATTTGTAGAAACAGGAAGATGCACATGTTCAATATCCAGAAAGAAAAAAAACCCCTGCCAAGGAGAAAAGTTGCATACTCTCTGTGTTTAGGAAGAGGAGTAACTAGAAAATGGAGAAAGAGCAATGGTTATTTGTTTACACTTGTGGTATTGGGGTTAAACCTGGAGCCTTGTTGTCCGTGAGGCAAGCCTGGACAATGAAGCTACAATTCCTAGCCTTCTTTTTGCTCTTTACTTTGAGACAGGGTCTGGGTTGCCTAGGGTGGCCTTGAAGTCTTCCTCTTGCTGCTTGCCTGCCTGGCTGAGATGGCTGTCTTTTTTAAAAACCAGCCCAGGACAGAGAGGAGAAGCGATGGTGGTGGTTACCTACAAAGAGAGAGGTCAGGACTAGGGAAGAAAGGAAACCCCTTTAAGTCTATTTTTCTATGGATTTTTACTTTGGGGGAAAATTTCAGGTTCTATATATTTGGGGGATAAAATTTTATCAATAAGTACATAAGGCATAATGAAAACAGAAAATGAAATTAAGGTATTAAAAGAAAACAAAAACAATGACTCGATATAATATTGGACACAAACCTGCACTGTGAAGTGGAGTTGGCAGTTATGAAATAAACCTGAAGGACTTTAGGATATATAAACATATTAGTTTTTTGAGACAGCGTTTCTCTGTAGCTTTGGAGCCTGTCCTGGATCTAGCTCTTGTATACCAGGCTGGCCTCGAACTCACAGAGATCCTTCTGCCTCTGCCTCCTGAGTGCTGGAATTAAAGGCGTGCACCACCACCTCCTGGCTAGGCTGTATTATTGTTCCAGAGGCATGTGCTCAGCAATTCCAAACTGTCTGGTTATGGGGGTGGGGCTTCTTGGGGTTCTATCTGTCTTGGCCTCAGAAACTACAAAACCAAAAGGGCCTTTGGTTTAGTCTGCTGGGGCTGAGACACCCACCATGCGCGCACGCCCATCTGCTGTTTTATGTGCTAATGTGTCTGTCCCTTGTCCAGAGCTATTTAGGGAGGGGGGGGGGTAAAGGAAATCTAAGCAGGTTTTTTTTTTTTTTTTAATGATGCAGTAAGTCATGGTTAACTGTTACCTTGAGCTAGGTTTGTTGTTTTAAAAGCCCAGCTGAAATACTGAACACAGAGTAGCCGTTCTGAGTCATAGTGTGTGATTCCCAAGCTCCTACCATGGATGCCCTCTTGCTCTGTCTCCTGGGAACACTAAGAAAGTCCCATGAATCAGGCTCTTACCCTTCTGAGGTCACCTGGCATGAACAGGAACCCAGGCAAGTCACCTGATGCTTCACCGTGCTTGCTACTTTGTGACTTTCACTCGTCATTGACCCAAACAGGTACAGATTTCCTAGAGGAAACAGCTCCTGGCCAGCTGTTCAAGCACTTGCTTGTGAACTCCTCCAAGAAAGAACTCGCTGGACATAAGTTCAGAAGTTCTACCTTTGCCTGCTGTCTGGTCTGCACTGGCTGATTTACCTACACCCCTCCATTCCTGGGTCTTGTGCCACAGTGTTCTGTGTGCTGTACCTATGACAACCACACCTCTAGATCAGAAGAAATAAATAGTTTGTGATATTTACAGTAGTAGATGTACAACATCGTTCCAGAAGAAACAGCGTTTGCACGCTGGTCATTGCAAGGTACTCTCAGAAGGTAGGGTGCTGCAGTTGCAAGACAGGGTCCCACCATCCCACTCAACTCTCGGTTGGCTACACCACAGGTCTTAAAATGTGCTGGCAGAGCGTGCTTGACGGCTATGAATCATGTTTCCAAGATTTTCAACTTTGACTGGAACCATAGTTGTTTTTAACTTCAGATTTGCTGACCAAGATGTCCAGGTACTAAACAAGAGCTCCAACCCAGGGACTCTGAAAGGGATGGCATGGGCCCAGGTTTTGTTTATAGTTTATGATTTTAAGGTGATGAGGGCATTGCACACAGGACTTCACCAGTGGTCGTCACTGGCTGTAAGCATGTCTGTGATATAGTGAGTTTCTAAGACTTTCACTTTTGTGAGAAAGTCCTTAGGATAATGTTGTCTAGCCATTCAAAGAACGTTGGGACCTGGATAATTGCCTCCACAATAAGGGAAGGAATTCTGCTTGCCTTAGTAGGGGAGCGGCACAGTATGGGCCTTTCACTACACACCTTTCTTCAGAGCCTTGGCAGCTACACTGTCCAAGGAGGGGAGGAGCATCTGAGACTTGTTACTTCCTTGTTGGGTATCATTTTGGTTTTACATGATGGCCTATGTACTGGGAAAAAATATAAGTCTATCCTTTGCAGAGATACTATACACTTTTCACAGGTCATGGCGTAAAGATCAATACTCAAAATCAGATTTCTAGTTTTATTCCTGCCACCTTCCCTGGTTATCTAGGTAAACTAACTTTGATTATTTTTATTGCATATGCACATTTGCATATGGAGGTCAGACAACAGCTTCGTGGCATTTCCATTTCCATGGGATTTGTGATCAAACTTAGATGGTCAGGCTTGTGTAGCAACTGCCTTTGTTCACTGAAGCATCTTGCCAGTGCTTATGTAGCTAAAACAAATGCCTCTGCAAGATGAAGCCAACTGACAGACAAGAATATAAAAGTCTTAACGACAGACTGGGAAAGCAGTTACCATTAAGACAGCATTGTTTGAGCGGAGGACAAAGGGGCCTAACAGTGGTATGGTGTGGGACAATGGTCTGTATTCTGCCAATTATATTTTAAATAAACGCTGATTGGCCAGTAGCCAGGCAGGAAATATAGGCGGGACAATCAGACAAAAAGTAGAGGCAGATCAATGAGAACAAGTAATTCTGGGAAGAAGGAAGTCCTAGTCTGCAGTCCTGACCCAGCCACAGAAGAAGCAAGATGTGACTGCCTTGCAGAATAAGGTACCAAGCCACATGGCTAGCATAGACAAGAATAATAGGCTAATAAAAGTTATAAGAGTTAATAAGAAGCCTGAGCTAATGGGCCAATCAGCTTATAACTAATGTAGACCTCTGTGTGATTTCTTTAGGATTTAACAACTGCGGGAACTGGGCAGAACAGAAAACTCAGTCAACAGTGATAAGTGGACACCATTCCTTAATGACCAAGTAAGGGTTCCTGCCACAAGAATCTCTGGCCCTAGTTCCTTGACAATCTTATCTGGAGATACTTTTATTTCAAGTCCTCACTTGCCTTCAGTCTCAGGCTCTCAAGCAGTGGTTCTCAACTTTCCTAATGTTGCAGCCCTTTAATACAGCTCCTCATGTTGTAGGGAGCACTGGCCCCACAACTGTGAAATCAGTTTTGTTGCTGCTTTATAACTGTAATTTTGCTACTGTTATGAATTACAGTGTAAAAATTCTTTAGAGAGAGCAATTTGCCATACGTCCCACAGGCTGAGAACCACTATTCTCAGGGAACCCGCCATAAAAGAGGTCCAGCTGTGGCTGGGATTCCTCAGGTATCTGCAGGCATCTCCTCCAAATGGGTGTGTTTCTTGAGCTCCTGCTGTGAGGTTACCAGAGAGGCTTTTTCAGTTCAGGGGCCGTGAACAAGAGGATGCTTGGATGTCCTAACGAGGCCTCCTACGTGACTCCTTAGGCTCTTTGGCTCCCCATTTGTGTTTCACTCGCTCATCTCAATAGTGTCTGTATCTGTGACTGGAGTCTATGGCAGGGGCCAATATTCTCCAGGTCAGAGACACCACAACCTCTAGGAACTGCGAGTGTGTGTGTGTGTGTGTGTGTGTGTGTGTGTGTGTTGCAGTGTAACCAGGGGGTGAGATGATGTTCTCATGTTCTGCTTCTGAGGCCACCAGGAAAGAACAACCCTGGTCAAATTCTGCTATGGGCATACCATTTGGGGCTAACATGAGACTCCAAAGACACACCAGAACTCTGAAGAGGACACTGCTTTGGGAACTTATGGGACTCAAGCAGTTGGGGCTCAGTGGTAGCATATTCTGTGGCCATTAAATAATATTAGAGCTAGAACTTCTATTTGGGAGGACGAGGGAGAGAAACTTAAGTTGGAGGCCACCCTGAGCTATGTAATTCTATTATTAATTTTTTCTTAAGGTTAAGAAGTTAACATTTTAGTGGAGGGGAAAGGTTTCAGTGAATGTGTGCTTATATTGATATTCATGAAGGAAACTGAAAGACCAACCAGAGAGACAAATGGAAAGAAGCTACCACCGTGTGTGTGTGTGTGTGTGTGTGTGTGTGTTGCATACTCACCAGGGAATCTTTCTCTTTTGTGCATTTTCTGTTTCTTTGTTTGCACGTCTGCTTTTGATAGCGAACCTTGAATCTCAGGGCTGAGCGTTCCTTCATCTCCTTCGGGAGGTGCATAAAACAGGTGCATTTAGTTCACTGCATGAAGACAAGCATGCCTGAAACTGTGTCTGATGGCATGTGCCTAGGATCTCAGTACTCAGGAGGTGGGGACTGGGGGATTCAAGGTCACCTTTGGTTACATAGCCAGTTGAAGACCAGCCTGGGATAGATGAGACTTTGTTTCCAAAAATACTTAAGGTTGAAATTCCTAAGTTCAAATTTCTGACAAGTTTGCTGCAACACTGTCTCTTGTATTCATTACTTCTTTTTTAAAATAAATAAAGAAAGAAAGAATGCAAGTCTCTGCAGTTCAGTCACCATTGATCTGCAGAGATACAGAGACCTTAATAGTTTCTTCTGCCATAGAGGAAGGAGTCTTGTTAACTAAGTGTATGAAAGTGGCTGCTTCTGCTAGAGGACTGTGATAGCCCATGGCAGGCCTAGGGGAGGGTACTACCTAACAAGGAATTCATGCTCTGCTGACTCTTATACACCGTTACTGGTCCATTAATACAGATAAGGTGTGTATGACCATATATTTTTTTAAATAAAATTCTTTGAAAAAGTTGGGAGGAAAATAGAGTCTCATTCTTGCTTAGCTAACTGCTAAACTTTGGTCTGCCTTGGTCCCAATAGGAACTAAATAAGTAGTGTTATTTGTGGGTCTCTTCTGCTGGTGAGCCTCTCATTCCCATCAGTGGGATGCCACCAGAAGCAATCGATGAGTCTCCCGAGCAGACCTCATCTTCTGAGTGAGTCTGACCTACAAATAGCCGTGGGGGCCATCTGAGAGGCCCCATGGCCGCTGGCCTCTATCCTCACCTGCCCCTCTAAACTACATCTAATGTACAATTCCAGCAACAGTTCTGCTCCACAGTGTAAACGTAGGGAATGAGCTCACTGCACAGGTTAGTGGAGTGAACTGGCTTTTACCAGCTTCCTGGAGTTGGAGAACGGGAACACACATTGCTAGGCAGCCTGTAATCATGCCTTTAAAATGACTACATCCACAACGACTGAAGAAAAACAATGTGTACCTTGGCTTTTGTTTGGCAGTTATTGCACAGGTAAAAGCAACATTCCCATAACACACACAGTAAAATGCAGATTCTTGAACCAAAGACAAGATTTTTGGATCTGATTAAGATAATTTTAGTATACAGGGGCACAATGATGCACATATGTAATTCCAGAGTCCTGGATGCTGAGGCAGGAGGACCAGTCTCAGCTGGCCCCATTCTACAAAAAAGAGTAAAGTAATCTGTAGTTTTGATACTCACGAGCAAGTCCTTTTCCTTTAGAAGCATCTGGTTTCTTTGCTGGAACTTTGGCTTTTGCTGATTCTTCATAGACTATCCTTTCTGATTCCTCCTCATGAGCTATATACAGAGAGATATAGTTAGTGCACCCACCAGAAAAATAGAATTATTTTAAAGCCTCTAGTTCATATATCAAATAAATTCCCAGTGTCATTTTGTGCTGTTTTCACAGGGTCATAAATAAATGAGCACAGCGGTAGATCTGACGAGACACTGGTGGAGAGTTCCAGGGACTGTCTCCTAAACTTTGTCATTTTATATTTTATGGGGACACTATAGTTAGTATTTACTCTTCTTACTTTTAGATATAATTTTTATGCTTATTGGTGTGTGTTGGTGCCTCCATTGCCAGAAGCATTGTATACTCTGGGTCTCAAGTTACAAGTACTTGTGAACCACTAGACAGGAGAGCTGGGAAATGGTTTCAGGTCCTGCAGAAGAGCTAGAAGCACTCTTAACTGCAGAATCATCTCTCCAGCTCCTCTATTTTCTTAAGTTGCTTGTATTTTACAGATCACATAGGTTTCAAAGGCAAAACAACAAAAATGCTTGTGTGGGTTTATTCATTATTTCATTGTCTGTAATTGAACAAAAATATAAATGTTCAATCATGAAAAACAAGTTTGAATAAGCATATTATATTCCATTGTAAGGCTAGTACACGTTATGTGCTATGGTCAATGTACATTATAATAACAAAAAAAACCAGCACTTAGAGCTGAAAACAGATTGAGAAGGGTCTCAATATTGGGAGAATATGCCTAGAGGAATGGGCTTGGACACTGTCTTTTAAACAGGAAGAAAGGTAAGCAATGAAGATAAGAGAAAAATCACACATAGTTATCTTTAACAAATGAAATATAAGAAGTGTCAGAAAGCAGTATACACAGTTAACTACAAAATGGAACAGGGAGGCCTTGGGAAGAAACTGTATTTCCCTAACTAAACTTTTCTTTCATGTCTTAGCTTAGAAATCATGGGTATGTTCCCCACATTTCAAAACTAAAATAAAATCACAAACATAAGGAGACACTTTTTTTAATGTCACCCTCATGAAAGTCACAAAACACTTTGTAAAGTCGGGTCATTGCACATGACCCAAACTGGCTATTAACTAGAAAATTATGAAATATTCAATAGAAACTAAAGCCAATAGGCAGTGATTGGTTAGTAATGAACACAATGTAACAAATGATAATTGTTGCGTATACTTGGACAATATGCTTATACTTGGACAATACATGCAAAGTCCTTCTGGACATAATGTTTGGGGGTACAGTGAAGTCTTAAGGCAGCATACTGATGGACTCTCTACCAGGGATCTCAAGGCCCAGAGGTAAGTCAAATGATGCCCCAAAGGTGGCACAGGGAGGGACTACATGGCTCCAGTCCCTACGCCAAATGGAAGCTTCATTACTCAGTTCTTGAGATGGCTTAAACTACGAGACTGGATAGATACGTAGAGATTGATTTCACAGAACCCTGTGGTCAGGCTGAAGATGGTCAGTGTGACCTGTTCATGAAATAGCTTGTCATACGCTACCCAATATTCCACGGGGCCATAGAAAATTCCAAGGATAACTGCCATCAAAGGTTAAGTCCCACCCTCAGAGGAAGCACTGGACCAGAGTTTCATTGATGATCTTATCTGAATGGCAAATCCTGCCCTAAGGATTCACATATGGCAACCAGGTGGACAATTATTGTCCACAAGGTGCCACTACCATGAAGCCTGGTGAGAGTCTGGACATGTTTTGGAAGGGGTGTGATGTCTCAACCTGGACATGGCCAACAAATGGCCTTCTTTGCTCCAACAATTACAAAAGGGACCCTGCTACCATGAGGTACCTCAGCACCCTGCACTCTCATTTCCCCAGGTGAAATCTTTAGGAACCACCCATCTCTGCGTCACCGTGAAGTTGTTCCCTTGGCCCAGGGCTACAGTCAAGAAAGAGCTGGGGGCTTTCCAACAGCTCACAAGCTGTCCTAATAGGGAACCCTGACACCTACTGTTTGAGTTAAGGATTGAGTTAAGGCACATCTCTGCCTGCTTATTTGAGGTTGTGGCAAGGGTTATTAGTACAAGGAAGAGACACTTTCCGTAGATTTTTGTAAAATATATAATCTATAGGATGGAGTTGAAAGGTAGAACACACACTTAAAAAGTCAATTACTGGCCTGTTTCAGGGCCTTAGTCCATAGAAGCTTTATCCATGAAATAAATATAGAATCAGAAATTACAGACAAAGGGTACAAACTCTTTGTCGTTGTTCTCCAGTTATCTTAAGGTATTTTAGGACCAAATAAAGATTCCATAAAATAGATCTCAAATTTTCATGAACAGAAAATAGGATAATGAGTTTCATTCAAGTTAACATAATATCACAGATAATTCTCACTTACTATATAAATATAATCTCCCAGTCTTAGAACTGCTCTGTTCCTTTGGCTTTATGTCTGTTATTGAGTCTTCTCTGCCAAACTTTTTATCTTGTTCTTCATATTCAGCTACATAAAAATACATTTAGTATAGTAAATAAGAAGACAGATACCTACATTTCAAATTCATAAAATGAGTGCAACAGCATTTTCCCAATTAATCAGATTACTATAATGTGAGGAAAAAGTTAAAGAGATCTAATGGATAGTATCAAATTTGTGCCCTTAATTTGTAAACATGTATTAAGCTTCTATCTTAGTTTCTAGTCATGCTCTTCTACTGTTTTTATGCTAATGCACATAAATAATAGGGCGGTGACAATGTATCTGTACACAATGCACACAATTCTTATAGCAATTACAATATAGTAGAAGCTCAATGATGGGGGATAGGTTAAAAAAAACTAGGGCGCATACAATATTGTAAACTAAACATCTCTGTAAAACAATGTATAGGAATTCCTTGAAGGTAACGTTAAGTGGGGAAAAAGAAGGAAAAGCATCGCTTATGTGATACCTCCATAATAAGAAAGAAGGATAGGGCATAGGGAAAAAGAAGAAGAAGCAAAGAGACTCATCTTTATAAAAGAAAATACAGTAAAGGTATCAAAATCAATGCAGCTTAAGAAGTGGTGGAGGAGACAAAAGTCTGGATGTTCTTTTAGGTAAATAAGACTTTCTACAGTTTCTTTTAGAAACAGGTTGATTTCCCACATGTTCCAGAAATTGAATAAAACCATCAAGTATAACATAAAAAGAAAAGATGAAATGGAACAAAGGAGAAAGTGGGTCTCCTGAGAGGGACGGTGGGAAATGGTCCAAATAGCCGGCCAATATATTGGGAAAAAGAGAGGGACAGACCACAAGCAAATCAAATCTCTGGATTCAAATAAGCAACATCAATTCTCAGAAAATGATGAACAAAGAAAACGATTGCTTCCTTTGGCAATACGTAGGAGATTTGGCTACAGAGAGTGCACCAGACCTCAAGACCATCAATAGGTTGGTTGTGCAGCTATATAATCTTTGCCAGATGTTTCCCGAATCTGCAAGTGATTCCATCAATTTTTTTTTTCTCCGAGATACCATACATGAGATGGAAGAAATGACTGAGACCAAAGGCCGGGCACTGTTTCCAGGGTGGGATGTGCTCGTTTATTTGAAAATCACTGAGCTTTTATTTCCAACCTCTGATTTCTGGCATCCAGTTGTGACCCCTGTCCTGATATGCATGAGCCAGATGCTTATTAAGTGTCTGGTCCTCTCTCTACAAGATGTGATTAAAGGCCTGTTTGTATGCTGCAATCCTAGAGTATGTGTTCCTGTCTCAGAGGGTTGTCTCTAAGCTTTTTAATTTTTTTTCTTGGGATTCTTTACATAGCAACTCCAAACATTAAGATCCAAGGTTCTGCTCTGGTGCACCCAGAGCACTCGGGAAGAACTCGGAATTGCTCGTGTCTCTGACAAAGCAGATATGGTCTCTGGGCAAGAAGATTGAGTACTATGACAGCAACTGAAGCCAATCATGGAAGACTATCCTGCCTGGCCTCCTTCTGACCCTGCTGAAGCACTGTGGGCTCATGTACAATGTATCGCTGGTCTCTCATACCATCATCAGGCCCCACTGAGCCCTCCTGACAGCATCCTATGGACTGTAGCCTTCCCCAAGACCTTGAGAAGCTGTCTCAAAGCAGACTGTCGGAAATGGAAAGGCAAAAGCAGCACTGTCGGCCACTGATATGCGAGCAGAGCAAGCCAGTCCCACTAAAGCTCGTCACCCCCTTGTTGCGGAAGGACCGCCCGCAACACCCCCTGGCTAGTCAAAGTGCTTGACTTTGGACAGAAACAAGACAGCACTAAGAAAGCACAGGAAAGGAAAAGACGAATCCGCAAACACAAGTGGGAATTTAAAGGTGCTGTCTGGGAGATCCGAAAGGAGAATCAGTTCCTGGCCAGGATTCAGCTCTCAGAAATCATGGAACGGGATGCAGAAAGGAAGCGCAAGGTATGGAAGGCTCTGAAGAGGAAAAAGTTTAAAAAATAAATTGTTTTGTAAATGTAAAAACAAAAAAAAAATCAACTCAGAATGCATCAAAAACTTGGACATGAGACTTGAAACAGAAAGTGCTGGAGAAAAACAGGCAACACCTTCTGGATATTGATAGAAGCAATAATTTTTCTCATTAAGACTCCAAGATCACAGTAAGAAAGCAAAGCTGACATGTGAGGGTCCTAGCAAACTCACTAACCTTATAGGAAAGACGACAACCACTGAGTGAACAGGCAGCCTACACAAACAGAGAAAACACTTGCCAGCTGTCAGCTAATAGCCAAGATATGTCAAAATGTAAAAGGCCCCAACAACATAAATTAAGGAATGCAATTAAAAATGGCCACCGTAGACATACTTCCAAAGAAATGCAAATAGTCAATACATGAACACACTCTGTAACACTAGCTATCAGGGAAATTCAAATCGATGAGACAATCCAGGCCAAGACAGAACGGTTACGATGAAACAGATATTGCTGATGATGTGAAGGAAAAGAACCCGTGCGTGCTGTTGCTGGGAAAGCTAAGCACAGAAAAACAAGTATCACAAGTGGTGCGTGTTATTTCGTGGGTGGAAACTAAGAAAGAAGTGACTTGAAAGTAGAAGAGGGGTTTCTGTGGGCTGGGGAGGAGTCAGCCCTCCCCCTGTGCTAGGGGACAAGGGTAGAAGAAAGTTTGATGGAGATCAATACATCAAAAACTATTATGTGATGATGATATAACACAAATAAAAATGAAGAAAATAAAGAGAAGGTATTAGACTATCTGACTTTACCATAGCAATAATATTAAAATTTTGTTCTTACAGTATTGTGTGTGTATTTTTGAATAAATCAAAAATAAATAAATCAAGATATGAAAATTATAACAGTGATATTACCGAGAGAATACAGGATCAATCTGCTACTGCACATAGACATGGAAAACTTTTTACTTCTATGGGTGTTCCCTCTTTGAAAAGTTTAAGACTGTGTGTACATGCACGTGTATGTATTTGTGTGTACATGCTGGAAATACTATATTTAAATACAACCTAGCTGTAAACTGCTTGCCTCAAAAGAAAGGATATAAAAATGACATGTCATGAACGAACTGACAACCAAATCAGGCTGGAAGTAGTCAACAGCAACTAGTAGAACAGTAACTAGGAATAAATTCTTTACAAACTAAAAAGCTAACAGAACCATCCATGTAGCTATGAGGTGAGGGACACAGTTCTCCTGAATTCAACTGAAACCAGCTTAACAGTATTTTAACAACTACTTACTGATCACGTTCTCATATCTGGTGGCTTCAAGATTCTCAATTTCAGATTGCGTTCTTGAAATTAAATTCAAGTGTTCAGGTGGTTTTGTGGTGATAAAAAGTGCTGAAAAGAGACAGAGTTATGATGAGACTTCCGAGCAGGCAACATCCCAGCCAGTTGTGCAAGGCAACATGAAGAGGATGCAGAGCTGATTTCACCAACTATGCAGCAAAAAGGGACAGTCGAGTTGGTGAAGTAAAGTGTGAGGAGCTTCCCTGTGTGTGGATAGCAAGCTGCAGAGTGGCCACTGCCCATACAAATGACAGCCAGAAGGTGCCAAAGCTTGCATCTTAGTTCTCCAGGTATCTTAGAGTATGCATATTTAGATGAGAAAGTTCTAAGTATGAATATGGGAAAAGGAATGGCAGGGATGTGAGTATGTGTGATAGCAATGGAAGGGAGAGAGGAGGGAGTAGTAGTTAGGATACTATCATCTATCTATCTATCTATCTATCTATCTATCTATCTATCTATCTATCTATCTATCTATCCATCCATCCATCCATCCATCCATCCATCCATCCATCTATCTATCTATCTATCTATCTATCTATCTATCTATCTATCTATCTATCTATCTATCTATCTATCCATCTGTTCATATATATGAAATTGCTGAAGAATAAACATTTTAAATTATCATAATTATGATAAAAATATATGTTCATATAAATAATCTTGAATGAATGAAAAATGCATGGCAGTTGTGTTTTGCTTATGATAATAATGTCATCAATATTCTATGTGGCCATGCTCACGTTTGCGTCTCCCTTGGCTGTAGAGTTGCCTCACTGTAGTTACTGGGGCTTCTGGTAGCAAATCTTCTGGTGCAATAATTTCATTTGGCATTTTAGAAGAAACTGCAAAAAACAATTGTTCAGTATACTAAACAGAAAATCCTATTATGAGCTAGCTAGAATTCAAATGTAAACGAAAGTTGTTGGAGGTTTCTATCCCACCCAATCCCGCAATAAACTCACAGAAACTATATTATTTAAACCACTGTTTGGCCAATCACTTAAGTGTATTGCTATTTAGCTCTTGAATCTTAAATTATCTTAAATTAACCAATTTTTATTATTTTATATTTTACCATGAGGCTTGTGGCCTACCAGCAAGATTCCAGTGCATATGTCTCCTGCAGCGGCTACATGGCTTCTCCCTGACTCTGCCCACTCTCTCTTTAAATCTCTTTCAGCTTGGCTTTACTTTGTTAAGCCATTGTGGAAAGCAACTTCTTTATTAACCAATGGCAATAAAACATACTCACAGCATACATCACCTCCCACATCAAAAGAAGATGGCAACAACCTTTTCTCTCACTTTTAGATGTAAATAACCTAGATGTTGGGCTTCCCAGAGTCTTTCAGTCTACATTTAGAGAAGTTGATATTAAGTGCAGTCAGGTAGCTATTGGTCTCTTAGCCACAAGATAAGGGATACTATTATACCTGTCCACCCAAGTCTCAGAAAGCATCTCAGAAGAGATACTATTATACCTGTCCACCCAAGGCACAGAAAGCATCTCAGAAGGGAGGAAGAAAGTCTTGTAAGGCTAGGAGACTAGAAGGCTGGCTGTGGAAAACTGACTTTTAAACATGACACCCCGGGGTGGTTGTCATGTTTATGACATATGAAATGTCAACAAAATTGAGCAGAAACAGCAGTCCCACAATGGCCACCCCAGCTGACATGCCAGAGTGGATGGAAGATATTTCCAAGGCTTCACCTCTAGAAAAAAAGCTGCAAGCCATTAATAGCTAAGAGAGAATCACGTTTGTGTGTGTGTGTGTGTGTTTGTATTGTTTGTGTGTAAATACATGTATGTGTTTGTGTGTGTATGTATTTGTGTATGTGCATGTACTTACATATTTAAAGAGGAAGTGGTCATGAATTTGGAGAAGGGGAAAACACAGGAGGAGTTGCAGAAGAGAGAAGGAGGAACGGAAATGGTGT
Organism: Alexandromys fortis; assembly: GCF_014885135.2. NCBI lineage: Eukaryota > Metazoa > Chordata > Mammalia > Rodentia > Cricetidae > Alexandromys > Alexandromys fortis. The sequence goes on from NW_026068083.1 coordinate 492,831, forward strand.
AAATACAGTATTTATATACAAAAAAATCTCAAAACATTTTAATCAGACAGGATAAAATACCAGCAAATAAGTTTTTATTATTTGTTAATATAAGAAAATAAAATAACAAAAATTTATAAAACAAGGAATTAAATATGAGAAATAAAGAAAAAAAGGAATTTAAAATACTTTTAACAAAATTGCAGAGGAAAGTATTCCCAATCTAAAGAAAGAGATACCTATCAAGGAAAGGAGGTAGAAAGAACGGAAAATAGAGCCAGAAAGGAAATTCCCCACAGCACAGAACAATCAAAAGAGTAACTGCTCAGAACAAAGATATGATACTGAAAGCTTCAAGGGGGAAAAGACCAAGTCACACATAAAAGAAGGGACATTAGAATAACATTTGGGTTTTCAAAGGATACTCTGCAAGCCAGAAAAGCTGGAAAGATGTTCTATAAGCTCTGAAAGAACATAGATACCAGCTCAAACTACTATACCCAGAAAAATATCAGTCACATTGATGGAGAAAGAAAAACATTCATAATAAAAAATAAATTCCAACATTTTCTGTCCACTGGCCCAATTCTATAGAAGGCAGTGAAGGAAAATGTCACAGTCAAGAGCTACACTCAGAAGGAAACAAGGAATAAATAATCAAAAGAGGGGGAAGACCCACACCACCATAACAAAATTGGGCCAATATCCTTTATTAATATAGTGCAAAAATTCTCAACAAAATGTATGTCAGTTAAATTTAAAAACACATAAAAATGATGATCAACCATGAATAAATTGGCTTTATCCTTGAGAAGCAGGGATAGTTCAACATATATATGTCAATAAATGTGATCTACCAGAGAAACAAACTGAAAAAAAAATCTCATTAGTTGTAGAAAGGGTCTTTAACAAAATGCAACGTTTCTGGGCGGTGGTGGCCCATGCCTTTCACCCCAGCACTCAGGAGGCAGAGGCAGGTGGATCTCTGTGAGTTCAAGGCCAGCGTGGTCTACAAGAGCTAGTTCCAGGACAGGCACCAAAGCTACAGAAAAACCCTGTCTCGAAAAAAAAAATAAACAAAAGAAGAAGAAGAAGAAAAAGAAGAAGAAGAAGAAGAAGAAGAAGAAGAAGAAGAAGAAGAAGAAGAAGAAGAAGAAGAAATAAAAAATAAGAAAAACAATAAAAAAATCAAAACTCAACATCTCATGATAAAAAGTTTGGAGATAAGGAACATAGCTCAACATAATAAAGTCAATTTATAGTAAGCACACAGTCAACATCATCCTAAATGGAGAAAAGATCAAGAATCTGTATGGAATTATAAGAGATTCCGAAAATACAAAAAGAGAAAAAAGGAAACAGGTAAATTCCATCACTTATAATAATATAGATGGCATCATGCCAGCAAATTTTAACAAAAAGACCACACATATATATATATATTCTCTCTCTCTCTCTCTCTCTCTCTCTCTCTCTCTCTCTCTCTCACACACACACACACACACACACACACACACACACACAACCAAACATTATAGTAGAGACAGAACAGAGGTCACAGAGAACGTGTGTGTGGAAAATAAACAACGGTTAATTGCGTGTGGTTAAATACATCAGTTTTAATGACTATTAAAATGAAATGTTGAGTAAAAACACATCCAGTCTGATTCCATTCACTTCAGATTAAAGACAGGGAAGCTAAAAAAATATTTGTGCAATAAAATACGTAAAATAAAGTAAGAAACACATAGTAATAACAGTAAGCAGAGTCTCAAGAACACATTGAAGACTATCAGACATTGCTAAGAGCAACCAAAGAATACAAAAATAAAAATGTGTCTCATAAATAGTAATATTTAAAATTTATAAGAGATTAATATTTGTCATGTTGATTAACAGATTGATTGAAATAAATATCAAACTTTGTAGGCCGTTTTACAATAAATAAATAAATGTTGAATCTAAAAATATGTGTGGGATTATAAGAGAACATAGACAGACAAAAACAATATTAAATGAAGGATGAGGTTTGAGGATTCACAACTTCCATTTCAAAATCCACCCTCAACCACACAATGAACATAAGATGGGATTGGAAGAAATACAGACATGTGTACCAACAGAACAGAATCAAGCACACAGAAGATAAGATTCCTTTTTTAAAACCACAGTGTCAATACAATTCAGTGAGAAAGAACACATCCTTAATAAACTAATCAAGTTCTAGAAAATTAGGCAAACATGTTAATCTTTTCTCTATTTATTGATTGATTGATACAAATCTGTTTCTGCTACCCCCACCTTTCCCTCCTCCCCATCCCCATCTGCTCCTAAACTAAGCATGTTCCATCACCTCACTGAGACAGGACCAAGGCCTCTCTGGACGCCTTCCTAGGTTGAACAAGGTATCTACAAAGTCAGTTCATACATTAGGGTTGGAATATGACCCCACTGCCAGTGGCTCCACAGACTGTCACCTACATCCACCAACCCCACATCTGAAAAAGGGCTGATCTCCAAAATATACAAAGAATTCAAGAAACTAGACATTGAAGTACCAAATCATCCAATTAAAAAAATAGGGTATAGACCTGAATAGAGAATTCTCAACAGAAGAATCTCTAATGGCTGAAAGACACTTAAGGAAATGCTCAACCTTTTTAGCCACCAGAGAAAGGCAAATCAAAACAACTCTGAGATTCCACCTTCCACCGTTCAGAATGGCTAAGATCAAAAACACTGATGGCTGGAGAGGATGTGAAGCCAGGGAAACACTCCTCCATTGCTGGTGGGGGTGCAAACGTGTACAGTCACTTTAGAAACCATTATGGTGGTTTCTTAGCAAATTAGGAATCAGTCTACCTCAAGACTCAGCAATACCGCTTTGGGGCATATACCCAAAGAGGTTAATTTTCGTCAGCCCTTCAGCAAGACTAGTTTTGCCTCATGCCCTGTGGATCTCTGAGAACACAGTCCTTTCTTGGGTTTTGGAACACAGAAGAGTGCACCTGTGACTATCTTGTGCATTTTCACAACTGCAGCTTATTAGGGGTTAATGGAGGTCTGTGTAACAGCTAGAATGTTCACACTCGAAAGCTGGTGTCACTCGGAGCAGATATACACCAGCTGTCGAGTTAGTTGCTTTCCGCCCATTATTAAAAACTCCATTCCTCCTGATGTATGATCTCCAAAGACATCCTTTATCACCAGATCCGTGGTTAAGTATGGTTCTATTGAGCCTTACTTCTTTCAAAAGAGTTAAAACATTTTTTTTATTTGAAAACTTAGTTCTGGGACAAATTGATTTTCATATATTAAAGAAAGAGTTGGACCCCATACCTTATTATCTGCTCTTGCAGAGAAGCAGAGCTCAGCTCCCAGCGGTGACAACATGCAGCTCACAACTGCCTGCAACCCGAGCACCAGGAGATCTGCCACAGGAATACCCATACATGTACCCATGCATTACACACACACACACACACACACACACACACACACACACACACCAGGAGATCTGCCACTATCTTCCAGCAACCACAGAAATACCCATACATGTACCCATACATTCCATACACATGCAACACACACAAACACACATATACAAATGCGTGTGTTTATATTTGTAATATAAAAAGAAATAGAAAGGATAACACAATTAGATAAAAGACCAAGGGTTTGGATGACACTATTCCAAAAATCATACAATGACCAGCAAATGTTGGAAGGAAGCCTCACATACAGAAGAAAGGAAAGATACAATATGAGCTATAGCACAGAGAGGAGACCATCCTACCAGACATGGGGAGGGAAATGGGAGCTGTCACTTTGTAGCCATGAAGATATATAGGAAATAGATATGGAAATAGATATCCTGACAGTCATACAGCACTGTGAGTGTACTTAATGGCCCCAAATTTGAGTTAGTTCAATTCCACTCTTACTTAAAGTAACGACTTACACAGAGTCCTCACCACGAGCTCTCCCTGTCTGAGTACCCCACTGCCATGGGGCGGATGCAGAGGTACTTCCTCTGAGAAGCACAGCAGGGATGCTTCCCACCCTAAACCTCAACCATTACACTTTATTTGAAAAGGTCAGGCCAAGGCTACGCAATATAAGTGGGGTGTTAAAGATAGGAATACAGACCTGGTCAGTCGTCCTCATCAGCTTAGACCACAAAACCCAATACGGACAGACCCGCCATATACGGACTGCCCATGCATGCTTCAGCACTGCCAGGGCGAACATTTCCTTTTCATACATAAGGAATAGCTCTAGCTTTATTTTTATGTGTATTTATTTTATGTGTATGCCAAATTCTCAAAGAACCTAGCAAAATCCCAGTTTTTCAATACCAGAAATCGTCATCTCTTCTGATATGTCCAGATGGATTTCTGATACACCAAAAGCTTATGTTGCTAACTCTGCTCACGGTTCAGGCAAAGCTGTCACTTCCTTCCGCAGAAGTCTTAGTGGAAACGGAGTCTGAGTGATGGAGTGAGATTACATCCAATTGATCCTTACATAAGCTCCAGTGAACATACGCATCATCTGGTAATGTCTTACATTGATATTTAAAAGGTTCTTACTGCTGGGGAGACCCAAGCCTTCACACCTCAGGATATACAACAGAAACTCTTTTTACCTTCAACTTGTTCTGCTTCTGTGTGAGAAAGGATGTGTTCTGATGCTTCAGCCTTAACGACAAAAATTATAGTGGATAATTACAAACAAATAATGCACACCAAAGCTCTATTTAATTTTTCTTTTATCAGGAAGCTAGCATTTCACTCTAATCTGCATTCTCATTTAAGCAACATTTTATTTTTCATGACTTCCCGAATTTATTAAATAAAAGGTCGTAAACAATATGAAGATCTTAGCTACACCTGGGATCACCAAGACTACTGAAATAGGCAGACAGTCAAACCACCATTACAAAATTACATTTTAGCTAACAATCTATAGACAAAGTCTAACAGCTCACAGATTTTTCCCCATAGGCCAGCTTTAGTAGCATGCCATGATAGAATAAACTGTGGAGATATGTCACGTGTACATGGATTGTTTCATCCCATGATAGAATAACTGTGGAGATATGTCACATGTACATGGACTGTTTCATCCCATGATAGAATAACTGTGGAGATATGTCACATGTACACGGATTGTTTAGCCTTTCTTTTCCTCCACATTTTTGGCCCTAAAAAATGCCAAACTAAATACTTTTCTAAGTAAAGTGGCTCTTACAGTTTCCCAGGTTTTTAAGTGTATATAAAGTTACAGTGATTATGAATTCATAGTCAAAATTTTTATACTATAAAAATCATTGTTGATGAATCTCGAATAAAAACTGAAAATTTCCCTCATCCCATGAATTAAACGTTTTAATTCATCATTAAATCAAATTTTCTGCCAGTACCAGCTAGCATGTCTTATCCATCAACATTTTTCTTAGATTTCCCAAATATTATTTCCAACATACTAAATACAAGCCAGCTGTTATTAAAAAACAAACTTGTTATTTTCTGGAAATAAGAAAGTATTGATAAGGTTTAATCAGCAACTATTCAAAACACTAAATACACCATTTTCAGGTTATACTGTACCACACCTTCTCCATTTCTTCAGCGAGATTAGGAAAGGACACCAAGGACCACATCTCTGTTTCCTCCGGCTCGGTCGAGTCTAATTCTAGGTGGTCTTCAATAAAAGGCAATGCTGTAAATGACTTAAAGATCTCTGGTGGGAATGCTGGCACGCCTGGGACACCATCGTGACCCGCTAAAGGGCCTACAACAGGAGCGCCAGGCTGTGTCTTCTCCAAGCTTTAGAGGTACAAAATGTCTAGCGTTAGATGAGGTAGGAAACACTGGGTTTGCAACTGAAGAGACATTTGATTGACAAGGATATCAGGTAAGCAATTATAACGCAACAAGTGATCAAAGGTGATTCGGATGCAAAACTGACGGCCCACGAGTTGAAGATGGTAATGCATCTTGAGAGATGTGAAGTGGAGACACGAGACATGCATTTAAAATACTGCGGTAGTCATTCATTATGATAAGAGGGCATAGAGCAAGCACCACTGGCTAGGCAAATTGAACGCATGAGAGTCTGGAGGCTGCTGTTTAGTCATATTTACATGAAAAAAAAAACAGCCTCAGAATTTCATTTCAGAATGGAATAGTAACCTCTCCAGAGAAGTTTTGACAATAAAAGTTTTTGGTTTTGCTTTTTTAAAGAAACAAACAAACAAACAAATAAGCAAACAAAACAAGCCAACTCCAAGTTCAGAGTAAGTTTCCTTTGAGGTAAGGTTTGCAGTGTAAACTGAGGCACAGGCTTTGACAGTGTCCATGTCGCACAGGCACAGCATTTCTATAGCTCATTTAGTGCTGGAAGGACAAATCACTTCCTGGCTGACACCTGTGTTATTCCCCCATGTTGGGACATTGCAACATCTTCACACCGAGTTACCAAGTGATGCTTGCCATCATGGGCACACCATGGACAAAAGCTCCTACTACATGAGCCAACCAGGCAAAACAGAAAACTTCCCTACTTTTTTATTCTCAAGATCCTTCTTAGGAAAAAGAAAAAAATAAAAATAAAAAAATAATAAAAAAGATCCTTCTTAGGATAACTTGCTTAAATCTGTTTTCACACTTTCAAGACACACTCTAGCCATGACCCTCCTCTTTAGGGTAAAAACAAAATTCTCACAGGTGTTTTTGTATACACTGAATTTTAAATTATCAACTCAAATATAGAAGAGCAAATTTGATATTATCTATTGTGATACAAGATGTATAATACAATCTTATGTAAGAAAAATCTAAACTTCAAAGTGTATAATATATTACAACCTAAGGTATTCTAAAAATGAAATTTATAGAAAATATAAATATTGAAAATATAAAACTCAATATTTAGAGTTGTCCACGTGTGTGTGTGTGCACATATACACACATGTGGGTATGCGTGTGGAGGCCAGAGGATAACTGTGGTTGACATACTCATAACTGATTCCTACCTCATTTGAAACAGGGTCTTTGTGGGCCCAGAGCTCACCAATTAAGCAATTAAGCTAGGCTGGCTAGAAAGAGAGACAAAAGGCCAGTTTCTTTTGCCTCTCCAGTGCTAAGATTCCAGATGTATACCACCATGCCCTGATTCTGTCTATGTCGCTTCTGAGGACCAAATTCAGGTTTTCCCACTTGCAAGATAAGCACGTTACTAACTGAATATTTCCTTACTTCTAGTACAAACATTAATAGTTTAAAAATTACAAATGTCATTGGTCAAAATCTTCAGAGTAATGTGTTCTACAACAATTAATTATTCAACTAAAGAGAAGCTCAGAAGGTTTAGTAGTCTACATTATTATACGACTGCAAAAGCCATAGTTTAAAGATACTTGGATTAATTTTCCTGGAGAAAATATGGGTGGTGGATCACTAAAAAAAAGCCTGTGTGTGATAGTTCACACAGGAAGTGTTGACTGTGTACCTAGCTCCACCATTTTAATGATAGACATCATTAAAAATAGAACTTGAGCTATAAGAAAATTATATAAGACAAATCCAAACTATTCTAATAGTGGGAAAATTACTCTTTAGTGTAAATGATCAACAGGGTTTCTCTTCAGTGGTTTCTCTTCACCACTTTAAAGCTTGGCCAAGACACGGTCTTCTGTGAATGCCTACAATATTGGACTTGACTGCTTTTCCCATGCACCTTTCCCAGCTCAAGAGTTCTAGAAGTACCTATTTTTTTTTCTATGAACGTATAAATTACTATGTGACAAGCTCCTTCCCCTCCTATACTTTCTATTGTTCATCAGCGGCCCCTAGTAGAAACATATACCGTTGAGATCTATGAGAGCCTAGGGTACTCCATGTGTTTGGCTACTACTTTGTATAAAGTCCTCGATGAAGCTTATTATATAAAGATGTGGTATAGGACTCATTTGGTTATTACTGTTTTTGAACACAGAAGTTTTATGCCACTCTGAAGATGGGAAATGACCCATGTGAAGTCTTATACCAGACAAGTGAGTTGCTATGGCCTGCATCTCAGTGACTGTGTTGTAGATAGTTTCAAAAGCTCCACAAAGGACCAATTACTTGGTCAAAGTGGAACCAAAAATTACATAACCACAGATATACGGGACAGAATAACCTGGGAATAACAAAATGGCCATGGAGGTAGAAAGGTTTCTTGACAACATTGGAGCAGAAGATTTGATAGAGATGTATTCACAAATTAATTGTCAATTCCCAAGTTACAGGCTGTTATATAATGTAAAGACCCTTCACTAGGTTGAACTCCAGAGTGACCAGGGTTTGGGTGTGCAGGGAAATCACTATGTTAGGAATAAAGAGTTTTATTTGTCTTTTCCCCTTGCTTCAACCACACTGCAAAGTGAGTACAACATATTATTTACTTAAAACATAGACATCATTCTTGCATTAAGATAGCTCTGCTAAATAAACCACTCAATAAAATGGGGTGTCTGCATTATATATCTATGGAGCATTAACAGATGTGTTTGTCAGGCATGCATATTTCTGAGTCTGGGGAATGGTTGGAGAGTATGTCAAGGGAGACAACAAATGTTTCTATTCCAGATAGGGAGCAGACACCCAGAGCAGCTCTCTGTGACTCGTTAAGGATATGGGATCTAGTCTATGTAGCTCCCATGATACTGGATTTCCACCTTCACCTACCGCATCTGGTGAACCTGCTAACTGATATCTTCTCTTCTATTGGCCAATACTTAGAAACCAGTTTGTTCAAAGCCAGGTGATGGGGAGAATTATGATAATGAGACCCAAGCACAATGGCAAGACACAGCAGAGGCAGTTAGTTCTTCATCTCTGGGTGGCATGGCTGACTCTCTTACTTCCCCTTTCATGACTCGGAAGAGATGACTCCTCAGGAATTCTAGGTGGGATCATGTGTGTGCTGCTCCACCTTCATGCGAATTTTTATAACGAGGCCATTGCCCTGACCAGAAAGTTCTTCCATATATGTGGTTGACTGGGTATTCCCTATTATCTTCCAATTCCCCTATCATTTGGTAATGATATGTGAAGAGGGGTTCCGTTGTTGGAACATTTTCAGGGATGAACCCAACTGTGCCAGTTTATGTACACATCTCCATAGAATGGTGTCTTCCTTGAGGATATTTTTACCTCCACTGGTTCTTATATTACTAGATTTCTTCTAGAAAACCTCTCTTATGTCTAAGTCACTAGTTATAGACCAAGGCCAATGCAAAGGGCAACAGTTAATTGAATGAATTAGAAAGTCTCCTCTGGAGTCCATAATGGGAATATAAACTTTCACTTGCAGAATTGTAACCAAATAAAATCACTTTGGTTTATAGTTAGATCTAAATCATCCTTCCCCGTGACACATGTCTGGACCGTTGGTGCCCAGATGGTGGATGGTTTGGGATATGAGGTCTGACTGAAGGCAGGGGGTCACTGAAGCTGAGTTTACAGGCCCAGCCAACATGACAGTTCCTGCTGTGACACAGTGTGCTCTGGCGGGCTCTTCCTCCTCTAGGTTGCTTCTTGAGTTTGGTAATAGCGATGAGAATAGTAAGATAGGGATTTAAAAAAATTGTTTTCACTGTCTTTTCTGTTCTATTCTAAAGTCATTGTGTGCAATTGTGTTGTTTTGTTTTCCAGACCCTCTCCTGTTTGTATGTAGACATAAGAAAAGGGGTCTATCTGCCTTTGCTACATATGAATGTCATAACTAGAGAATGATTGGTATTTGGAAGTGTCAAAAATATGTGTTGAGCAAGTGATAAATGAATGAAATAAACTTAGCAGCTAATAATTTATGGAAGAAAACCAGCATAGATGAACACTTTTTCACTTTTGTCATCTTGTGATTTATAATAGGCCTCTGTAGTATTGGGGAGAAAAACTTTCCATGAAAATATTCTGAATAATGAAGGTTGGATGTATAACACTTAAAAATGAAACACCAAGAAATAGTTTACATTTTCATGCTTTGAAGGTTAAGTTTCAATGTGAAACACTTTATAAAATCTAACAATGCATATGTGTGAGGCAATAAATTATTAAAATCTATTGTCTGATTAAATATTTATCACTAGCTCATTGCCTAAGCCAAAATAAACTGCTAATCATGTCACATGCAGAAGAATGTTCTTTATTGTAAGCAATGCCATATGTCTGCGGAGGTGGGGTCTCTTTTCGCTCCCATCCACTCTCGGAAGGTCGGGGGGCTTCCAAAGTATTTCACAAATTCTATTTGGATCTAAGGAGCAACCCAAAATGAAGGCTGGTGAATCATACTGTGTGCCATGTGCTTAACAGTTTGAATTTTAAACATATTTAGCAATACTTAAAATACATCTGTTAATAGGCAATTCTATAAGGTATACCAAGCCAAAATTTCATAGTTCTCAGTATTGCCTTTAGCCTATACTCCAAACAATACAAATCTCTGGGTTTCTCCTTGAGCACCTTATGCAGAGTCTAAACAGGCTCATGTAGGTCTCACGATCTATCCATATGGGGACATCTTTTATCATATTGCCCTTTAAAGGCCAACCCCATTGCTTCTGAAATTAAATGCTGTATAATTCTCGACCTAGTCAAAGGTGGTGCATGGTCTTTAGTGTGCTACACCACATTCAGCTTCTTTTGCGTGGGTCACATCTAACCTGTTCTACTGCTCAGACAGTGAGGGCAACAGTTATTGTCTGTCACCCTTCTGCATCCCTTACACTCCAGCCGAGATTTTGCACAGCATTTGAGTTCCTACAACAACAATAAACTGAATGGAAATGAATAAAGTAATCTTCTGGGTGCAATGGGCTCTTCCCTGGTAATATGCTTCATATTACCTGCCAGTCCAGTGATCTCCCGTTTCATTCACTAGTCTCAATGGTGAGTCTCAAATCTGACTCACTGATAAATGTGAATGGGGTGTAATATCTCCTGAGGAATTATTTAAAGGTGTACAGCAGGTGATAAGATTTGCTTTTAAAACTTATTTATTTATTTATTTATTTATTTATTTATTTGAGGCAGGATCTCACTCTGTAGCACTGATGGCTTGGAAATCCTTCTATTGACCAGCCTACCCTTGACCTCACAAGGTCTTCTGGCTTCTCCTTTCTGAGAGCTGGGATTAAAGGCATGCACCATTAAGGCCAGCCTGAGACTGCTTTCTTAATGCCTCCATTGAGATTGCTATAAGATGTGGTTTTAAAGTCCATGGCTCTGTTTTCTGAGATGTGGTTTACCAACGTAGTTTACTGGGTTTGTCAACAGCAATATTAAAACAAGTTGAATCAATGCTCATCACTTCCTTCTCAGACAGTACAGAACTTCCAAAGCCTACTCGCCATCGCGTTATTTTAGAGAAGCCATAGGACTATGCCGTACTCCTGATTGCCCCAGCCTGAGTATGACAGCTTCCTGCTTGGCTTCTCTTTCCACACAGTTCTTGAGATGGTTAAGCTTCCACCGGGAGTCTAATTATTAGTACTTTTTCTTATGATCTCACTATGTTTAGGATGCTGACTACGCATTTTAAAATCTAAACAGACAAATTAGAAGTCCTTCCCATAATAAGGTAGCAAAAGGAAAGGGAAAGTAATGTCTAGTGTTTGCTGAAATAGAAAAAGGCACACACTTTGAAGATATATAAAAAAATACAAACATTAAAAATGGGGCCCAATGCCTGCTAATTGGCTTGGGCCTATGACCCAGGAAATCTAAAGATGGTAAGAAAGCATAGAAGCACACACTTCCAAGCATTCTCTTCTATTTTCTGCAAGGTGATCAAAGTAAAAACTTTATGTACAAGGCTTTGTATAATTAAGGAATAAATAAATAAACACTGGCAATTTATTTGTACTCAGTAAAAACCTAACTCCCCCAACAGAATGTGCTGTGTGGTAAGTACCCTTGCCTAAGGAACACTGTCCCCGACTGAGCAGGTTTGGTAGTAATCACAGCATGTTAACCAAAGAGACTCAAGGGGGAAAGTTGTATGGTTTCCTTGGGTGACTCGAGCAGGCACCAAAACGTGAATGGCTGGGACAACGAAAGACAGAGTTGGGTTGAATTGTTCATAGATCTAGGTCTATAACTAAATAGGTTATAGTTACTAAATAGGTTACTAGGTTGATAACTAAATTCAAAGTAAGAGTCAGTTCATTGTTCTAGAAATCCAATCATGCTTTAAACCAGGTCCTTAATATAAAGTTATCCTAAAATTTTGAGTTTTTGGTTGCTCCTAACCTCCATTTTTTGACATCTAAAATTTCAAACATCTTGTATGTGAAGTTAGTTGTCCAAAGTAATGGCACAGAGCAAGGGATGGTATAAAGACTTGGTTTGCTATTTTAATGCTTACATATATAAACTGATGAAATTGTGAAAAGACAGAACAAACAAGAAATGTTTTACCTTTCATCAACTCACCTTTTGCTTTTCTCAGGTGGCACCTGGAATAAACACAAAATTAAATTTATGTGTAAAAATATGTATAGGCAATATTTACAATGAATTGCTTAGAAAAAATACTTCAAATAATTTTCCTGTCCCTCCCTGTCATTGACACAGAACAAAGTAGCCTTGGCTAGCCTGGAGCTTACTACGCAACCCAGGCTGGCCTTGAATTCATAGAGATCTGCCTGCCTTGGCCTCCCGAATTATGAGATTAAAGGCACTCATCACAAGGCATCAAAACAGTTTTCTAATATGACGATCATAGAAGGCATATGCTACAAAGGCTGAGAAATTATATTTTGGTATTAGAAGAGATTATGGAAAAACTATCCCTGAAACTTACATTTCTTAATTAAGAGCCAATAGTGGTTTTTAAATAATAATATTAGTAGATGAAATTTTTTAAAAGTATCCTTTGCAATACTATTTTAAATGAATGTGCTGTTGTTTGTTGTAGTAATGCACTTACACGCTGGTCCTTTTAGAATGTCTGTATTTTAAGTGGCCATTGAGTATGCCTACTAGAATATTGATTGAGGTGTTCGATCAGAGTGTAACCTGTGGCCTAACAATTGTGATTTTATTAATAGAAGAATTCCTTTGGGCAGTAACGGGCATTTTTCTGTCACATAGATGTTCACACTGGGTTCCATGCTACACCTGAAGATCAACTAGTTTTGCTTCTTTCATATGGACATCTTTGCCCACCTGCAGCAAGACTTCTGGCAGTTCAACCAACGGATTCCCTTATCTTCTTAGACATTTTGCTAGTCTGCATCTCTAAGCTTCCTATAGCTTAAATGTGGCGAGCGGAAAGTCCCTCAGGCCAGCCCTGAGCAGCGAGGCTGAGGGTACCGGCTGCCACTTGCACAATGGTGAAGATTCTATGCGCCAGGACACATGCATGCCCACAGAGAGCTCTCCAACAGATGCTGCCCCTGCTCTGCCCTCGGTGATGAACTGGTATGGTAGAGCCATTTCATGTTTTGTGTCTGTCACAAGAATCAAGCAGCAGCTAATATATCACAAATGACTGTAGTGCAGCCATGCAGAGAATGGTGGCTGAGATAAAAAGCATCAGAAATGCATGCAGCAGCGCTCAGAAAATACATAAGCAGTTCGTGAACATTATGTCATTGTATACTAATTCTTTAAAGTGCTACCGTGTCCATTTAATTAAAGACTGACAGATGTGCTCAGCTCCTGACAGAAATAATAGCAGTTCTGTCCTCTTACTAATTTAAGCACTATTGCAAGCCAGCCACTCTTTTTCCCCACATATTTAAGATCACAGGACAGAAGACAGCACTCAGTAGCAGAGGTGCAATATTTTCCTTTTGTTATTGCTTGGCTTTATATTTTTATCTCCTGACACAGGAGATGACAAGGTATTTACATGAAATCCAGATCCCAGAACTGATGCCCAGTCTCCCACAGCAGACACAGAACTTACTCTGGACAGTAACCATGCCACAGCCAGCCAGGAGTGCTGGCATACCAAGAGAGGGACAATAACAGAAACAGGGGTAAACTCACTTACCATATACGCAAGGGACTTTTAAACCATGGGCTTAATAAAGGAGAATAATCCACGTGTCTTGGCAACTTATCATTTGTTTGCTTTAAACATACAGGTATTTATACATCACTCCTTTGCCTAAAATCTTTCCATGGTTCTTTCTGTCTTGAGTATCGAAAGCCAAACTGCTCAATTTAGTGCCCCATTCAGGATGGTCACAATCTCAATCTACTTTTAGCAAACAGCCTCTCAAATGCTGGCCACACGCTCATTCCAGCGAAGGACTTCTCTTGTGTATGGTCTCGCCATAACCAAAAGTTCCCTAGGAAACTAAGCCTTTCTGATGCAGGGGATGTAGTGAGGTGGAGACCTTGTCATTTCCAAGATCAAGCATGACTTGGTGTCTCATCTCTCCCTGACCTTGCTTCTGTGTGGCTGTTTCCCTAGCTTCAGGATGGCCTTCTGTGATGGCTTCCTGGCCCCATCACAGCCTTCCGGGGTGTGCAGACTGGGAGAGTTAATCCCATTTGGGAAAGACAATAGCTTTACAGCTTTATAATTAAAATTAAAAGTTATTTAAAAAAATTCACCTCTGAGGGCAAGCTTTAATTCCCATGCATTTCTCTAAGGTGTTGGTGCTATAGGATGTAATTATGTAAGAAAATAAAAACCTGTAGGGTGTATGATATCAGAATGGCATGCTACGTGCAGGGAAATTACTACCATAATGTCAAGGAGGGAGTGTTGAAAATCAATTTATTTCTTAAACGAAAACGCAAGGCTTTTAACTAGAAAGAATAAAACAAAAAGCATAAAATCTCATCACAGAAAGAAAACTCAGTCAATATTTTGAGGTATGAACTTCGAAATGATGTTTAAATATAGCTAGCGTTTAAAAATAGTGTACGTGATGCATTCTTGCCGTTATTTTTTTTTTTTTAAGGCAGGGCACTGATCCTTAAGACCACAGGCTACCCAGGCCTGAAGTGATAACAAGTACATCCTACTCTATGTGGGTCCTAAGGCCAGAGCAGTCAAAGCTGATACTGTGAGTGCCCCCACCCCTAAAGAGACCAAGATCTAGAAGGCCCAGCTAAGGCACACATTTGATCCACAAATCTGAGAGAATCATGTGTGCTGTCTGGGCCAGGAAGAACTTATTACACAGCCAAAGATAACTAATTGGAATGCTACTTTTCATTCTTCACCTTTTTGTTTTTTTTTTAAAAAGATTTATTTATTTATTTATTTATTTATTTATTTATTTATTTATTTATTATGTATACAGTATTCCTCCTGCATGTATGCCTGCTGGCCAGAAGAGGGCACACAGATCTCATTATGGATGGTTGTGAGCCACTATGTGGTTGCTGGGAATTAAACTGGGGTCCTCTGGAAGGACAGCCTCTGCTCTTAACCCCTCAGTCATCTTCCCTTCTTTTTGTAACAGAAAGATTTTAGAAAACAAGGGAGAAACAAGCAGAAGTGGCAAACTGGGAAAAGCCTAAACATATTAGAACACCAAGTATTTTCTTTCCACTGACTTCGAGAGAACTTGTTGGCTACCGTGGAAGATGCATGTCAGTGTGCACATGTGAGCATCGTCATGAGAGCACGCACGAAGACTTGCAGGCTGATCAAGGAAGAGGCTTAGTTCCCAGGAAAGGATTGGGTCCAACAGACCCAGAACAAAGTTCAAGAAAGCATTTCTGGGTCGGGGTTGTGTGTGGGGGGTGAGTTTCTGAATCCACAGTGCAACAGAAACAAAATAAAATAATCTTTAGAATTTTCCTCTATGATTTTGCATTTATATTGAATCTTATCCATTTTAAGCTTGTTATCTTTATTCTTTAAAACCCTATTTCTTCCTGTTCTCAAATAAATGCTTAAATCATCATCCAAAATTGTTAACTTATAGTTGGTATTTCAGATGGCAATGAATCCATGTATCTAAAGAGTAAAAGTAAGAAATCCAAATAAATAAAAGCAATTTATGCAAGTAAAGTACAAAAGGATATGAAAATAGATTTCTTGTGGACTACATACCGACTGCTTAGTTCAGTTTCTCCCTCACCTGGTCATAGTTCTGCTGTTGTCTACCCAGCTGGGCATTTTTCTCCATTGATTGGGAATATTTGGAATCCTCAAGCGTACCCTTCGATCTACTAACAACCCGTTCCACTTTGGTTTTACTCCTCTCGTCTTTAAGCGTCTCCATCTCATGCTGTAGGACGTCTTTGAGTTGGTTCTTGTTTTTTTCAGCTTCCTGTTGGTGAGAAAGCAGTTTCGCCGTTGGTCCAGCTTCAGTTATATCTCCTCGCCAAAGGGCATCATCGTTCAGGAATCTATGCTCACTGGCATCAACGTTTTCTCTAATTGACCCGAGGAAGCTGAGTTAAACAACCTGGGGTAATGTGGCAGCTTTACAATTAGCATCAATAGAGCTATGAGGAGGCTGGGAAAAGAACAGTAATTAAAAAAAGCTTCCACTTTTATTAAAACAAAGCCCAGGCATTTTTTTCAGGTTTTGATTTTTAAGGCCATGATGAACAGCGGCACCCCAGAAAGTCCTCAACATGGGGGTGCTTACAGTGTCAAGGATCAGAATTTATTCTACAAAGGAAAAGATGAAAAAGAAAAGTCCTCCCCACATAGAAAAGTCACTCAACATTTATATGGACTCACTGGTAAGTCTATGGATATACATTTTGATTTTATGTATACTGTATTATGCTATACACATATAGTATTTTCATTAAAATGTTGGTTTTTTTTTTACAACAAAACATATTTTCACCAGAACAGATAATAGAATATATTTGGCAACATGCTGTTATTTAATTTGTAAATACCTTACCAGTGCTTTGGTCAATTCAAACCTTTTTCTATTAAAATTCCTTATACCTTAATTGGAATTTTCTGTACATTTTTTTCTTTAGAATAAACTTTTAGAAGTGAACTTAATAAATGAAATGGCTTCATTTTCCCCAAGACTTTCACTGTTTGTTTCTTTCAAAGAAGTAACAATTCATGCTGATACAACAGAAACACGGGAAAGATTATTTCTTTTGGCAAATATTAGGTATTTCTGTTCCTTACTTCCTAACAGAACTGCAGGTGAGTAGCACCGCTTGGTAAAGTGAGATTCAATGATTAGCACCTAACTTTACATCCTACAGTAGCTGTCTTATGCTCAGCAATAACCACATCTGCACACACCAGCACATTTCTTTATGCTTATGTATCAATGTGAGAAACATGATGCACAGAAATAATGGTACCATGAAACTTTCAAGCTGGGAAACTTATGTTTCTTCTCTCTTCATCTATGATCCTTCATAAAAAAAACTCAACTATCTGTACTTTTATTAAATGTTGTCCTAAATCATACTAATTTTTTGTATTACATTTTCTGAATGATGTAGTTCAATAAATATTTTAGATAAAAATCTACTGATTTTTTTATTATTTCATTATAAAACCTAGTCTCTTTGTTATTAGCTAGCCTTAAAATTATACAATAAATAAATTTCATATTTTGATTAAAAAGTTATATAGAATATAGTTATGTGTGTAGCTATTTATATTCTTTCTATGTCCATTTATAGCTGTTTATATACCATTTCAATTTTCCCTTGGCTAGAATTGAGAAAGAGCAGAAATAGACAATATACTCATCTCATTAGCTTTAATTGGAACCAGGAATCAGTTCTTCATTCCATTCTTGTCCGTGTGTATGGGCATCTGAGTGTGGGTGTATGTTTGTGTGCAATTTCCTGTGCAGCCCAGTAGAGGGTATCAGATCTGCTGGGGCTGGCTAAAGGCTGTTGTGAGCCATCAGACATGGGCTGGGAACCAGGCTCAAGAGCAGCATACACTTTTAATTGTGAGCCCTCTCTCCTCTTCTGAGAAGAACTTACAAGTAAGTTGCGTATTGGCAGTTTGAAAGAGACTTTTTTCTTCATGGGAAAGGGCTTATTTTCCTTCTGAATTGCTGCTTTAGATAAGAATGAACATTGTGTCCTAAATATATTCACATGCATAAATGACTGTGTGCACCGATGTATTGTGCATATGTGTATGTGTGTGTGTAGTGTGTAAATATAAACTCAGCGTGCGCATATATGCATATGCATGTATACAGGATGCACACTTGGTTTTTAAGACCCACGTTTAGAAAGCTCCTGCTGCGCATCCTCTGGGCTCGCTGTCACTCAGAGGTACTCCCCTCACCTGCAAAGCCCATTTCAGTTGCTCCTGAAGGGCTTTCTTCTCCATCTTCAGCTCTTCTGCTTCTTTCTAGGAAGTAAAAAGAACAACATTCACTCTGGTGCTTTTCAGATTTACTTTCTGTGGTTATGACATGTCTCAAGTTCACCGATTGCCAGTAGGATGGTTTGAACACATCTCACTAGAAAGCTCTCCTATGCAGTGGTGGATACCACCTGACGCTGTATCTTCCTGTTGATTTCTCAAATGCATGCTAACCTCGAATCTGTAGATTACAACTACTGCAGTTGAAACATTTCCCATTTTCTCCAGGTCTGGCATATTTCAATGGAAATGTTTGAAATGTGACTAGACCAAGAATCTCCAGTTTTAAATTATAGTCCAGGTTTAGCAGAAATAAGTACATCACACATTCAGAAAACCTACGGTGGATATTGTTGAGAACTGTATCTAAAGCCCTGTGTGTGCCTCTTGTGTGTCACGTCAAGCTCCTTGAGGACAATCTAGGCGGCATCTAACCACTGTGCACTCTGCACAAAAGAGAATCACCAACACTGATGTGCGAACAAGAGTAAGTGGTCCATGGAGGGAAAGGAGGCCTGGGTAGGATTCATGCCTTCACGGCCTTTGGTATGGGAGTAAGGCCTACTTGAGTTGTATAAGGTACTCCAGGACTTAGAGAAAGCCTCTGTCTTTACAGCTTAAAAACAAGGGCAAAGTTTGGGACAATCCCAACCGTGAAAGACTCAGTGGAAGTCACACGAAGGAGAAAACTGAAGACAAGGGTCCAATAATTTTGCATACAATCTGTCTAACCTCTCAACCACAAACACAAAAAGACTCAAAACAACCTGAAAAAAAAACAAACAAAGAATTAAGACAAGTGTCTGGATAGATATATAATTTCTACTCACACTGAATCATGTTCATCGAAAGGACATAGCAGATCTCAGAGTTTCAACACACATTACTCACAATCAATAGTGGACTCACTATTAAGAGAAACACAATAAATGGCCAAATGGCAGCAATGATAGCATTCACAATTAATCATGGTTTAAAAACTGAATGTGTGGGCAGAACAGCAAGTTGGCTACAACATTGAAAGAGTGAAACCGTGTAGACATACCAATGTAAAAATATGTAAATACAGAGATAAACCTTTAACAAATGTTTGAGGAGCATATAGAGTGATGTCGGATTTCTATCACCCAACTGTATTTTTGTACAGGGACAGAAAGAAGTAGAAATGGGTTTGAACCCTTGGCAAATGTTACATACTCAAGATGGTGTGCATACTCCCACTTAGTGTGATAAGAACAGTCATGGCCCCATGCAACAAAACCAAGCTGTTGAAAACAATGAAACAATGACAATAAGAAAGGAAAACACAAACAAACACAAGGCAGGAAATAGACAATGTGAAGGCTGCCTTTTGACAGAAACACTAACATCAAATGAAAATAAAAGACTGGGGCTGGAGAGATGGCTCAGTGGTTAAGGGCACTGACCGCTCTCCATGAAGACCTGGGTTCAATTCACAGCACCCACATGCCCGACACCCACAGCAAAATACAAATGCACATAAAATAAATAAACTTTAAAAAATAAATAAAAACATCTTAAAAAGAGTAAAACAAATACCTGTAAATCTCCTTTAATAAAGCAATTGCTTTAATAAAAAGTTTGAAATCTGTATTATTATTCTTATTGAAATCTGAGTGGAAATAACATCTACTAAAACAAAACCATGTAGCAATGGAGACACAGAGCAAACAAACCTCCGCCACCAATCAGGGATCGCAAGGAAATGGAGACCAGAAACGTATGGCAACAAGGCCAGAAATCGAGTCAGACTTTTCATGTGACTCAGACACCCTCAGAGGAGACCGGAGCTCCAAAAAGGCAAGTGAGCCTCCAAAGTGGGGTTCTTTGGAGGCAAAACAGAAGTGACAGGCAGAAGATAATTTTATATAACTTAAATATATAAACTCAGAGAGGGTGTATCTTACTTGGATTTGAACCAGATCAAGTTCTCTGCTTGGAGACTTCCTGTAATTAAAAATATTTAAAAAATGTATCAAGATATTTGAAAACACACTACTGCTTTGCTTTCCCTAGGACTTTAGACCATTTAAAATCTTAAAAAAAATACACGCCTTTAACAGAAACACACACACATACACACACACACAGAGAGAGAGAGAGAGAGAGAGAGAGAGAGAGAGAGAGAGAGAGAGAGAGAGAGAGAGAGAGAGAGAGAACTCATGTTCATTTCACAGTGTATGCTTGGGGGTCAACATTTTTTTTTAAAGAAAGTAAGAGTTTCTTTTATTTCTAAAGAGTCAGTTCTTCGCTTTTGCCTTGTGTTTGGGTCAGGGTCTCTTGTTTATACGACCTGCTCCTGTCTCCCATCTCCCCCATGAGAGCGCTGGGATTATAGACATGAGCCATGCAGCTTTTTTGTGGGCCCCAGGAATCAAACTCAGGTTGTTGGGCCTATGTAGCAAGTACTCTTACCTGCTGAACCATCTCCTCAACCCCTCACACATTAAACTAATCATTAAATCCATGAGACTCAAGTAGTAAATAAAGTAATAACTTTCCTGAAGCCAACTTTTCAATGGTACGATCAGAACATGATGTGGCTAAGATTTTGAAAGTGCACTAAACATTTATCTTCCCTGACCATGATTCTTCAAAGGACAAATTTTGTGTCTAATAAGTTTCTTTCCAGAAACTAACACTCTCTGCAAACACTGAATTCATTAAAAAACTTTATTGCAAATAAGGCATACCAAGAAAATTTAAATTACAATCACCAATTTATAATACTTACATTCACTTAGAAGAACCATGTTACAATAATCCACTCATAAAAATAGGTAATTTTTTTTTATGAAACTGAACATAATTAAAACCTGCCGCGGAAGAGAACAAGTTCCAAGAAAGGAACCGATCACACATCTCCACGCCTCACCTTTCTGAATCTTTCTCTTTTTTCTTTTCTGGCCTTGTGGATCTCTTGGTTCGATCTTCTTTACCTGATGGCTTTGCTTTCTGCACAGTTTTGAACAAGTCAAAATTAAAATAGTGTGAGTTATGGGAAGTGCATTGGAGTATATGCTGCTGAGCTTTCCCCTTCACCCTGAGTGAAACCATCTGAACAGAAACAGAGCAAAGTTAATGATATACCTACTGTTCGTGTTTGTACTTAACAGAGAGATAAGGCGGGACTATTTGCGCATGCCCACACGTGTGCAGGTCAAGGGTCCTCTACTGCTCTCTAGCTTCGCTTTTGAGATGCAGTCTCTCATTGAGCATGGGGTTCACCATTTCAGCTCTACTGACTGGACAGTAAGCTCCTGGAATCTGGCCATTTCTATGCCCCAGTGCTGGGGCTACAGATACACACCACTGCGTCCAGTCTTTGACGTGGGTGCTGGGGATCCACATTCAGCTTATCATGCCTGCGCAGTAAGCTCACTATCGATCCCAGTATCCTTTGGATCCATACATTTGAGTTTTCCAGTTCTGCTATGGTGTGGCCTATGGCTCCTGAAAGTCACCTCATCTGCCATACTTGCAGTAGAGCCAATGGAGAAATGTTAGGAGGACATCATACAAAAAGACCATTAGTGATACATTTAAAAACTAAGGTAAATGACTCAGAATACACAAGTTTATTGAGAAGATGCAGTCCCATGTCCTGAATGTTTAGAAGTTGAACCTGAAGGGAAACAGGGTTATCTGAAACTGCAAAGAAACATGAAAAAAAAAACAGAAAAAAAAAGAAAAAAGAAAAACCAGGCATAGTATATGTGAGACTTTGTATCTTTATTTTTTTATTTTCTTTATTTTTATTTATTTATTTATTAAAGATTTCTGTCTCTTCCCCACCGCCGCCTCCCCTTTCCCTCCCCCTCCCCCAATCAAGTCCCCCTCCCTCGTCAGCCCAGACTTTGTATCTTTAGAATCGTTGAGCTGGCAAAGCTGCCTTCAACTGGTGTTTAGTCTGATGAAATGACACACACGCAGAAGTGAAATTCAAATTATACTAAATTGTGCAACATACTTGGTACAAATTTGTGTCTTAAAACCATCAGTATATCATAGCTGAACATGTGTTAAAGCATTTCCGAGACAGGATCTAAGTTTTCTAGACTGGACATGGGCCCATGATCCTCCTGCTTCAGCTTTCAAATGAAAAAATTGCAAGTAAACATCAGCATGCCTGGGCAAAATATTCTTTTTTTTTAAATATTTATTTATTATGTATACAATATTCTGTCTGTGTGTATGCCTGCTGGCCAGAAGAGGACACCAGACCTCATTGCAGATGGTTGTGAGCCACCATGTGGTTGCTGGGAATTGAACTCAGGACCTTTGGAAGAGCAGGCAATGCTCTTAACCTCTGAGCCATCTCTCCAGCCCCTGGGCAAAATATTCTTGAACTACTCTGAAGGACCAGACTACTTTATATATGGGTGTAGAGAAAGAATTTTTATCAAGTATTAAAATTATATATAATAAAGACAAATGAAAGCAGCATATGGTTATATTAAAAATTCAAATGTATACAAATATACTATCATGGTAAACTTATCAGAAGATAAACATAGGTGAAATAATTCTTCATAAATCAAAAGTTACAGCCAGGAAGTAGTGGTATACACCTTTAATTTCATTATTCAATATCAGAGGCAGGCAGATCTCTGTGAGTTCGAGTCCAGCTAGGGTTACACAGAGAAACCTTGCCTCAAAAAATTCTGACTCTCAATCACTAACAAATTTATGAAGTTAAATATTTTCCATAGAAATGTCCTTCGTGAAATTGAAGAGGATATCAGAAAGAAAGAACTCCCACATTCACCGATTGGTAGAATTAACATAGTAAAAGTGGCCATCCTACCAAAAGCGGTCTACAGATACAACACAATTCCCTTCAAAATTCCAACACAATTCTTTACAGACGTAGAAAGAACAATACTTGACTTCACATGGAAAAACAAAAAACCCAAGATAGCTAAAACTATCAGGTATCATCATCCTTGATTGAAAGCTGTACTACAGAGCTATAGTAATAAAAACTGTATGATATTGGCATAAAAACAGACACATTGATTAATGGAATTGGATTGAATTCCCAGACTAAACCCACACACCTGTGGACACTTGATTTTTGATAAAGAAGCCAGAAATACATAATAGAAAAAAATAATCTTCAACAAACAGTACTGATCTAACTGGATGTCTGTGTATAGAAGAATGCAAATAGAATCATATTTAACATGCTGCACAACGCTCAAGTCCAAGTAGATCAAAGACCTCAACATACAACCAGATACACTGAACCTGGTAGAAAAGAGAGTAGGGAATATCCTTGAACACACTGGAACAGCAGACAACTTCCTAAACAACACTTATAGTACAGGCACTAAGATCAACAATTAGTAAATAGGAACTCATGAAACTGAAAAGTTTTTGCAAGGCAATGGACACTGCCAATAGGATGAAATGACAGCCCACAAAATGGGAGACATTTCACCAACTCCACATTTGAGAGAGGACTAATAATCCAGACTTTATAAACAACTGAAGAAACTAGATATCGACAAACCAAAAAATCCACTTAAATATGGGATATAGAACTAAACAGAATTCTCAGTAGAAGACTCTCAGATGGCCGAGAACCACTTAAAGAAATGTTCAACAACCTTAGCCACCAGTGAAATGCAAATCAAAACTATTAAGAGATTTCATCTTACACCTGTCAGAATGGCTAAGATGAGTAACAGAAGCAAGAGCTCATCCTGGAGAAGATGTAGATCAAGGGGAACACTCGTCCACTGCTGGCAGGAGTGTAAACTCATCCAGCTACTACACAAGTCAATATGGTGGTTCCTCAGAAAATTGGAAATCTAGGTACCTCGAGATCCAGCTATACCACTCTTGGGTATGTACCCAAAAGATACTCCATCCTACCACAAGGACACTCATTCAGTTATGCTTACAATAGCTTTTTTCATCATAACCAGAATCTGGAAACAACCTAGATGTACTTCAACTAAAGAATGGAAAAAGAAAATGTAGTACATTTACACAGCGGAGTATTACTCAGCCGTTCAATGAAACGACATCATGAAATTTGCAGGCAAATGGATGCAACTAAAAAGAAAATAATCTGGAACAAGGCAACCCAGACCCAGAAAGACAAACATGAGATGTACACACTCATAAGTGGATATTAACTGTTAAATAAAAGATAATCATGCTACAATCCACAGACTCAGAGAGGCCAAGAAACAAGGAGGCCTCTAGCAGGAAGACGTGCATCTCCCTGGTAAGTGGAAATAGAATAGACTTTTGTGAGCAGACTGGGAGTGAGTGGGGATTGGAACAGGAGGGATCAGGTGGGAGAAGAAAGGACTGAAGGAGGGAATATGATGAGAGACGGGAATAGGAGGATATTTAGGGGACAACGTGGAAACTAAGGGCAGTGGAAATTTCCTGCAAACAATGAGGGTGATCCTAATGAAGGGTCCTAGTAATGGAGGGTATTGAGCCCGATCAGTCATCTGTAACCAGGCAAGGCTTCCAGTGTTGGGACTAGAACACCAATGCAGTCACAAAACTTATGACCTACAACCTGCCTGAAAGATATGCTGGGACAATGGTGGCTCAGAGCTTGCAGGAGTGACCAATCAGTGATTGGTTTAATTTGGGAGCCCATGCCAGACACTGCCTGGATGACCAGGAACTAGAAGCAGGATAGCCCAGATTCCTAGGGTAGAACCAAAAAATGTCAATGAAATGATTCCTAATGATATTCTGCTATACACATAGGTAGGTGCCTAGCTAGCCCAATTGTCATCAGAGAGGCTTCTTCCTGTAGCTGACAGGGGCAGATGCAGAGTCCCACAGCCTAACATTAGGCAGAACTCAGGGAAACCCACAGAAGAGGGATAGGAAGGATTATCGGAGCTTAAGGGGTCAAGGACACTATGAGAAACAGCTCACAGAATCGTGAAGTAGGTGATCACAAAGACTGAAGCAGCAATCTTGGAGCTGCATGAGTCTGCACTAGGTCCTCTAAATATATACTATGGTTGTTCTTGTAGTTTGGGGTGCTTGTGGGGGGGTTCTGACTCTGTTTGCATGTTCTCTGGACCTTTTCCTCCCACTAGGCTGCCTCATCCAACCTTGAGATGAGGACTTATGCCTAGTCTTATTGCATCTTGTTATGCTATGCTTGGTTGATATCCCTGGGAGGCCTGCTGTTTTCTAGAGGGAAATGGAGGGGCACTGGATTTGGGGGAGAGAAAAGGCAGTGGTGGGAAGTGAAGGGGGGGAGAGGGAAAGGAGGCAGCAGTGGGGATGTATTGTATTAGAGAAGAATATTTAAAAAGAAAAAAATGGTTAAAATGAAAAAAATGTCTTTCACAATAACTGAGCTGTTTCTGTTTTCGTAGCATCCTTATGGATTTGATAGCTAATACTGAAATTTAGAGTATTAATTTGGGTTTTTAAATCAGCTTCTAAAAATTATGACTATTAGAAACACGTCATAAAACAAGTAAATGTCACTTTGAGTCCCATTTCTATGGGACCAGGTCTTCTTGGGTATGGCATTTTTATCACTTGTGTGCACCAACCTCTGACTCTCTCATCCTCTGTATTTCACTCTCCAGTAGGGTTTTCTCCAATAATAACATCTGAAAATCAGTTTCCATCTGTTTATATTTCTAAAGATAAATGAAATAGATCTAATTAAAATTAAGCATCTCAGTAAGATTTATTTCAATACCTAGTTATTAATGTAATCCTAACTTTACTGAAGCAAGAAAGAAAAGGAGCCACTAGCACTAATTTTTAAGTTGCCATTGTGACTGATCTGCCTAGAGAAATAGAAGACTCCAGGTTAGTGTTTCAGGAGTGCTTCTGAGTGGCAATGGTGAATAACAAGTAAAAAGAGGATGCAATGCCTTCTAGTTCAGAGCTCAGAGAAGCTGGGGGAAGGGAGCAAGCGCTAACCTCTAATTACAACAGAAAATGGTTGTTTGTGGAGTCTCTTCAAAAATCAAGAACAAAGTACAATATTAAATTAAAAATGTTATACTTACAGTCTCAACTATATTCTGATTATTTAAAGCTCTGAAAAACAAAAGTAACTATGCTATAATAAATACGTACAAATGTTTTAGTTATGAAGCACAGTAGATTTTTAACAGACTCCCTTGTCTTTTCTCACAACCTCTTCTCGTGCTGTAGCCAACATCTAGACTCCTGCCAGGATCTTCCCTTCACGCATCCACACACACGACCCTTTGGGCGGCCGTCACCACACCACACCCCAAAATCCCACATCCTCTTTCTGAGTCAGCCTGATGAGTATCTTCCCCACCCCACCGGACCTCGCGTGGATCCCAGCGCTCTGGCCTAGTCTGGCCAGCCTTGGAACTACGGAACTGAGAGGAAACCTGTACAAGTAGAACAGATCAAGTGGAAGACAGAATATCAGGTCAGGTTTCAGAGACAAAATAGAGGATCTTGACCAAACAAAAGAGGAACCTGAAAAATTAAACAAAAATAAAATAAAATATAGGAAATGAACACGCAGGAAATGTTGGACACTATGGAAAAAAACTGCCTCTAAAATATAGTTATACATGAGGGGGAAAGAATTCCACATCAATGACATAGAAACCAAAGTCACAGAAAACTCCCCTCAACTCAAGAATGTCTCACCCATACAGATATAAGAAGCACACAGAACACCAAACAGACAAGGCCAGAAAAGAAAATCCCCATGGCATATCATAGCTAAACACTAATTA
The DNA here is from genome assembly GCF_014885135.2 of Alexandromys fortis. Lineage (NCBI taxonomy): Eukaryota > Metazoa > Chordata > Mammalia > Rodentia > Cricetidae > Alexandromys > Alexandromys fortis. Next base: position 519,908 of record NW_026068083.1, read on the forward strand.
TATTCTGAAAATACTTACTGTGGCATGTTGTATAATCCAAGGAAATTGTTTAGAAAAACGTATCACCTAATGTCAAACTAACCCATGTTGAGAACTGGTGATTGTATCAGAACTATCTCATAGAAACTAAGATGACTCACTCAGCCAGTACATTTCTGCACCCTGACCCTGGGAGTGTGATTTTCTTCTCAAAAGCCCCCTCGCATCATACAATGCAAAATGTTTGTACGCACACGTGCACATAAACACACAACCATGGCTAGTAATTTACACTCAAAAATATTTTTTATTTACTTTGTCCCCCTGTTTTTACCTTTTCCTAGTTTGGAAATATTTAATCAGAACAGAAATGTGTGCACTATATAATACCTAGGAAGGGAAATCCAACATTCATACTCGAGTGGAGAGACTTACAGTATCAGAAACTTCTGTGAGGGTCTTCCCATAAGCTTATTCTTCCCAGAACTTGATCGTCCTGATTTATACTTATTGCTAGTGTTTCTACTTATATACAGTGTAGGTTAGCGTCATGTGATTACTGAAATCTGCGTCATTGTGTTTAAAACTCCAAGGCTACAGAAAAGCAGCCAGGAGCTACAATGAACTTTTCCACACTTCACTTAAATTCCTACATTTTAGTGTTTTGATATGTTTCCTTTGTGTCTTAATCTCCATGTATTATATATGACATGTATGTACATGTACATATGTGCGTATATATTTGCTGAACCATTAAAATAAACTCTAGTTTTAAAAAACCACTAAGGATAACATAACAAAAGCTACAAGAGAAAAATCGCAAATCATATATCTATCAGGAAAACTATCAGAATGACAACTGATTTCTCGATGGAAACTTTGAAAACATGGACAGCCTGGAGCAATGTATTTCATGTACTAAAAGACTCTGATAGCCAAACTAAAATAATACATCCAGCCAAAATATATGATATGACTAAAGGATAAATAAAAATTTTCAGGAGATAAGCAACCTACAATAATTATAAACAACCCAACAATCCTAAGGAAAATACAGGAAACATTATTTTGGGCTGAAGAAAAGAGTGAATACAGCATATGACAAGAAGAACAAAGCCATAATTACTAAAACGGCTACGAACACATCAAAAAATTCTCATAACCCCTGGCAATTAAGGGAATGCAAATAAACAACTTTGATATTTTATTTTACCTGAGTCAGAATGACAAAGATCAATGGAACAACAGACCACAAATGCTGGAGGGGATGCCAAGGGCATGGGCAACCCTTATTCACTGTTTGTATAACTGCAAACTAGTGCAGCCCCCATGGAAATCGGTGTGACCCAGCTACACCACCCCTTGGCCTGTGGTCAAAGGATGCTATGTCATATTTCACAGATACTTGCTCAGCCCTGTTCATTGCTTCTCTACTCACAATAGCTAGGAGATATTAAAAACTTTAGTGTCCTACACCTGATGAATGGTATATACAGGAGAAGGTGGGGTGGGGTAAAGGGGAATATAGGATACAAGGGATCTGATCGTGGAAATGGGAAAAGGGAGTTCCTTAGGGAGGAAGAAGGAAGTAAATACAGAAGAACATGGGAGGAAGGTAAAGGGTGAATGGTCAGATATAGTTGATCTGATAGGGAAAAGCAATAAGATCAGGCTCCTTATGGAAGAGGGAGGCAGGCGAATATAGGGGATAAATGTAGTTATGTAAGATAACAATACTGATGTTGAAAAGAGCCACAAGGAAACACACTATTAACTGCTTACCTTAAAAACCGTAGTGCAATGCACAAAACTCAAGTCCAAGTGGATTAAAGACCTCAATATCAGTCTGAACACACTGAACCTGATAGGAGAGAAAGTGGGAACTACACTACAACAAGTGGGCACAGGAGACCGCTTCCTACGTATAACATCAGCAGCACAGACAGTAAGGGCCACATTGAATAAATGGGACCTCATGAGACTGAGAAGCTTCTGTAAAGCAAAGGACACTCTCGCTAAGACAGAAAGGCAACCCACTGACTGGGAGAAGATCTTCACCAACCCCGCAAATGACAAAGGTCTGATCTCCAAAATATATAAAGAACTCAAGAAACTAGACTGTAAAAGGCTAATCAACCCAATTATAAAATGAGGCACTGAGCTGAACAGAGATCTCTCAACAGAAGAAGTTCAAATGGCCAAAAGACACCTAAGGTCATGCTCAACTTCCTTAGCGATCAGGGAAATGCAAATCAAGACAACTTTAAGATACCATCTTACACCTGTCAGAATGGCTAAAATCAAAAACACCAATGATAGCATATGCTGGAGAGGTTGTGGAGAAAGGGGTACACTTATCCATTGCTGGTGGGAATGCAAACTTGTACAACCACTCTGGAAAGCAGTGTGGCAGTTTCTCAGAAAATTTGGGATCAACCTACCCATGGACCCAGCAATACCACTCTTGGGAATATACCCAAGAGAGGCCTTATCATGCAACAAAAATATATGCTCTACTATGTTCATAGCAGCATTGTTTGTAATAGCCAGAACCTGGAAACAACCTAGATGCCCCTCAATTGAAGAATGGATGAAGAAAGTATGGAATATATACATATTAGAGTACTACTCAGCAGTAAAAAACAAGGACTTCTTGAAGTTTGCAGGCAAATGGATGGAAATAGAAAACACTATCCTGAGTGAGGTAAGCCAGACCCAAAAAGAGGAACATGGGATGTTCTCACTCATATTTGGTTTCTAGCCATAAATAAAGGACATTGAGCCTACAATTCGGGTTCTTAGAGAAGCTAAATAAGAAGGAGAACCCAAAGAAAAACATATAGGCATCCTCCTGAATATTAACCTTCATCAGGCGATGAAAGGAGACAGAGACCCACATTGGAGCACCGGACTGAAATCTCAAGGTCCAAATCAGGAGCAGAAGGAGAGCGAACATGAGCAAGGAACTCAGGACCGCGAGGGGTGCACCCACACACTGAGACAATGGAGATGCTCTATCGGGAACTCACCAAGGCCAGCTGACCTGGGTCTGAAAAAGCCTGGGTTAAAACCGGTCTCACTGAACATAGCGGACAATGAGGACTACTAAGACATCAAGAACAATGGCAATGGGTCTTTGATCCTACTGCATGTAGTGGCTTTGTGGGAGCCTAGGCAGTTTGGATGCTCACCTTACGAGACCTGGACGGAGGAGGGTTTTCCTCGGACTTCCCACGGGACGGAGAGCCCTGATTGCTCTTTGGGCTGACGAGGGAGGGGGAATGGATTGGGGGAGGGGGAGGGAAAGGGGAGGCGGAGGTGGGGAAGAGACTGAAATATTTAATAAATAAATAAAGAAAGAAAGAAAAAAACCGTAGTGCATATAACACAGTGTATAAATATACATATGTCATTTCCATAAACTTTTCTCATGGGGCAGATGGCACTTCCTCCAAGAGTCAAAGACCATCTAACAATTAACCCCAATACCAGACATGAGAAGACTTATTTTGGAGTTGTTGGCCAGGACTAAGGGACTCCCCAAGCATATAACCTACTCTTGTTGCCCTTGTTGCTTCTCAGAGAAACAATGTAAGTTTCCGTTGCTGAGGATACCATGTACTTTAGAAACAAGGCTCAGAGTCCCCTGAGATGGGACTGACCTGAATAACCGCTCCCTGAGGACTACCTTTCATGGTAACAAAAGGTACCGTGTGTTTACAAAGGTGAGAAGCAACCAACAATTCCACCCAGTTATGATGTCCAATAACCACATTAATGACCAGCATAGCATGATGAAGTGGTCACATAGGTATCTAGTTGGTTACCAATGGTTTTCTAACTGGACTTAAGACCCACTCAGGATGAGAGAAACCATGCCTGGTACTGGAAAACTAACTAAATACTCAGTGCTAAGTGAGGCAGTGGTGGCGCACGACTTTAACCCCAGCACTTGGGAGGCAGAGGCAGGCTGATCTCTGTGAGTTCAAGGCCAACCTGGCCTACAAGAGCTAGTTCCAGGACAGGCTCCAAAGCCACAGAAAAACAAAACAACAACAAAAATACTCAGTTCTAGTGAAATCATGGTTATTGGAAGAGATTTACAATCACTAACTTACTAACCCAGCATTATCCCTAACAACAAGCTATAAACATTTGTATTTATACCACAGATAAGTGTACTCTTCACCCGTCATCAAGGAAATTTCTCTTTGCAACCAACAGAGACTATGACAGAAAACCACAGCCAATCAAAATGCAGAGTTGTGGAGCTCCTGTCTCAAAGGCTTCATGTACAAAGCACTCTAAAAGTTAAGACTCAGGGACCATTTGGGAAGAAGATGTGGAAAGATCGTAAGAACCAGAGGGTCAGGGAGTTTTCTGTGAGATCATACTTCTCAATAACATCAGAAGCTACACCTGTGAAGTCTCACCAACAGGACAGCCAGAACATGAAGTGAACAAGGAGGACACCAATGAGCAGGTCAAACTGGTGGGGGAAAAGCCACGAAGCTCTGTATGTATTAAAGAGTAATTGCTGCTTACTCTGCTCCTCATTCCTTGACAATCATTATTTCACACGCTATAAATGTGACCACCCTAGGTAGCTCCTGTAGGGGAACCATATGCTTTTTGTCTCTTTGTGGCTGGCTTGTTTGATTCAGCATAATGTGCCCATGTTTTAGTCACATGTGACACCTGTCCATACTTCTTTAAAGACCAATGATCCATTGTGACACATTTTGTTTTTCCAGTCACCCATTGTTGGAAATTTTTGTTTGGATGCTATTAACAGTGCTGAAGCAAAAACATGTATATGTGTCTCTTCAAGACCTCAGTGGCATTTTTTAGTGTATTCCCAGGAATGGAATTGTTAGATAATGTTTCAGCATATTGTTTTTTTCCATAGCATATTTTTATAACCTGTGTGTTTGTAATTTGAAATATAAAATTATACACATGCATAATTAAAACTATATGCATGCATGTATACATATATATACACATATATAGATACATACATACATTTAAGAGGCAGCTTTCAATGAAGACCTTATTTCTTATCTATGCTCCCAATGCTTCTATTCTATGAACTCAATTTTATAAGGAAAAAATAAATATTCTCAAAACTTACCTCTCTAACATATTTGCCTGATTTTCAAATATTTTCATCATCACGTTCATCCGTTTAGTCACTGAATAAGGAGCTCCTATTACAAAAAACATAAAGGTGTTGTAGTGGCTGAAGTTATACGATCAACCAATTCAGTGATACAGATGGGAAACTAAACCAGCATAATGAGGTGACATGATAACTTCCAGCTGCATTTACCTTATTTCAGCCTACACTTCATCTCTGGCTTCCAAAGGGAAATAGTTATATTACAGGACATACTCAGAGGCAAAACACACAAACACAACCTGAAGATAAGCAATTATGAGCACAGAATTCAGATACAGTGGGCATTTTTAAGTTATAGGGCAAGAATTTCAAACAACTAATTAGCAGTATTTATTACCTAGGGAAAAATTGGCAACATACAAGAGCAGATGGCAATATAAGCAGAAACTCTAATAAGTACAAAGAAGTCTTCAAGTTCTACAACAATGAAACAAAGAATGCCTTGTGACTGATTCGGGCAGTAAATAAAAACAAACAACAGGAAAATCTCTGCTACTCTTCTAGGAGCACTTGCATGTGCCAATCACACCAATGTTGTTGTGGGATTTCCCTCTGTATGCTGTGAATATGTTTCATTACTAGTGGTTAATAAAGCATCTGCTTTGGCCTTTGGCAGGGCAGAATACAGCAAGGTGGGAAATCCAATCAGAGATAGAGGAGGAAAGAAGGCAGAGTCAAAGAGATACCATGTAGCTGCCAAAGGAGAAAGACACCAAAACCTTACTGGTAAGCCACAGCCTCGCGGTGCTACATAGACTAATAGAAATGGGTTAATTTAAGATGTAAGAGCTAGCTAGGGATATGTCTGAGCCATTGGCCAAACAGTGTTATAATTAATATAGTTTTTTGTGATTATTCGGGTCTGGGTGGCCAAAAAACAAACAACAACAACAAAAAAACAGTCTCCACTTACAATGTGCTTTAATCTGTGAGGGCTCCTTTAATCATGATAATAACCAAGTAATATTCTACTGTTGTCTAATAAATATGTCTAACCTATATGGCTACTGTCAGGAAAAATGTGATTAAATACTTGGAATACTTTGGAAAACAATCTTCACATTTTTAGATAATTATTAAGGGTATTTTGCAAACCACTAGAGCAACTCTCTTGAAAAGTCAGCGAGCACAGATGGTGACTGCACAGAGAGAACCAAGAGGTGAATGACCAGCCCCTCAGTTGGATCATCAGTCTCCAGGCCCTGGGCCCTTCCCCCACTATCACTAGCTGACCATCAGGCAAGCCTCTTACAGGCAGGCTGCTCCAACATATGCCAAGTGGGTGGACCCTGTAATCCACAAGGTCCACTCTGCCACCAACTACACCCATTCCCTGTGTCTCAGTGCCTCACTAAGACGTAGACGTAGACTACAACTGCACAGACCTGACCAAGAGGTGAGTGACCAGTTCTTCAGCTGCACAACCCAGTCTCTAGGCCCTAGAACCCAGGGAAAAACCCTGAGTCCCTCTCCCCGCACCTCAGCTGTACAAGCTGGTTAGCAGGAAAGCCTCCTGTAGGTTGGCTGCTCCACAACCCCACATCGGATCTGTAATCTTTAAAGTCCCACACTCCCTTCCCCATCTCCACAACCTCAACATCTAACTGAGGCACAGATTGTGACAGCCATAGAGCTGACCAAGAGATGAGAGATTAGCCTCCCACCTGGACAGCCCAGTCTATAGGCTGTAGGCCCCAGAGCAAAACAACAGGCTTCTTCCCCACCCACCTCAGCTTCAGTGACTAAGTCAGCAGGCAAGCTTCCATCACCCCTCATCCTCTGCATCCTGTAATCTACAAGTCCTACATACCACCAAACCCACCCATCCCCCTGAGAAGCGACTCACTGAGACACAGAGACTGCAATGATCAGTCCAAGAGAGGATCCCTGAGACACAGACAGCAACTGCAAGGATTGGACCAAGAGGCAAAGACGCTGCTTGTACCAATTGGAGGAAGAGATGAGCAGGCGCCAATGCAAAAACACATTTAACAAACTAAAGAGCAATATGGCAATGCCTGAATCCAGTGGTCCTACAACAGGAAGACCTGAACATCCAAACCCAGAAGAAGCTGAAGAAAATGACCTTAAATATAACTTTATGAAGATGATAGAGACCCTTAAAGAGGAAACGAAAAACCTCCTTAAAGAAATGGAGAAAAGGCCAAGTCAAAAAAAAAAAAAATGGAAGAAATCAATAAATCTCTTAAAGAAAGCCAAGAAAACAATCAAACAGGTGAAGCAAATGATTCAAACAGTTCAAGGCTTGAAAATTAAAATAGAGGCAATAAAGAAAACACAAACAGAAGGAATTCCGGAAATGGAAAAGCTAGGTAAATAAACAGGAACTACAGATGCAAGCATAACTAACAGAATATAAGAGATGGAAGAGAGAATCTTGGGAGTTAAAGATATGATAGAGGAAATAGATTCATCTGTCAAAGAAAATGTGAAATCCAACAAGTTCTTAATACAAAACATTCAGGAAATCTAGGACAATATGAAAAGACAAACCTAAGAATAATAGGGTAGAAGAAGGAGAAGAACTCCAGCTCAAAGGCACCGAAAATATATCAACAAAATCATACAAGAAAACTTTCCCAACCTGCAGAAGGTTATGTCTCTGAAGGTAAAAGAAGCTTACAGAACACCAAATAAACTGGACCAAAAAAAGTCCCCTTGTCACATATTAATCAAACCACTAACCATACAGAACAAAGAAAGACTATTAAGAGCTGCAAAAGAAAAAGGCCAAGTAACATATAAAGGCAGATCTATCAGAATTATACCCAACTTCTCAATGAAAACGCTGAAAGTCAGAAGGTTCTGAGCAGATGTACTGCAGACACTACAAGATCACAGATGCAAGCCCCAATTATTATACCCAGCATAGCTTTCAATCAGCATAGATGGAGAAAACAAGATATTCTATGACAAAAGCATATTTAAACAATACCTGTCCACAAATCCAGCCTTAAAGAAAGTCCTAGAAGGAAAACTTCGATTAAAGGAAGCTAGTACACTCACAAAAACACAGGCAACAGATAAGCTCACACCAGCAAACCTCAGAGAAGGGAAACACACAAACACTACTACTGAAAAATATAGGAATAAACAATCACTGGTCATTAATATCTCTTAATATCAATGGACTCAATCCACCTATAAAAAGACATAGGCTAATAGAATTGATATGAAAACGGTATCCATCCTTCTGCTGCATACAAGAAATACACCTCAAAGGGGTGGAAATTTTTCCAATCAAATGGACCTAAGAAACCTATCCTAATAACTAACAAAATCAACTTCAAACTAAAATCAATCAAAAGATATGGAGAAGGACACTTTAAACTCATACCAGGAAAAACTCATCAAGATGAAGACTCAATTCTTAACATCTATGCCCCAAGTACAAGAGCACACACATTTGTAATAGAAACATTACTAAAGCTTAAAAAATATATCAAACTCCACACACTAAGAGTAAGAGACTTCAACACCCCACTCTTGACAGTGAACAGGTCTACCAGAAAGAAACTTAACAGAAATAAGAGAACTAACAGATGTCATGACTCAAACAGACTTAACAGACATCTATTGAACATTTTTACCAAACACAAAAGAATATACCTTCTTCTCAGCACCTCATGGAACCTTCTCTGAAATTGACCACATACTCAATAACAAAGCAAACTTCAACAGAAACAAAAAAATTGGAGTAACCCACTGTGTCTTATTGAATCATCATGGCTTGAAGTTAGAATTTAACAACAACACTAATTGCAGGAAGCCTACAAACTCATGAAAAATGAACAACGCTCAACTGAATCACCCCCGAGTCAAAGAAGAAATAAGAAAGCAATTAAAGACTTCCTAGAATTCAACACAAATGAATACACAACATATCCAAACCTATGGGACACTATGAAAGCAGTGCTAAGGGGGAAGTTCATAGCACTAAGTGCCTGCATAAAAAAAATTGGAGAAAAATCTCACTAGTGATTTAACAGCACACCTAAAAGCTCTAGAACAAAAAGTAGCAGACTCATCCAGGAGGAGCAAATGAAAGGAAATAATCAAATTGAGGGCTGAAATCAATAAAATAGAAACAAAGAAAACAAAGGATCTATGAAACAAAGAGCTGGTTCTTTGAAAAAATCAACAAGATAGACAAACCCTTATCCAAACTAAACAAAAAGGTAGAAATAGAATATCCAAATTTAAAAAATCATAAATGAAAAGGGGGACATAACAACAGAAACTGAGGAAATCCAGAGAATCATTAGGTCATACTTCAAAAACCTGTACTCTACAAAATTGGAAAATCTAAAAGAAATGATCATTTCTCTGGTTATGTACCACATATCAAAATTAAATCAAGACCAGATAAACAATTTAAATAGACCTATAACCTCTAAGGAAATAGAAGTAGTCATTAAAAGTCTTCCAACCAAAAATAGCACAGGGCCATATGGTTTCAGCTTAGAATTCTACCAGAATTAGCTCAAAGAAGAGCTAATACCTATACTCTTCCAATTGTTCCACACAATAGAAACAGAAGGAACATTGCCAAGCTCTTTTTACAAGGATACACTTACCCTGATACCCAAACCACAGAAGGACACAACTAAGAAAGAGAATTATAGCTCGACCTCCCTCATGAACATTGATGCAAAAATACTCAACATAATACTGGCAAATCAAATCCAAGAACACATCAAGGCTTCATACCATGTAATCCATCATAAAAATAAACTGAAAGCCGGGCGGTGGTGGTGCATGCCTTTAATCCCAGCACTCGGGAGGCAGAGACAGGCGGATCTCTGTGAGTTTGAGACCAGCCTGGTCTACAAGAGCTAGTTCCAGGACAGGCTCCAAAGCCACAGAGAAACCCTGTCTTGAAAAACCAAAATAAATAAATAAACTGAAAGAAAAAAACTATATGATCATCTCATTAGATGCTGAAAAAGCATTCGACAATATCCAACACCTATTCATGATAAAGGTCTTGGAGAGATCAGGGACGCAAGGAACATATCTAAACATAATAATAGCATTATACAGCAATCTGACAACCAACAATAAATTAAATGGAGAGAAACTCAAAGTGATTCCACTAAAATTAGGAACAGGACAAGGCTGTTCACTCTCTCCATATCTGTGCAATATAGTGCTTGAAGTTTTGACTAGAGCAATAAGGCAACAAAAGGAGATCAAGAGATACAAATTGGAAAAGAAGAAGTCATATTTTTGCTGTTTGCAGATAATATGATAGTATACATAACTGACTCCCAAAATTCTACCAGGGAACTCCTACAGTTGATAAACACCTTCAGTAATGTGGCTGGATATAAGATCAACTCAAAAAAATCAGTAGCCCCCTATATACAAATGATGAAAGGGCTGAGAAAGAAATCAGAGAAATGTCACCATTTATTTTATTTTTTTTAAATATAATTTTTTATTGAAAAAAAAAGATTTCCGCCTCCTCCCCGCCTCCCATTTCCCTCCCCGTCTCCCTTTTCCCCCCTCCTCCCTCTCCTCTCCCCCTCCCCCCCACTCCTTTCCCCCTCCCTCTCCAGTCTGAAGGGCAGTCAGGGTTCCCTGCCCTGTGGAAAGTCCAAAGTCCTCCCCGCTCCATCTTGGTCTAGGAAGGTGGACATCCAAACTGGCTAGGCTCCCACAAAGCCAGAACATGAAGTAGGATCAAAACCCAGTGGCATTGTCCTTGGCTTCTCAGCAGCCCTCATTGTCCGCCATATTCAGAGAGTCCGGTTTTATCCCATGGTTTTTCAGTCGTAGTCCAGCTGGCCTTGGTGAGCTCACAATAGATCAGCCCCACTGTCTCCGTGGGTGGGTGCACCCCTCGTGGTCCTGACTTCTTTGCTCATATTTTCCCTCCTTCTGCTCCTCCTTGGGATATTGGGAGCTCAGTCCAGTGCTCCAGTGTGGGTCTCTGTCTCTATCTCCATCCATCTCCAGATGAAGAGAAAAGTGAGAAGGGGAGGTTGGGGGGAACTTGGGAAACGGGATGAATGGGATAAAGGAAGGTCGGATAGGGGAGCAGGGAAGCACACATCTTAATTAAGGGAGCCATCTTAGGGTTGGCAAGAGATTTGGTGCTCCCAGGTGCCCAGGGCGATGTCCCCAGTTAGTTCCTGGGGCAGCTGAGGACAGAGAACCTGAAATGACCCTATCCTATAGCCATACTGATTAATATCTTGCATAAATGTCACCATTTATAATAGCCACAAATGACATAAAATATGTTGGGGTAACACTAACCAAAGAAGTAAAAGATCTGCACAGCAACAACTTTAAGTCTTTGAAGAAAGAAATTGAAGAAGATATCAGAGAATGGAAAGATCCTCCATGCTCTTGGATAAGTAGGATCAACATAGCAAAATGGCAATCTTACCAAAAGCAATCTACAGATTCAATGCAATCCCCATCAAAATTCCAACACAATTCTCCACACATAAGCACACACACACACACACACACACACACACACGAGAACCCTAAACAGTCTTTAATGCTAAAATTCTCCACAGGTGCCCGTGAAGGTGCTTGTGTATCGTATATGAAGACTCCTACGCTGGTCACTTTTGCACAGACAACAGAAAGAGCTTCAAGGATTCTGAGCTGCTGTTTGAGGCCAACCTGGGATACATCAGACCCTTCCTTCCTTAAACAAACAAACAAACAAAACCTGATGAAATCTTGAAAGCAGCAAGAATACAGAGGTTTCTTACTATGATAGTATGAATGAGAATGTTCCCCCACAGGCTCATGCACAAAAACGCTTGGTCCCAGTGGGTGAGGATAACTGGGAAGCCTATGCAATCTTTTGGAGATGTCAGCATGATGGTGCTCAGATGAACGGCCACTTACCTGGCTCAGTTTCAGAAGCAACTTGAGATTCGTAAGCTGAGTGAGAGTTTATGAATCCTGAAAGAGATATATGTATCTGCCATTATTCATTTCATATAGCCATCCTATGCATCCATTGGGTTGACAGTCTACATGTTTAATTTTAATGATTTGCCCAAGGGGAAGACGGAACAACTCCATGGGAACAACAGCAAAATCATAATAACATTCATCTTTTAAGAATATTTATTTTTACTTTATGTGTTCGAGTGTTTTGCCTGATAATGTGTATCTGCATCATATGTGTACAATGCGTGCAGACACCAGAAGAGACAAGCAAATTCCCTGGAACTGGAGTTACAGAAAGGTGTGAGCTGCTACGTGGGTGTCAATCAAACTTGGTTTCTCTGCAAGAGCAGCCAGTGCTCTTAATGAGCCATCTTTTCAACTTGGCATTAATTCTTTACGTTTCCAAAATCCAAACTGTAATAAAAGTTGTATTGAAATAGAAAACTCCCTACTGAACAGTGTATTCCGTTTGCCATTGTGTAATTTTTTAATTGCAAAAATTAAGCTTCAAGTATCAAAGTGCTAATATAGTTAGGAAACTGAATAAATTTTAAGCATTCATAAATATTACCTTCGATTTGCTTCTCTATAGCTTCGTAACTTCTCATTGAACCTGGTAGCATGTCTTTTTCCCTGCCAAGAGTACCAATAAATAAAACTTGTTATACACATCAAGAGTTGTTACACCGCCCAAGGAACTATATTTAACAGATTAGACATATGATGTCAAGCTAACCTATCATTTATCCTTCATTCATAGTTACTAAGATAAATAAATTATAAAGCCATCCTATGCTATAATGGCCAAATTCTGTGAATTGCGCATTCCAGGATATAGTTATATACACCAGTAACATTTAGAACTAAAGTAACAAAACTCAATCTGTAGAAACTGGAGCTCTCTTTTTGCTAATTCTCACTTGGTGCCATGCTAAGAGCACAAGGCTGAGAGTGAGACAATCTTCTCCAAACCTCTATGTGGCCTGGAGCCATTTGCTCTGCCTCTCTCCTTAGATTCTTTATCTGTTCAAACTTAAATATGCTAATTCCTTTCTCATAAAGTAGTTATGAGGCTTCCAGGAGAAACTAGAAAAGCACCTTGTGCACAGAAGACATTTAAAGGTCAAACATAAACACATTCAGAAGCATTCCTGACAGCAAACAGCTCAGGAATGTACAGAAGCCTCCTTACAATACCAGGGTAATAACAGGTCACACAGAAAGCACATGGAGAGACCGCATATGGAGTATTGGTCTCTTCCAACTATGAGAAGTTTTTCTTTTAGCAATATGAACCAGCTTTGTATATACTTAAAAACCAGTGGGTGAAAGTACAATTCTAAACCTGGTTTTATAATTAAAAAAAAAAGTTGGGTTTGCTACTAGGACTCACTCAATCAAATTCAGACATGTGAGACCCAGAAACACAATGTTCGATCTCACCTGTAATTTCTGGCTCCAAATACTCAGATGTGAGCATATGACATGGAGTCATGACTAAGAGTAGCAAAGTATAAAGGGACGATAGGCATGGGGGAGGGGCATGAGAAGGGATAGCAGTGTATGGGTGATATGAAATGGGAAATAAAAAAAAAGCATGGAGGGGTTCAACTAGAGAGGAGGGCTGGGGGGTCAATACAGAAAGAGAAAGACAGAGGGGGAAAAAATAACACCAAGATTGCTGGATAAAGCCTCAAGAAACCTCATTGCTTTATATTTACTTAAATTATACACAATACATATTAGTGTCTATCTACCTATCTATGTATCTCATAGATACAGGTGCCTATCTACATATATATATGTATATATATGTCTATTTGTTGGTATGTCTGTTTATTTACGTATCATCTATCTATCTATCTATCTATCTATCTATCTATCTATCTATCTATCTATCATCTATCTTCTTACCTACCTACCAATCTATCTAACACCAAGGAAGTTACACCAGTTGGATGACAATGATCCCCACAAAACCCCAAAACTAATAGAGACACCAGTACCAGGAGTGAGAAACTGTCTACTGAATGGTTGATCAGGGTATCTTGAGTGGCTCCTAAAATAATATAGACTATCTATAAACCTTGGTTGCTTCTTAGGAGTTGAGGGTAGAACCCTGAAGAAACTGTATACTTTGGACATGCAGTCAGATGATTTGAGCTATATCTGACCTGACGGCTTCCTTCCTGAAGTCTAGCTTCTACAGTGCCAAAAGATACTTTGCAGGCTGCCAAACAAGGGAAGAAATTAAATAGTCTGGCCCAGTTGAACTGTGATGATGAAAAATGTGGCAAGATCTCCATATGGTGCAATAGTGGCATTCCCATGTTGTTGGGAACCAGCCGCTGTCTAACTTGACATAAGGCCCACTCAACAGGAAGGAAATCATGTCTAGTATTGGAAACATAGCTAGTGAAATCATGGACCTCAAAAAAGAATCTACCATCACCAACTTGCTAAGCCTGCATAATACCTAACTATACTCTAAGTCTTATCCTTAATTTCATAGTTAAGTATAACTACACTTCTCATCAAATAGGCCTCTCTTTATAGGAAATGCAGGCCGTCCTAGAAATACTCAAGTGGACAGAATACACAGGCCAACAAAGCATGGGGAACCTAGCCCCAACAGATATTTCTACATCATAGCACCTGCATTGACTTTTCAGAGAACATTTCAGAAAAGGGGATGGAAAGGTTGTAGAGAGCCAAAAGGCCAGGAAGTCTGGTGTGAAACAGTCTCTCCTAGAAATGCCCATGCAAACAAGACAAGAGAACACTGGCAGTATTGATGAACATGCAAGTGTGGAAGGTGAAAGTGTTTGCAGGGTCCCACCCCTAGACAAAGAATTACAGTTTTTGACTGCTGGGAAAGGAATAAGCCTGTCTCAGAGATGATCCCTCTTTATGCGCTGTCCAATGCAAAATGGTCAGGTCTGAAACCATCATACACAAGCAACAAACTCGGCAGGTTGTAATTATGTATTTGTGCATACCTATAATGCATATATACATAAGTGTATGCAATGATAATAAAGAAAAGGGGTCATCAATTTGAGGGATCATGGAAGGGCACCTGGGAAGGGCTGGAGGGAGGAAAGGGGGGTATGATGTGATTCTATTTCAACTAGAATATATTTTAAAAGCAGTCAGAAACATGTTTACAATCCAGATGTCTTAAAGAGACTACTACCCAAAAGAAGTTTTAAATAATAGTTATACATGGCTGTTGAGTAGTTAAAGCATGTTTTGTATGACCCAGAAACCTATACTAAATCAAATTTGAATAGCCACATGTGACTAATGTCTACTGCACCGAATAACACCATCTCAGACTATTAAAATTTCAAGTCAGATGCCGGGCGGTGGTGGCACACATTTTTAATCCCAGCACTTGGGAGGCAGAGGCAGGTGGATCTCTATGAGTTCGAGGCTAGCCTGGTCTACAAGAGCTAGTTCCAGGACAAGCACCAAAATTGCACAGAGAAACCCTGTCTCGAAAACAAAAACAAAACAAAATAAAACCCTTCAAAATCAGAAAATGTAACTAAACATTCATATATCATTTAGAAGGTTTTTTCTTTTTTTAAATTTATTAAAGATTTCTGTCTCTTCCCTACCTCCGCCTCCCCTTTCCCTCCCCCTCCCTAGAAGGTTTTTTTTAAAGCAGGAACATTGAGTTAGTCTACATCCAATGCTAATTACTGACTTTAATTCAATTAATCCTTATATTTCACTTACGCGTGTATAGACAGCAGGGATCCCTTGCGCCCTTTCAAGCGAGTTTTCAGATCTTCAAGTCTATGTACCAGTCTTACTATTTGTGAGATGTTCAAGTTCAGCGTTTTTTCATTTGGTGGGAGATCTCCTTCGAAAACGCTTTGGTCTTTACCTATCTGAAGTAACAAAATCGGCCAGTTACTAAAGGCCCGCTTGATCTCATACTTCAAAAGCATTTCGTTATTTCCTTCATCAATCTGAATAACTTGCATTTAATCTCAGCGTTGGCCATATCCAAACACTGGTAGAGTAGCTACAAATGCAACGAAGGGCCCTTCACCATCAGTAGAACTACAACTCACTCAGAATATATATATATATATATATCTCCAATAACAAATGCAACTCAAGAATATTTAAAAGAACAATTTAAAAGAATATTTAAAATACACCTATTTTTCTAAGAATACTCTGCTGTAATAAATTATAGACAATGATAAAGCCATGACCCTCCACTACCAAATCCCAGATGTCACTGTGCTTTCATTTTGCATGGGAAAACATGTAGAAACCTTTGGATGTCTCAAGCTTGCGGGAATAAAAACAAAGAGACGTTTCTGAGAGATGATGACATTTTCTGTCTTCACCCTTTAATTTTATATCCCAAATAACCAGCCCCCATCTCTCTTTAGAAGAGTGTTGAACTAGAGAGGATGATAAGCATAGAGAACGGGTGCAGAAAAATTCTGAACAATCCCTGAAGCTACCTGGGAAGTAATTCTTTCATGCTAGGGGAATACACATAATCTCTTCCAAAAGAGAATTAAAAGTCCTTGAAGACAGAGACCAGTGCTCTCAATCTAGTGGTTAAAGTATTTGAAAATCTAAAATGCAAAGGATATCATTTTAAAACATTTAAAAAGTCAACATGTGTATATTATGCATAATTTTTTAAGCAGAGGAGAGGAGTTGATAAATTCCTATCACTTTTATGTAAATCAAAAAGGAAAAGAGAGTGAAATTTTCATTGCTCTTTAGGAGAAAGAATGATCCAATAAATCCTGTTCTGTTCTGTCATATGCAAATTACCAATAAACATCTTCACTAGCAATTATTTTTCAACATAAATTAAAATATTACTTTAGAATTAATGGTCATTGAAATATTTGATGTATATGTTACTTTAGACAGATTTTCCAATGGCTCAAATACTTACTAATGTAACCAATAGTTAAGAAGTTTTATATTTTACCTCCTCTATTTGGTTGACTTGTTGCTGAAACCACTTCATAAAAAAAGGAATAAAAAGGAGAGAGTTAATACATGTGTCTATGAGCCTGAATCTGCCAAGCACCATTGTTAACACTCACACACACACATCATACAGGGTTCAGAATGGGGTTAGAGCAACATACAAATGCAAATAGAGACTTAGAAATATCTAGCAGCAACCATGGAAGCTTGCAACTGCAAAACCTAGATCATCTTTGCTCCTATGCATTCTTTGTAGTTTAAGCTGTAATGAATTGAAACACATACCTTGAAAAGAGACTCCAAAATCTGGAAAACAAAGTTTTTGTTAGTATATTTAAAGATAAAGTAAGTATCATGCAACTCTTAAAATCTTAAATTATAAATTTGCTAAAATAACTACAAATCTACAGTTTCAAAGCTATAATAATTTTGTAGATATGGTGTGTAGTCAATTGCATACATAACTATTACTTCTATTACTCCATAGAATTTTGGAGTCAATTATTCACATCTAATATTTTGTTTGTGAAATAGAGTATCCAGAAGAGAGTCATATCTGTGTTATATGTTCTACAAGGGTGATTAACTTATTTTAACACAAATGGTTATGGAGATGTGCAACTTCAGAGGGAAATCACCTTGGGCTATCTTAGTTCCTAATAGCCCTTTATTGTCTACCTCTGTGTATGACCTAGTACTCTTGTGACTTCTAGACCAATTAGTTTCCAGTGTACAGACAGATCCACAAGTTCCCTCAGCTCAATGGCTAGGAATGCATGAGCCGGCAACCGAGTCCCGCAGCAAGGATTTCCCCACTGTTGCACAACCTGCCTACCTAATGTTCCTAGAAAAGTATTTGAAAAAAAAAGCTTGATTTATAATTGTTTTTGTTCTCATAATTTATGCCAAGACAGTTTATTTTTTGAGGAGATTGTTAATATTGCTTCCCTGTTTTCTTTCTCTGTTTGCTTGTCATTTGTCAACAGGAAGGCTACTGAGTTTTGTGCCTAAATTTTGTGTCCACTTATTTTACTGAATGTATTTATGAGTAGAGTTTTTTGTTTGGTGGAATTATTAGGGCCTTTTATATAGAGAATCATATCATCTGCAAATAAGGAGATTTTGACTTCTTCCTTTCCACCCTAAGTGACTGAATCAGGTAATTAGTGTGGCCAGCAATCAGCTGCTGACTTTAAGTGACAACTTTTTGTTGTTGTTGTTTTGAGACAGGGTTTCTCTGTGTAACAGCCCTAGCTGTTCTGGAATTAGCTCTTGTAGACCAGGCTGGTCTCGAACTCACAGAGATCCACCTGCCTCTGTCTCCCGAGTGCTGGGATTAAAGGTGCATGCCACCACCACTCAGCACACGACTACTTTTCATGCTGAAGTCTGAGGTGAACTAAATTGTGATTAATGGAGCTGGAGTGTAAAGCAAGTATATTAAATGCTTCCTGATGAGAGGATTGCATGCTTGTCTTGATTACTGTTAAAACTGCTGTGGCAAAACATAATGGCAAAGGTTACTTATAAAAGAAAGTGTTAAGAGTCCATGACGATGGAGCAAAGGCGCCGTGGCAGGAACAGGCTGGAGCTCACACCTTGATCTGAAGTATCAGGCAGAGAAAGCACACTGGGGATGGCCTGAGCTTTTAAAGTTTCAAAGCCACCCCTGTGACAAACTTCCTCCAACAAGGCCATACCTCCCAAACAGTTCCACCAACTGGGGACCAGTTTTTCAAATATGATCTATGCAGGCTACTCTCTCTCATTCAAACGCCCACATTCTACCCTATGGCTACCCTAAAGATGTGTGGCCATATCATAATGCAAAATATACTGAGTTCAACTTCAAAAGGCTCTGTCATTTTTCAGTCTCCACACTGTTTCAAAGTCCAATGTTCAGAATCTGTTGTCAGTCTCAAGTCAGTCATTTAACTGTTAAAATCAAGATGCACAAGACATACTTTCAACACCCAATGGCACAGAACATACATTACTATTACAAAAAGGAAGGAACCCAGTCACTGGACCCAAGCAAGGCAGACACATAGCTGGGCCAAGTCCAAATCCTGTAGCTGAGCTCTGTGTTTGCGCTCCAGCATTCTACCTCTGCTTCATGCAAGATACATCTTCTCTCTTGGGCTGTTCCACCACCCCAATACAGTCCCCTTGGCCAATATCCTAGGGCTACGGCACCTCTAACATCTTGATGGAGGGGTTGTGCCCCAACACAACCCAGGCTTCCTTGTCATAGCTTCACACAGGGCCTCTCAGGGCCTTTTGCCCTCTCAAGGCCTTCAGGCAGGAAAGTTTGCACCTCAGGCCTTTCTTCAATGTCCATATCACTTTTAGTAGAGACTTTGGTTCCAGAATTAAATTTTATGGAGCATCTTTTCTCTTGAAACTGTACATTTGTATTGATTTCTGCTCTTTTTCATTGTAGACCTGCATAAGAATGATTATTAGTAACTATGGGGCAAAGTCATTTATAGGGTGCCTTGAAATCTCTCTCACCAAAGAAAAAAATTTAATTACTTTTATTTTTTTTTAATTTTAGGAAACATAATTTTTGAAAATTTTATTTATATATTTCTTAAATTTCATTTTACATTCCAAGTACAGTTTACCCTCCCACCCCTCGTTCTGTCTCCCCTCACCTCTTCCAGCCCACCCACGCCCCATCTATTCCTCCCAATGGGTAAGGGCTCCCATGTGATATGGGAAGTCCTTCTGTATTTATTGGTTAATGAATAAATAAGCTGCTGCAGCCCCTTTGGATATCAGTATGGCAATTTCTCAGAAAATTAGGAAACAATCTTCCTCAAGACCCAGCAATACCACTTTTTGGGTATCTATCCAAAGATGATCAATCGCACCACAGGAACATGTGCTCAACTATATCATAGCAGCATTGTTTGTCATAACCAGAACCCGCAAACAACCTAAATGCCCCTTGACTGAGTACACAATGAAGCACTACACAGCAGAAAAAGATAACGGCATCTTGAAATTTGCTGGCAAATGGATGGAGCTAGAAAACATCATATTGAGTGAGGTAACCCAGACCCAAAAAGACAATGATCATATGTACTCAATCATAAGTGGGTTTTAAACATAAAGCAAAGAAAACCAGCCTACAAATAACAATCCCAGAGAGCCTAGACAACATTGAGGACCCTAAAGAGACACACATGAATCTAATCTACATGGGAAGTAGAAATAGAAAAGATCTCTGGAGTAAACTGAGAGCATGGGGACCACGGGAGAGGGCAGAAGGGGAGGGGTGAGACAAGGAGGGGAGCAGAGAAAAAATTAGAGCTCAATAAAATCAATAAAAAAAGAAAGCTGGGCGCTCATATATTGACCCAAAAGCAGGAGGCAGGGAAAGCACACTGGACATGGTGGGGCCTTTTGAAGCCCCAAAGTTTACCCCATGACACACTTTCTCTAACAAGGCTACACAACTTCCCAAACAGTTCCACTCACTGGGAACCAAGTATTCAACCACGGTCTATATGAACAACTTTCATTCAAAACACCACAATGTTTAAAGCAGAATTTTCAAACATGACCTTCAGAAGGTCATGATCTAGGCAAGCACAGTGACTGTAAACACTGTGTGTTTCAACAGCAATGCTTGCAGAGCCAGAGAGATATAGGGCACCACCTGAAGCAAATGTGCCGTCAATGGAGGGATTTAATACAAATGTTGGCTTTAAGACAACCAACATTTCATTCTTGTCTAGTAATGTGACATGGTTCAGTCACCTTTCTTGGCTTCTACAAACTACTAAAAGAATACAATGTGGGAGTTTTTTGATATATTTATGAACTATTTGTGTTTTTTCATCTTTGAAATACCTTTGTATGTCAGTGACCTATCTTTCACTTTTTGATCCATATTCATAATAATCATGATAGTCTCTTGTCACCTGGACATAATCCAAATGCTTTGCTTGTATGACTTTTTCCTGTCCTTTTCTCTTTGTGGATTTTTTTTTAATATAAGAGATTCAGGGTCTAATTTTAATATTGTTGAGTTTATCAGTCTTTCCTACCATGACTTGCATTTCCTTCTAATTATGATTTATATTTTGATGAACCTGGAGCTTAGTGATGGTTTAAACTGGCTGATCAGCAAGCTCCATGGATCCATCCATCTTTATCCCTCATGCCAGTATAAGGGTTACAGACGTACATCAGCCAGCTTTTATGTGGATGCTGGGGTCTATCTCAGGTTCTCATGCTTGGACATCAGGCAGGCGCTTTACCAATGGAGCTGTCTCTCTACCCTTTGGGTTCTCTACTGTTTTACATGTCTATAAGTCCACCTTCATCTAATAAAATATTGTTTGGAGAAAGATTTTGAAATATTCTTCTCTGAAATGAGAACTGAATGTAAAAATAGTGCTAGAACATTTAAAAGGGGAAATATTTAATTGGAAAACACAAACAAAAAGTATTAAGAACATTTGTACAAGATAAAGTAACGTGCAAAAAATAAGCACAACGTGGAAGAATCAACTATCAAAATAAAATAGTCGTAAGGAATTATAAACAGACAGATGGAGAGGGAGGAAAGGGAAGATAGAAAAACAGCAAAGACAAATGGTGTCAATTACACATTACAAATCAAGTTGGACATACATATATAGAATAGTAAGGAATATAAAGTACACGATATTATATATTATTAACTATATAATGTATATAGAACAAAAACTAAATATTGACCCTCACCTATACATACTGAGTCTATTTTTCAAGCAACACAAGAAAACATCATAAAATAATCAGCTTTAGCCTGCCCCAGTGTCTTGCAAATGTAATCATGATCATGGTGTGTTTTAAAACATCATTTCACTTAAGATTTAAAACAATATTTTTATTTTCAGTAGGTGTTTTGTCTGCAAGTTCACTCATATAAATTACATGTGTGCCTTGTACCTGCAGAGGCCAGAACCCGTGGGTGTTGGGTCTCCTGGAACTAGAGTTACACAGGGTTGTGAGCCACCAGGTAGTATTAGGAACCAAATACGGGTAATTCGCAAGAGCAACAAGTGTTCTTCACCACTGAGATGTCTACCTAGCCACATATTATTTCATTTTTGAAATATAATATATATATGAAATAAAGATAATATATAAGGAGAAATAATAATATACAAAGAAAATCAGGAAGTCAGGCAAAGTTGTGCTAATAGTATTTTTTTTTCATGGTATTCTTTACATACTGGGAAAGAATCCCCATGGTGATACTTGGTTTTCGTTCTTTTCAAACCTGTCTTTGGTTTGAAATTAACATTAATTAGAACATGATTTTGATAATGCAAACTTATTTTTTAAATGAGAATAAAATATAGAGATCACATTTGAAAGCACATATGACCATATTGCTACTTTAAAGAGAAATGCATAGATATACACGGCCTACATTGAGAATAAATAAATATAAAAAAGATTCTCTAATGACCCTCATCATCCTCTAAAAGATTGATTCCAGACTAATATGGCTGACTGTAAATCTCATCCCAGTTTCTACCACCAAAGCAAGTTCCCATAGTTTACACTGGACATTGACTTGGAATACATACGTTACGTTCTTCCTTAACTGCTTCCTCCATCTGAGCTGCAAACTGTGAACAGTACTGCAAGAATGCATTCATATCATCACCAACCTTCCAAAAAGAACCACAAAACGGGGTTACTGTCAGTTTTAGAAACCACTTGTATACCCACTTGCTTCTTAATGTGTTTTGAAAGTATTTTAATTTTGTGCAATTTCCATCCTTTCAAACATGGGTGGCAAAAATCTATGTTTCAAATGTTAGCCCAGAAAACCCTCCTAGAAATAAAACATGAAAGAAAGTACATCCTAGGGAGTGATGAAACACAACACGCTCTTGTTTTTCTGTTGGCTTAGTAGCTGCACCTGAATCTACTGATGATTTCACTACCATCTGAGGGCAGCAGCCCCATTCACACCCCTACTCATAGCAGTCAGTACTGGCTGCTTAGACCGTGGTCTCGTGGGATTTCTGGTCCCATTGGCTCCAGCTAACACCTGCTAGGCTGCAGTTGAGGCTGCCAAACCTAGGTTTTAACTAAGTTTTTATTGTTCTATTTACCAAAAAAAGGCATGGGAGTCAGATCTTGGGGTGAAAACCTGCTAGATCAGAGAAGCCAAGAACCAACTAGCTGACTTTCCTCCTTAGCTGGAGACCCAACAAGAGAAGTGTCTCTCCATTCATCCCAATCAAAAAGATTGTGAATCTCTAAGGCCCTCCCTACTCCTTCCTGTGCCCCCCCCCTTTTCCTGGGTTCTCTGTACTTTCGATGGCTAATTCTTGTCAACTAGTCATTGACTCCACCTTCTGATCCAAGGTAAATTTCATTAACATAGTTTCACAATGCGATCAAATATCCCACAACAACATCAAGGAAGCTTCGTTTTGTAGCCGATAGGAGACCACCATAGAAACTCACAACTGTCCAGAATGCAAAAACAATTGACCATGGGGTGCTCATCCCCAGTAAATACATCCACAGCACAGCCCACGCGGAATAACAATAGATAAATAACAATTAAAAAATGCAGGTGCAAACATATGGTTGAGTCAAACAAATGTGACCGGCAAGACAGCTCCACAGTAAAGAGTTCCCGGTGCTCTTGCAAAAGAGCAGAATTCAGGGCTCACAAAGCCCTGCCACTTTTCTCGACTCCAGAGAGGCACTGCCACTGCATGTGCTCATTCACACATACAGATAGGCACACGTGCACGTAAATACAATTTAAAAGAGATCTTAAAAAGTTAAAACAAGCAAAAAAACTAAACCAAAACAAAAACAACCCACTGAAATGAGAACCATGCTGTTACGTTAATAGCCACATTATAACAGTATGTACAACAAAGATATTTTCTAGGTCTCAAAAACTTTGTTTTTTTTTTCCACTTTAAAAACTAGCAAAGACGGTATTTTTAATTTCATTTTATTATTTATCTGCTGATGTGGGAGTGATTTCTCACTAATAAACTGCCTAGGCCCATTTGATAGGCCAACCCTTAGGTAGGCGGAGAAAGCAGAACAGGATGCTGGGAGAAAGAAGCTGAATCAGGAGTCGCCATGATTCTCCCGCTCCAGACAGACGCAGGTTAAGATCCTCCCTGGTAAGCCAGCTCGTGGGCTACACAGAATATTAGAAATGGGTTAGAACAATATGTAAGAGCTAGCCAATAAGAAGCTGGAACTAGCGGGCCAGGCAGTGTTTAATAGAATACAGTTTCCGTGTAATTATTTCGGGCATAACCTAGCCATGCGGGCGGCCAGGTGCCGGGGACGCAGCCTTGCCGCTCCTATCTCAACAATCTGTGAGAAGAGGGAGTTGAGAGTGATTCATGTTTGCCTGCCACAGTAAACCTGTGGAGGTCAGAGTACAACCTGCAAGAGTTGCCCCCCCCCCCTCAGCCATATAGGTCTCAAGGATTAAACTCAAGTTCGTCAGGCTTGGTGGTAGGCACCTTTAGTCACTGCCCCATTTGGCTGGTGCAATAATACTGTCTTATATTCAACTCAAGCAAAGTAACCAAGCTCATATTTAAAACTCACCACAGAGGCAAGATTGTAAAAAAGAGGACTACAGACAGTGAAGACAGGAGTTGGCAGAGGCTAGAAACACTAACACTCGTCTATCAAGTGTGCCATCTGGACAGCGTGTGTTTATTCCAAAGGCAAGGGTTACCCCTTTCAACATTGAATTTATTTCCTTAGCTTATGTAACACGTACAGATAAAGATACGCCTTCCTCTTCAGGTTTTGTCAGTGTGTTTTCTCCATCTTCATCCACAGTTCCATATGTATTTTCCAAAGCAGTAACAACCTTAGAGAAATGCAAATCAAGTTGAATTTGTTGTCAAAAATGCTAAAGTCATCACACCATGATTGTAGAGATGTCACTTGATAGCCAGTGGCAGGAGGTCCCACTTTCTACCTTTTGACTCATCACATATCATTAAGACAATGCCTGCTCAACAGTGCTTAATCCTACTCCCTAGCCATGGGGACATCCCAAAACTCTTCCTTCTCTATGTGAAAAAGTAGCAAAAAGAAAAAAAGTTATTCACGTGCCTGTGAATGGCTGAAGAAGGCAGAGTTTTCCTCAAAGTCTGATTATCCTTTGAATATTGCATTTAAAGAAAAAGAAATATAAAGAGCAGAAAGTAATAAACTTTAAAAGACATTCTCCAAGACAACACACTGACTAGGTATCTTGGAAGCATGATGAACTCTAATTTTTACATTGGTGTCTTCCTTGTTCTCATTTAAAAGAGGATTTACAATTTGACTGACAATCATTATGTAAAAAGGAACTTAGAGAAACATTAAGTACTATGATTTCTGAGGTGCAAACAAGAATGACCGCAGCTGGCATGAGATCTCAAAATGCCTATACCGAAAAAGCCCTGCTTGTAAAAAGTGTTAGCCAGTTAGCTAGGAATTTTGCATTTAGGAAGACAGTGTGTTCTATGCTAAACTGCTTTCCTTGAAATTCTGATGCATGCTCGATAGAGAATACTTTAGGGTCTCAACCCTCTGTGTACTGTGTTTCTAATGATATCTTCTGGTCCCCATCTACTTAACTCATCACGATTCATTTCCAGAGGAACTAAGCATGCCTCACATGACTTCAGACAGAGAACACTCATAGCCCTGGCCCTGTTCTTTCTAATCTCCCTCCCACATGCTGAATGTAATAAATCTTACCATTGATATAATGATATACAGAGTCCATCATAACTGATTCTATTCTTACACAACAGCAATCCCCCCACTAGTGACCATTTGGGAATTACCTCAATAGGACACACAACAAATATCTTACCATCTTCAGGTGTTTGGTAATCCTCCTGACCATTTCATCTTCTGCTATTAATTCCTTTGTCTTACTTGATGGTATTGGCAAGGCATAACGTACAACTGATTCTCCTGTGGGTGGAGACCTTAGGACCATTGGTTCGATCTTATCATATTGTGACTTGGCATTATGTTTTTCTTTTGGCTTAGGCGGTGAGTTGAGTAGTCCTTTTTTATAAGGTAATTCTGGAACACTTGTCAATTTCTTATTAATGGTTGATAGGGGCTTTGCCCGTTTCATTTTTGTGGCTGATTTAGCGTCCAAATTACATGTGAAAAATTCAGTACCTCCCTGTGAACAAAACATTAAGATATTCAAAGAAAAAAAATCCTACTCCATTCACTTAATTAACCAAGAAAATTAAGTTATTCTAATGAAATTCATGTACAATGCATGTTTTATCATTATGGTATGGTAGCAGGCTCCTCCAGATGACATTGTTACAGACTGTGGACAGTTCTGGACAGGCTCATGTACTGGGCACTGGTTTCCCTATTGTGTGAGGTACTTTAAGAGGTGTGGCCTAGCTAAAGAGCATTGACAAGCGAATGCTGACTTTGAAGGTTTACACCTGCTCCCCAATTTCCTGTTTTCTGCTTCTCGTGACCAGCCTCATCCTCTACATGTTTTCCCATTGTAAAGCTTTGCTTTTCATAGTCTCAAAAGCATAGAGTCAAGTGGCTATAGAATGAACCTTCTGAATCTGTGGGCCAAGGAAGTAATGTGTCATAGAAATGCAAAAACGACATCTACCAGGCCTCTTCTGGGAGGAGCTGCCATGATATGTTTGGCTACTTTTAATGGCAAGTGAAATAAAACAATGGAAATATTTAAACTCAAGCATGCAACTTAACCATGAAAGAGGCATTATTAAGCTAAAAATGTACCCTTTACACACACCATCCTTTCCATTTTGCATGTGATTAAACTTGAGCTCAGAGAAGCTGGTAACAGGACAACTCAAAAACCTAGGAAGTGTTATAGTTGGAATTTCAATAAAGACCAATTTTTCTGTATATCTTACTTCTTTTCTACCCTACTTGCTCCAAGTGTTACCATTTATTTGTCTTTAAACTTTACAGCATTTTGTATGAGTGAGTGATGAAGTAAGTGAAAAAATTTCAGATTTGAAATTGCAGCAGGATTATCAATGACTCCAGAGAGGGCCAATCTAAAAATCAACTTGGGATTACAAAATAGAGGGGCTAGCCTGACCACAAACCATGAGAAGTTTCTACAAGTGACCCAAATCTGATTTGTGTACGGGAGATCTAGGAAGACAGAAGGCAACAGAGGTAGCAAGACAATGTTCTCAGCAGAACTATAATTCTGCTCTTATTTTCCCTATAAGTCACGTCTCAGTTTTTACCATTCCTCCCAGAGCTACACTGTGGTAAGGAAATATCATCTAGATAGGCCCACAGTTCATTCTCATGCCTCTTTCTTCTCTGAAACCTGTTTAAGACACAGACCATTGTCTGCTCCCAAAGAATGTAAAAACATACCAGATCACGGAGATTGTGGGTAGAGCGGCAAATTGGCTTCGTGGCCTGACACTGCCCATAGGCTAGTGCCCCTGCTGTGGGATGAACTGTCACCCAGAAGACATACCGAAATTTTAGCCTCTACAAACCCTAAATATGACATCATTTGAAAAGAGGGTCTTCAGACATGAAGTTTAGGTGATGTGAACTGGATGAGTGAGGTCACTAAACCTAGTGACTGGTCTCAGGGTAAGAAAGGCATGTAGCAAGAGAGGCATATATCAGCAGGGTAACAGGGGTGTCCCTGAAAACTGAGGCGTGTGGAGGATTGCTACCTGCTACTAGAAGCTTAATAAGCAATAACGTTTCTTCTTGAGACTCTTCTCTTACACACAAGTTGATTTCAATTCTAGTTAGCTTGTGGTTATAGCTGCCCCACGTCTTTGTCTGAGGTGCTACAATGAAATATCATAAACTAAATGACTTACAAACAACACATGTTTGTCACAGTTATGAAGGATGGCAAGTCCAGTGTCATGTCACCAGCAGATCTGGTGTCAGATAAACTCCAAACAACAAACTATTGATCCATCCGTCTGTCTTCTCTTGATGGTTGACCAGCCAGGAACTTCCCCAGACCTCATTTATACAGTCCCTAGTTCCACTCGTGAACACATTGACCTGATGACCCTATCCATCACCTTTCAAAACTACTAGCTCCTCAGACTATCATCACCTTGGAGATCAGGATCTCAACACAACAATTCCAGGAGAGAAGGCAACAAACCTTTAGACCATGAGGAAAGTCCAGCACTGAGTGAGAAATATACACATGCATACATGGATCCACATGCATATTCTCCTTGTATTTCCTGAGAAATACATAGAGATTAGATATTAAGACTTTTGACAGTTTCTTAATAACAAACTATCAGGCAAAGTAGCTATTTCACCCTGAGTGCATATAAGCTAACAAGATAAGACAATTTGACATGAGAAAAACACAATCATCAGAGAAGTAAAACCACAGACAGAAAAATGCATCATGTATGAAGATCATACCAGAGAGATCAAAAAATGCTTAAGACGGAGAAAGAATACAGGCACTAGAAACAGGGGTGCGTGGTGTTTTAGAAGACCCAGACGGAAATAGCACAAGTGAAAATGGAAAGCATAACTGACCACACCGCTGCAGAACGGGTTCGTAGGATGGATGATCAGACCGAGGTGAGAGCACCATTCAAAAGCAAAGCTACGAGCGGCGGCCGGAACCAAACGCGCACGGCAGGCGACGTAGCTGGCGCAGCGGCCACCAGCGGGTACTGACACAGTGGCAGACAACGCAGGCGACAGGGACCAGTGCAACACCAAGAGCAGATCGCCCCAGGACAATTAAATCAAAGAGGTAGGCCTTTGGTTGGCGAGGTCCCTGGCAAACAGGGAACCTGGTTCTTTTCCTGAAGACCCGTCTGAGGGGTGAGAGGGATCTTGGCCCCTGGCAGTAGCCAGGAAACAGAACGAGGG
>NW_026068083.1:554323-640103 GCF_014885135.2 Alexandromys fortis
AATAAATAAATAAATAAATTAAAAAAAAAACAAAAAAAGAAAAAGATGGAAAAAAAAGAAAAAAAAAGCAAAGCTACACAGAGAGAAAGTAGAGAGACGAAGGGTAAGCTGAACAAATGTGTTGAACTTCGCAAATGCAGACAGACAGATAATAAGAGAAAGAGAAAGCACAGAGGAAGAAATACTCCAACAAATAATAAAGATGAATTTCTCAGACCTAAAGAGTACCAGAAGGTACAGATCAAAATAGTCTCAGAATGCTCATAGGAAACAAACAAAAACACATCAGAAAGAAACATAAGCATCTAAAAGGGAAAAATAAAACTTTCAGAGAGAACATGAAACCTAAAAAGGAGGGGAGAAATGAATGATACCATTTAATATTTCTCCTCATCAGATTATATATTTTATCAAAATTTCAAACTCATTAAGGAATAAAAAAAACACACAGTTCAAAAAATCAATCAGCAAAAGGAATGAGCTGGGACTGAAGCTATGACCTGGGGCTAGAGTCCAAGTCCCCTGCCACCACCAGCTCAGTCAGAGTAAGTGGTGAAAGAAGATGACCAAGTGGCCTGAGTCTCATGGCCAGGTTGCCTCAAACCAGGAGTGTGGCAGTCACTCCTTATCATCAGGAGTTCAGGCCTGTCTAGCGAGGCTAGCCAGGTTCAGGACGATTCATTTTAGTTGGGTCCTCCAAACTGAGCACTCTTTGAACTTAGGAGATTGGCCACAGAAAGATGATCAGCTCAAATCCTAACCAGTTTCCTCACTCCTGGCCTCAGCATTTTCTAGGCACTCATGCAGTGAGTTGTAGTAACTGGGAGCTCTCTCCTGCCACTTGTCAAGCCAGGGAATAGGGAGTTCCCACTGCCTGCTCTGCCACACCTCCTCTTGCCCATTCAAAAGCAAGCCTCTTGCCTCTCTCCATGGGAAGTCCTGTCTACAGTTCAAAGTGCATCCTTCCCCAGCTCCTGTCCATTCCAGGAAGACAAGGCCGAGACTTTCACTCTTGATTTAGGTCTTTGCTCCTTAGTGGACAACAGTCAATCCTATCCTTTTAATCTCGCACTAAGGGTGTGATCCATTTGGATCGCCAGCTTCTTGACCATCTCTGTGTGATTTCCCACCCATCTGAGGTCCAGCTTCACTCCAGCTCCCAGGATCCAGTTCAGGATTTTCCCTGTTAGAAGGCAGATCCAAGATGGCATCTGGTGTGGGAGGTCCTTCTGTCTATGTGTTGCTTTTATTGATTAATGAATAAAGAAACTGGCTTGGCCTATAGCAAGGGAGAAGGACGGTAGAGTTGGGGAGAATCCATGGAGCTGCCGCCAGAGACAGACCTGCTGAAACTTTGCTGGTAGGTCATGACTTCATAGTGATGCACAGATTAATAGAAATGGGTTAAATTAATATGCAAGAGTTACCCAATAAGAAGCTAGAGCTAATGGGCCAAACAGTGATTTAATTAATACAGTTTCTGTGTGATTATTTTGGTTCTGGGTGGCCGGAATGAACAAGCAGCCTCTTCCAACAGGCATCTCTACTCACCTTGAACAGGAAGACAAACAAACAAAAATAAAAAACCACAAAGAGCTCACTGCAATCAGTTTTCTGGCAAGAGAGCTGGAGAAGCCCAAGAAAGGCTCAAGCGTCAGGTCTTTCTTTAACACTGAGCCTCCGGACTTAGATTCCAGTACAACTCAGAGGAGAAAGAGGATTCCATGTGATGAGAAACCATTCTTTGTATCAAGCAGGATTACTTACTGTGCTGCTGCAAGATCTGTTATCCCCTCCGAGCTTT
The DNA here is from genome assembly GCF_014885135.2 of Alexandromys fortis. NCBI lineage: Eukaryota > Metazoa > Chordata > Mammalia > Rodentia > Cricetidae > Alexandromys > Alexandromys fortis. Next base: position 556,128 of record NW_026068083.1, read on the forward strand.
CGTCATCTTGGAGGCAGGGTCTGGACTGTATGCTGTGTTGGCTTGATGGGAACGCACTTTACTCTCAAGGAGGATCTGGATTCTTTGGACTCGGTGGTTTTCTATAAAGAGGACACGAGTTGGGAGGTTAGGGAAGGGGAGTTGTATCTGGGAGAAGTTAAAGGGTTGAATATGATCAAAAGGCGCTGCATAAAATTCTCAAAAATTAATGCTAATTAAAAACAACAAGATAAAGAGAAAATTTTATATTAAACATATGCACAAAATAAAAAGAGAAAACATAAGGATCTATTGGCTGGAACAAAACAAATATGATTCAGGTTTGGGTACCCACTATCTAATATTAAGAGGGTCATTCAACATATTTATAAAAGCGTGGTAAGATTTTTAACTTGTCAGAAATTCTGGAAAAAGTTCTTTGTATCTTGCTTACACATTCGTGTGAAATATCACCATCGGTGAACATAGTAAACTATCTTAGCATAGAACACGAAATAACAAAAAAATAGCAATGGCATTCAGCTGGACAGCATGCAGAGAGTGAGAGACCCTGGAACCTTCATCTTTAATGGGATGTCTCAATCAAATCCCTCCCCTCAGGGCTCAGGGAATCCTACAGAAGAGGAAGCAGAAAGACTTTAAGATCCAGAGGGCATGGAGAACACCGAGAAAACAAGACGTTCTAAACACAGTAGGACTCACGCACATATGAACTCATACAGGTTGAGGCAGCATGCACAAACCTGAGTGTGTCTATGCTAGACAGGACCAGGGCAAACGGTGGACACGAGCCACCATCACAAATCCAGAAGCTCTCCCTAATTGATAATTGTGCACACATGGAAAAACTACTGTTCTCTTATAGACTCTCGCTGAGTACACAAACCACTCAAGGGCAGGCCCGATACTGGCAGTAAATGGCCAGTCCAAGAATTCAATGACAGTTTTGGAGGTTCTTTGTCTCATAACGTTTTTGCTATGGCTCTCTCTCTTTCTCTCTCATTCTCTCTCTTTCTCATTCTCCCCCCCCTCTCTCTCTCTTAAAGGTCCTTTGAGTATATACCATGTTTCCAGGTTAGTGTTTTTATGGGATTTCTCTAAGTGTGAATGTGTATGTTTCTGTATCAATGCTTTTCTAAGGCTTTTTCTTAGGTTCTTTTCTTTTATTAGGCTTTTTTTCTTGTTTGTTTTGTCCTATTCTGCTTATCTTAATTATTCTACTTAATTATATATCTTTTGTAGATGCCTGTTTGTTTCCTAATGAGAGAGAGCAAGAAAGGATCAGGATTTGGGTGGGTGGGAGGTGGGAAGATCTGTGAGGAGTTTGGGGAGGGAAAACCATAATCACAGTAAATTGTATGAAGCAAGACCTATTTTCATTAAAACATTAGTGATGGCGTAAAATAAACCATTTTAATAAAGGTTTTAAAGACCCAATTTCTCAAATACATTGGACATGATTTCTAATGTCAGTGACAAGTGCTTATTGATACAATTGTGGGTTTAAAAGGGTCTGCCATTTCTGAATAGAAATAGAGGAGGAGTGGGTGGATGGAATAGGGATGGGGTGAGAGGAGACAAGGGAGACTGTGGTCAGGATATTAAAACATAAATAAAAATGAAATAGTTTTACTTGCGAGCTTTAATTAGCACTTAAGCCAACAGCAGACATTTCTGGTAGAAGTCTAAGAGGCTTCTTATAAAAAATTTCACTATGCACATCCAGAGACAGGGATGTAAATTTCAAATATGTGTGAGCAAAAACATGGAAGTCCATTGTCTGGAACATGAAAGACTCCAATGCCTACTTGACTTAACTTTTCTAGAGAGCTGTCCGGGAGGAAGTAGAGGGCATAGGAATACAGGAACTCTAGAGAAACTTAACTGTAATAGGGACTCAATGCTCTATTCCTAGAGGGAAGAAATGTGGTCAAGGGGAGTTTCCTAATGAGGAGAAGTAAACATTTCATCTTGTGAGAGGCTGAAATGTATTCTTATCCAAACGTATCCAGAACCTGTACGTGTGACCGGATGGTCTACTTGTAGATGTCATCAGATTGGGTTCATGTTAGACCTGAAGAGACCTCAACTCAAGGGCTTTCTTACACAGAGTAAATACACAATATAAGCACATAGAGAAGAGAATGTCCCTGCATGTGGTACAGATACTGGAGCGATATGTCTCCAAGACAAGGGCAGTGATGGCTGCGAACAAGCTCAGAGGTGAGCGGAGCTATACAGTCTCCCTAAGACTCCCCAGGAGCAACCTGCCCTGGAACCACCTTGACTTTGAGCGTCTGGCTCCAGAACTAGGGGATGATCATCTTTCATTTCAAGCCACACAATCAGTCCTGCCTTGTTACACTAGCCTCACGCAACACACATACACACACACACACACACACACACAAAGCGATGGGAATGAACCAATGGGAAACAGGGTCCGAGTGGCAGAGATCCAGCTGCGGAACAAATGCCCTTGAGAAACAAGAAGGGGTCTTTTTTTTTTTAATGATTTTTTAAATATTTATTTATTTATTATTTATACAATAGTCTGTATGCCTGCTGGCCAGAAGAGGGCACCAGACCCCATTACAGATGGTTGTGAGCCACCATGTGGTTGCTGGGAATTGAACTCAGGACCTTTGGTAGAGCAGGCAATGCTCTTAACCTCTGAGCCATCTCTCCAGCCCCCAACAAGAAGGGGTCTTAAAGATGGCAACGTTCTTTAGGCAGATATTAAAAAAAAAAAATACTTTCATGGCGCAAACGTGTGGGTTACTCTAAGTAATGAGTAACAAAAAGGTCACAACACTTAGAGATCAGAGACAGGCCCTAACAAATGCATCCACGAAGTTCCAATAAATAAAAGATGGAGCCCTCCTTCTAACAGTCTAGGAGGCAGCTCGGCTGTCACCATTTATTCCCTTTCATTTCCCACCATGATTAACAGTTATTTGGTGATTTTATTTCACCAGGTTAATTTGCTCATTTTAAGCCTAAAATATTGAGCACGAAAATGTGACAGGGTCAGGAGGGCCATTTTGGGAAAACAACGAATTGTGTTTGATTTGGCAACCCGAGGAACCAGTGGCTCTGGTGACGGTTGTACATCAGGACTCAGCAGCAAGGAAGCACTTGCCGTAGTGCCTAACCCGCCCCTTCCCTTCTTAGAGGAGTGTTACCTGCAGACGCTGTTGTAAGTTGTCTTACTGGATGGCTTGGCTTCGAGGAGGCAGGCTGTAAGGTGAGAATCTATTTGCCTGAGAAAGTTGTAAAGTCCTAGTCTCCTAGACTTCTTTGGAAGAAGCCAGTAAACTCTCCAGACAACAGCACTGCCCCAGTACAAACAGACATTTGTGCTGAAAGGGAAAGGCGGGCCTTTGCGCCCAGGGTGGTAACAACCGACCACAGGGCGCGTGCCTACCGTGATCCTTTGCGAAAGGACTACGGGGCGTGACACGTGACCCTTGGCTCCTCAGGCGCTCTCACGCGTCCACAAAACGCAGCAAAGACCACAGGGGGCAAGTCAGCTCTGCTACTTAAGCAGCTACAAGAAGGCCTATAGGTACCAGAGATCATGGGCGCCTAGAACACCTATGCCACACTTTTTTATTTTAAACACATATGTTTAAAAAGCAAACAGAAGCGGGCGGTGGTGGCGCACACCTTCAATCCCAGCATTTAGGGGGCAGAGGCAGGCAGATCTGGGTCAGTTTGAGGCCAGCTTGGTCTACAAGAGCTAGTTCCAAGACAGGCTCCAAAGCTACGGAGAAACTCTGTCTCAAAAAACCAAGAAAAAAGAAACGGAGGGGAAAAAAAAAGCCAACAGAAAGCTTGCCGTGCCCTGCTAGCAAACAAGGAGCAGTGGCTTTTCCAGAAAGGAAGAGGAGAGTGACAGTTATAGGTTTTCACAGAAAATAAAACAAAGACATAAAAACCAAAGTAAATAAAATGCTTTGGGATGCTAAGGGAGAGGTGTGTTTTTAAGCAATTTCTTGCTCTAATGACTGACATTAGGAGTAGCCCTGAGGTTGCAATGTCATGAGAGTGCGCTAGGTACGTACATTTAATGGTCACTTATTTTCTGGGAATGAAGAAAAAGGTTTTGTTTATGTGCAATAGCAAATGAGCAGAGCCGGGATTCCTTTGGAATATGCGGTCTGAGGTACCAGCAGGGTCACTGGCTTGGATGATGTGCTGATAAATATCTGTTGCTGCATAAATAAGCAGATATTTATGTCTGCTAAAGTATGTTAGATAAAGAAGTACTCAGCTTATTGAAGCTTTTTCCCTGTGTAGAAAGTTTTTACTCTCCAGGAACCTTTGGAAGATCCGCAGGTGAGTACTGATTGGCAGTCACAAATGTAGCTCTATAGCAGGTTTATCTATTGCTATGCAGCTTAGCATATCTGATGACAAACATCACTTGCGAAGCATTCTATGACACACATGAGTTTCTGGGTTTAAAGTCTGGTGGTGAGGGACAGTTAACTTGGCTTTTCTGTGCCTCATTCTGTGGCTGTTAATACGAGAAAGGATGAAAGGAGTTGAATCTGTGTTAGAATAATGTCTAGCAACTGTATAGCAGGTTCTGAGAAAGTGAACTCTGGGCATCATTAAGGAAGCCTTTGCCTTGTTAGAACTTCAGCTGTATTTCCTAAATGAATTTTTTTTTCACAAAACCTTGATTTTGTTGAAAATGACATTAATAAAACATGCTGGCATATTTCCCTCTACTAAATAATGAAAATAGCATAGTTTTTCCTTCTATTTTGACTTATAGAAATTCGTTAGACTCTGGTGGGTGTGATGGTCATACCTTATATCTAAGCATTCAGAAGGCTGAAACAGGAGAATTCCTATGAGTTTGAGGCTAGCTTCGGCTACATACCAAGTCCAAAGCTAGCATTTGGGTAAAGAGTATAACCTAATCTCAAAAGACCAAGCCAAGTTTTACAATTGTCAGCGATGTTATTGGCGATAGTATTTGTTCTGACAGCAGATCTTCACCTCTTGCTCTGCCTCCAAATCCAGTCCTGGAGCAAAGTAACAATGGCACCATTGTGAAAATCCTAATTGGTTCAATAATAAAAATCCTGAGTCGGATATGGGGAAAATGTGAAAAGATCAGAGAAGCAGAACTGCCAGCCACGACTTCTTACCTCTACCTCAGACCAAAACAATGATTGAGTCTCTACAAATACTCAGACTGAATTCCATGAACTCCTGTATCCTCCTTCATGATATTTCTCTCTCTGCCTTTCTAACTCCACCTACCTAATATTGGGATTGAAGGTGGTAGCTAACACCGCATAGCTCTTTCCTTTTTAGACTTGTTCAATTGTGTGCAGCCCAGAGTGGCCTGGAACTAATAGAGGTATGTTTCCCTCTATCCCCCAAGTGCTTAGATTAAAGGTGTGTGCTGGCCACACTACCCCTCTATGGCTAACGATTTTTGCCATATCACATTTCGCCTTTCTTGTCTAAAATAAAAAGACTATAACTAAAACAAGGAAAATATATACAATAAGTATAATAAATATATACAATTAATGCAGGTAATACCTACATCAACAATGGCTAGTTCATTAGCATTTAACAAATTCAAAGAAAGTATTTCATTATCTAACATATTTTAGCAAGTCCAAAGTTTTTATTTAGCAAGTCCTAATGCAATTTTGATTCTAACTTGCATTACCATCCAAAACTGTCTTTTGATGTCTCTCAACCCCGTCTTTACACCTCTTTAGTGAGTTTCTTTTCTGAGTCTTGTACACAAGGAAAACTGGAACTATAACCGTCTAGTCTTCAACTCCCTCAGCAACCCAAGAAGAAAACAATATTAACTGTATAAGCAGGAATTGCAAGCAAATGTCTTTCCAAAAATGTGAGAAATAACGAGACAGGATTTACTGGTCCTACTGGAGTTAGCATCAAACCCTGTGTCATGGCTACCCTGATCAGGCATTCTCACCCACTCATATTATTAACCCAATTAAAAGAACCAGGTAGTACTAGGTGGTGGTGGTATATGCATTTAATTATACCACTTGGCAGACAGATGCTGCTATATCTCTGTAAATTCAAGGCCAGCCTGGTACACAGACCTACCTCTATGAAAGCCAAGACTACACAAAGAAATCCTGTCTTGAAATCTCACCCAAAAAGATCCAAGTAAGTTGTCTCTATTATCCTTACCTAATATTTGGGTATACTGGAGACAAACTGGGCAAATCTCGCTGATGTTCTACAAAAACCCAGGCTGTATGGTGAGTTCCAGGCCAGTGAGAGTTCCATAGTGAAAATATTTTATTAAAAAAGAAAACAAGGGCTGGAGAGATGGCTCAGAGGTTAAGAGCACTGACTGCTCTTCCAGAGGTCCTGAGTTCAATTCCCAGCAACCACATGGTGGCTCACAACCATCTATGATGAGATCTAGTGCCCTCTTCTGACATGCAGGTGTACATGCAGACAGATACTGTATACATAATAAATAAATAAATAAATAAATCTTAAAAAAAAAAGAAAACAATATGCAGATCTGTTAACTGTATCCTTTTGAGCATGCTTGTGATATGACTTCATATAGAAGAATTTTCGAAGATCATTTGTGTATGGAAATTTGTACACAGAATGAATATATGCCAAAAATAACACTAAGATGAAAAGCTTAATGGAAGACGTATATGAAAAATTTAATAAAAGTAGTCAAAATAGGAAATATTTAGTTTCATTTCTTCTGTTAGTTTTTTCTGTATGTTGACAAACTACACAATGTAAAGTCTTAAATAATAAAGTTATTATGATAAAGACTCAAAAAAGAAAACAATAAAAATGAAAATGAACAAAGTATTAATTAAAATTGTTTCTATTATTAATCACTTTTATTTAGCTTTTTTCCTAACCATTAGCAATAACTACTTATAACCAATAACCCTAAAAAATTAACAGAATACAGCCAGACTAGAAGAGATGTATAGAGGGAGTAGGAAGAGTCAATGAAAAGCCATGGAGGTGCCAGAGGAGGAAGATGAGAGTTGCCAGCCAGAACCTTGCTGGTAGGCCATGAACCTCATAGTAAAATATAAAATCATAGATATAAGAGCTAGCTAGCAGTATGCTTAAGTTATCCGTCAAGCAGTCATTTAAATAATACAGTTTCTGTTTGATTATTTTTGGAGTCTGGCCAGCCAGGAAATGAACAGCACCCTCAGACTACAACCAGGGATTGATGGGGTAAAGACTTAGGAGCTTTAAGTTCGAAGTCAGGCTATGCCTATATATGTGAAAGGAAGTATCCTGAGTATATATAGATTGGAGGGGAAAGGTATCATTTTTGAGAAGACATGGTATTCCTGAAGCTGTGTTCTGATGGGGAATATGCCTGCCGATAGGAGGTGCCTATCCCATTCTCCAAGTCCAAACAGCTGCATTTTGTTGCACTCTGTTAAGTGAGCTTCGCAGCAGAGATGTCCATTGTTGCTCTGCTCCACTCCCCTAGTGTTTCAAGGGAGAGGGCTGCTTGTTTGTCCAGGCTGCCCAGCTAGCTTAGGCCCGAAATAATCACACAGAAATTGTATTAATTAAATCACTGCTTGGCCCATTATCTCTAGCCTCTTATTGGCTAACTCTCATATCTTGATTTAACCCTTTTCTATTAATCTGTATATCACCATGTGGCAGTGACTTACCGGGAAAGATTTTAACCAGCATCTGTCTCAGGTGGAGAATCCATGGCATCTCTCTGACTCTGCTTTCTTCTTCCCAGCATTCAGTTCTGTCTTCTCTACCTATCTACGTTCTGCCCTACCAGGAGCCCAAAGCAGTTTCTTTATTAAACAATGAAAGCAACACAAAGACAGAAGGACCTCCTACATCACACTAGGGATTTTCCCAGCAGTAATGTCCATTTCATCTCAGCTTTGGACCAAATTGTTACTTCTCTGTTTCACTCTACTAATGGGGAACACCTATAAAAATGTAGCCATCTGTTCTGGGTCAAGCAAAATGCCTGTACTTCTGCTCTACTCCCCTGATGGAGTTTCTGAGCAGAGGTGTCCCTTTATCTGTGCTGTGTTCTACTAGTATGTTTCCAAGCAGAGATACTTCTCTGTTCCAGCAAAAGAAAATCTTCATCCAAAACTCATTCAAAAGATTTATTTGGGAGGAAGAAATCCAGGAGATTATCTGTGTCTCCCAGAGTGGAAAAGGGCAGCAGTCAGCTGAAGAGGCACAAGTTTTATATGGGGTTTCTTAGGGTTGGAGTTTTTCCAAGGATATTTTTATGGTTGGAATTGCTCAGAAATTCATTGGTTTTCCTGCTTGGAAATTGGTTGAGTTCACACTCAGTTGGTCAGAGATAGAGAGCATTTCTTTAACTCTGATTCCATGGCCAAAGTGTGGGTTTTTCACTGATTTTGGTTTTAGCATTGCCATCTGCTTCTTTAACTGACCCTTTCGTGTAAAACATAGGGCTTCATAAATTAATTTTTTTCTATGAGTTTCTGGGGTAAATTATAAAGTTTAAACAGATTTTTTGCCACTGTTAATTTCTTTCAAATTCTTTTCAATTATTTTTTCAAAATAATATTGTGTAACTGAATGCAAGTGTGTGGTATAAAGATCTTACCAAATACTTTAAAATTATAAGATGTCAGTAATGGCTGGGCAGAAGTAGCACATGCCTTTATCCCAGCACTCAGGAAGAAGAGCTAGGTGAGTCCCTGTGAGATCGAGGCTAGCTTGGTCTTCAAGAGTTAGTTCCAGGACAGGTAGGATTATTAAACAGGGAAACCCTGTCTCGAAAAAGCAAAAGCAAAACCAAACAAAACCAAACCAACAAAAAGATCTCAGTATTTTTAATATGTATTCAAAGACAACTGTCATATGCAGTCTTTCAGATATTTATTGCACACAAAAAGTTTTACTCTTCTGTAAAGTGCATAACTTTACCACAATGGCTATATTTTTAGGTTTTCTCTGCAGTATTTCTTTTATTGTACAGGATTTTATTGTACAGTATTACTTTTTGCCATGATTTCAAATTTACTGATAAAAGTAAAGGGTTTGCCACACTTATTACATTCATAGGGTTTCTCTTCAGTATGTGTTGTTTTCTTCCTATATTTGAATATGACTCTTATGTACAAAGGCTTTAACCCATTAATTACATTTAAAGGTTTTTCTTTCTGCTATGTGTTTGGGGGGTATTTTTTCCCCATGATATTTATTGAGCTCTACATTTTTCTCTGCTCCCCTCCCTGCCTCTCCTCCCTCCCCCCTTCAACCCTCCCTCAAGGTCCCCATGCTCCCAATTTACTCAGGAGATCTTGTCTTTTGATACTTTCTACTTCCCATGTAGATCAGATCTATGTGAGTCTTTCTGTGTCTGGGTTACCTCACTCAAAATAATGTTTTCTAATTCCATCCATTTGCAAAATTCAAGCTGTCATTATTTTTTCTGCTGTGTAGTACTCCATTGTGTAAATGTACCACATTTTTTATTCATTCTTCAATTGAGGGGCATTTAGGTTATTTCCAGGTTCTGGCTATGACAAAGCTGCTATGAACATAGTTGAGCACATGTCCTTGTGGCACAATTGAGCATCCTTTAGATATATAAAAGTGGTATTACTGGGTCTTGAAGAAGGTTGTTTCCTAATTTTCTGAGAAATCGCCAAACTGACATCCAAACAGGTTGTACCAGCTTGCATTCCCACCAGCAATGCAGAAGTGTTCCCTTTCCCCCACAATCTCTCCAGCATAAGATGTCATTAGTGTTTTTGATCTTGGCCATTCTTACAGGAATAAGATGGATTCTCAGAATGGTTTTGATTTGCATTCTCTGATGACTAAGGATATTGAACATTTCCTTAAGTGTCTTTCAGTCATTTCGGATTCCTCTGTTGAGAGTTCTCTGTTTAGCTCTGTACTCCATTTTTTTTATTGGATTATGTGATCTTTTGATGTCCAATTTCTTTTCTTTGTATATTTTGGAGATCAGACCCCTGTCTGATGCAGGGTTAGTGAAGATCTTTTCCCATTCTGTAGGCTGTCATTTTGTCTTGTTGACCATGTCGTTTGTTTTACAGAACCTTTCAGTTTCAGGAGGTCCCATTTATTAATTGTTTCTCTCAGTGTCTGTGGAGTTATATTTAGGAAGTGGTTCCCTGTGCCATTGCATTCAAGTGTCCTTCCCACGTTCTCTTCTATAAGGTTCAGAGTGGCTGGCTTTATGTTGAGGTCTTTGATCCATTTGGAATTGAGTTTTGTTCGTGGTGATAGACATAGGTCTATTTTCATTCTTCTATATGTTGATACCCAGTTATGCTAGCACCACTTGTTAAATATGCTTTCTTTTTTCCATTTGATATTTTTTTGCTTCTTTATCAAAGATCAGGTGTTCAAAGATGTATGGATTTATATCCAGGTCTTCTGTTCAGTTCCATTGGTCTGCCTGTCTGTTCTTATGCCAATACCAGGCTGTTTTCAGGACTGTAGCTCTGTAGTAGAGTTTGAAGTCAGGGATTGTGATGCCTTCAGAAATTCTTTTATTGTACAGGATTGTTTTGGCTGTCCTGTTTTTTTTTTTTTTTTGCTTTTCCATATGAAGTTGAGTACCGTTCTTTCTTGGTCTTTGAAGAATTTTGCTGGGATTTTGATGGGCATTGCGCTGAATCTCTAGATTACTTTAGGTGAGATTGCCATTTTTATTATGTTAATTCTGCCTTCCCAAGAGCATGGGAGATCCTGCCCCTTTCTGGTGTCTTCTTCTACTTCTTTCTTCAAAAATTTAAAGTTCTTTTCATACAAGTCTTCCACTTGTTTGATTAGAGATACTCCGAGATATTTGTGCCTATTGTGAGCGTGTTGATTCTCTGATTTCTTCCCCAGCCCTTTTATCATCTGTGTACAGGAGGGCTACTGTTTTTTTTTTTTTTGAGTTAATCTTATATCCTCCTACATTGTTGAAAGTGTTTATGAGTTGTAGAAGTCCCTGGGTAGAATTTTTGGGATCACTTATGTAAACTATCATATCATCAGCAAACATTTGAGAGTTTGACTTCTTCTTTTCCAATTTGTATCCTCTTGATCTCACTTTGGTGTCTTATTGCTCTAGCCAGGACCTCAAGAGTTATATTGAATAGATTTGGAGAGAGTGGACAACCTTATCTTGTTCCCGATTTCAGTGGAATCACTGGGAGTTTCTTTCCATTTAGTTTGATGTTGGCTGTTGGCTTGCTCTATATTGCCTTTATTATGTTTAGGTATGTTCCTTGTATCCCTGCTCTCTCCAAGACCTTATCATAAAGTGATGTTGCTTTTTTTTTTTTTTCAAAAGCTTTTTCAGCATCTAATGAGATGATCATGAGGTTTTTATTTTCAGCATGTTTATATGGTGGATTACGTTGACAGATTTTTGTATGTTGAACCATCTCTGAATCTGTGGGATGAAGCCGACTTGATCATGGTGGATGATGGTTTTGATGTGTTCTTGGATTCAATTTGCCAGTATTTTATTTAGTATTTTTAATCAATGCTCATGAGTGAGATTGGTCTGTAATTCTCTTTCTTAGTAATGTCTTTCTGTGGTTTGGTTATCAGGGAAATTGTAGCCTCATAAAAAGAGTTTGGCAATGTTCCCGCTCTTTCTATTGTGTGGAATAATTTGAGGAGTATTGGTATTAGATCTTCTTTGAAAGTCTTGTAGAATTCTAAGCTGAAACCATCTGATCCTGGGCTTTTATTGGTTGGGAGACATTTGATGACTATTTCTATTTCCTCAGCAGTTATAGGTCTGTTTAATTTTCTTATATGGTCTTGATTTAATTTTGGTAAGTGATATTTATCCAGAAAGTTGTCCATTTCCTTTAAGTTTTCCAATTTTGTGGAGTACAGGTTTTCAAAAATATGACCTAATGATTCTCTGTATTTCCTCCTTGTCTGTTGTTATGTCCCACCCTTCATTTCTGATTTCTCTCTGCCTTTTGGTTAGAATGGATAAAGGTTTGTCTATTTTGTTGATTTTCTCAAAGAACCAATTCTTTGTCTCATTCTTTGTAGTTTTATTTGTTTCTATTTTGTTGATTTCGGCTCCCAATTTGATTATTTCCTGCTGTCTAGTTCTCTTAGGTGAGTTTGCTTCTTTTTGTTCTAAACTTTTCAAATGTTCTGTTAATTCACTAGCGTGGGATTTTTCCAGCTTCTTTATGTAGGTGTTTAGTGCTATGAACTTGCCTAACAATGCTTTCATTGTGTCCCATACATTTGGGTATGTTGTGTGGTCATTTTCGTTGAAATTTTGGAAGTGTTTAATTTCCTCCTTTATTTCTTCCTTGACCCATTGATAATTCAGGTGAGCATTGTTTAATTTCCATGTGTTTGTGGTTTTTCTGGAATCAGTATTGTTGTGTACTTCTAGTATTAAACCATGGTGATCTGATAAGGTACATTGGGTTATTTTTTTTGTATTTGTTGAGGTTTGTTTTGTTACTGCATATATGGGCAATTTTTGAGAATGTTCTATGAGATGCTGAGAAGAAGGTATATATCCTTTTCTGTTTGGATGAATATTCTATAGATGTCTGTTAAGTCCATTTGAGTCATAACAACTGTTAGTTCTCTTATTTCTCTGTTCATTTTTTTTGTCTGATTGACCTGTCCAGTCGTGAGAGGGGAGTGTTGATGTCTCCCACTATTAGTGTGTGGGGTTTAACATATGATTTAAACTTTAGAAGTGTTTGACATATGAGAGTACCCTTGTATTTGGGGGCATAGATGTTCAGTATTGAAATTTCCTCTTGATGGATTTTTCCTGTGACTAATATAAAATGACTTTGTCTCTTTTGACTTATTTTAGCTTGAAGTCTACTTTGTTAGCTATTAGGACAGCTACACCCGCTTGTTTCTTAGGTCCATTTGATTGGTATTTTTCCCAACCCTTTATTCAGAGATGATGTCTGTCTTTGAAGGTGAGATGCATTTCTTGAATGCAGAAGAAGGATGGGTTCTGTTTTTGTAACAAATCTGTTAGTCTGTTCCTTTTTATATGTGAGTTGAGTCCATTTACATTAAGGGATATTAATGACCAGTGGTTGCTATCTCCTGTTAATTTAGTTTTCATCATTGGTAATATTAATTTGTCCATTTTTTTCTTCTTTGGGATTTGCTGTTATGAGGTCATCAATTGTCAGGGTTTTTGTTGGTGTAGCTATCTTCCTTGGGTTGGAGTTTTCCTTCTAGTATTTTGTGTAGGGCTGGGTTTGTGGCTAGGTATTGGTGAAATCTAGATTTGTCATGGACTATCTTGTTTTTTTCCTTCTATAGTGATCAACAGTTTTGCTGGGTATAGTAGTCTGGGCTGGCCATGTAGTGGTCTCTTAATGTCTGCATTATGCTTGACCATAACTTTCTGGCTTTCATTGTCTCCAATGAGAAGTCATGTATAATTCTGATAGGTCTATCTTTATATGTTACTTGGCCTTTTACCTTTGCAGCTCTTAATATTCTTTCTTTACTCTGTATGTTTTAGTGTTTTGATCATTATGTGGCAAGAGAACTTTTTTTGGGATACAGTCTATTTTGTGTTATGTAAGCTTCTTGTATCTTCATAGGCATATCTTTCTTTAGGTAGGGAAAGTTTTCTTCTATGATTTTGTTAAATAAATTTTCTGTGCCTTTGAGTTGAACTTCTCCTTCTTGTATACCTATTATTCTAACATTTAGCCCTTTCATGGTATCCCATATTTCCTGGATATGTTGGGTTAAGCTTTTGTTAGATTTAATGTTTTCTTTAACTGATGAGTCTATTTCCTCTATTGTATCTTCAGCGTTGGAGATTCTCTCTTCCATTTCTTGTATTCTGCTGTTCATGGTTTTGTTTGTGGTTCCTGATCTTTTTCTCATGATTTCTGTTTCTATAATACCTTCAGCTTGTGTTTTTTTTTAATTGTTTCTATTTCAGTTTTCAACTTCTGGAAAGTTTCTTTTATATGTTTGATTTCTTTTTCTTGGTTTTCGTTAAGTGATTTGCTGATATCTTCCAATTTTTTTGTTTGTCTTTTCCTCCATTTCTTTAAGGGATTTCTCATTTCTTCTTTAAGAGTTTCAAATATTCTCTTGAAGTTATTTTTTAGGTCATTTTCTTCTGGTTCATCCATATTTGCTTGCTCAGGTTTTGCTGTTGTGAGGTCTTTAGGTTTTACTGATAATGTTTTGCTTTTTGTGCTGTAGCATGTGATCTTACCTTTTCTACTCATCTTTTCCTTTAATGGGTGTGGCTGGGGCTCCCTGAGATTCTGTTGAATAATCTTCTAGGTGCCAGTGAATCCAAATCTCAGACGGTTGTTCCTCATGGTACAGTGAGGGTCACAGTTTTAGTTATCGCATTGGTTACTCCTGTTCTTGGAGATAGCTCAGCGCTCCTGTGCTTTGCTCTGCTCCCTTAGAGTTTGCTGTCTCAGGCCTATTTTGGCCTAGGTTGCTGGCTTTGATGTGTTTCTTTAAATCCTGGTCTGGATCCCCTCCTGCAGAAGTCCCTGGCTTGGAGTTGGACCTGTTTTGGTGGAGCTCATTGATTCTGGATTTGTTCGCTTGCTTAGTTCTGATCTTCCAGTGTTCTGGGACTGGGTTGGCTCCCAGGACTGGATTTCCTCCTGGCTTCTGCTACTGGTGGAGCTTGTTTCCTCAGGCCCTCTCTGTCCTAGGAGTCTCATTCAGTCCCACTACTGTGGAATTTGTGGCCCAAGATGGAGTTCCTTGCCTCAGGGCAACTTTGGTCTAGGTTGTCTGCTTTGACCTGTATCTGTAAATCCTGGTCTGGCTTCTCTCCTGCAGAAGTCCCTGGTTTGGAGTTGGACCTGGAAAGGTTTCTGGTTCTGGCCTACTGCTTCAGAGGTCCCAGGCTCAGGTGTGCCCAAACCTGCAGAGGACCTGCTTACTTGTTCAGAGGTCCCAGACTCACACTCGGACCTGCAGAGGTTCCAGGTTTCTAACTATTTCCTTTGATGTCCCAGACCAATGCCCTAACGCATAAAGGTCCTGGCTCAGGCATACTCTCCGTGACGTTACAGACTCATGCCTGGTCCTGCCGAGATTTCTGATTCCTGCCTATATCCTCGGAGGATCCAGGTTCACTTACTCCCAGATTGGCAGAGGTCCTGGCTCAGGCCTAGTTCCTAAAAGGTTCTAGACTCACACCTCCAGTATGTGTTCTTTCATGGCGCTGGAGATGACTCTGCTGTGCAAAGGCTTTACCACACTGATTACAAACAAAGGGTTTCTCTCCAGTATGTGTTCTTTTATGAATTTTAAAATAATTGTGATAGGCAAAGGCTTTCCCACATAGATTACATTCATAAGGTTTCTCTCCAGTATGTATTCCTTTAAAATGCACTTGAAGACTGGAATGACATGTAAAGGCTTTACCACATTGATTACATTCATAAGGTTTTTCTCCAGTATGTGTTCTTTTATGTATTTGAAGACCACTGCATCGTGTAAAGGTTTTACCACATTGATTACATTCATAGGGTTTCTCTCCAGTATGTGTTCTTTTGTGTATTTGAAATTTTCTGTAATGTGCAAAGGCTTTACCACATTGATTGCACTCATATGGTTTCTCTCCAGTATGTGATTTTTTATGCCCTTGAAGATGACCACGTTGTGTAAAGGCTTTACCACACTGATTACATTCATAAGGTTTCTCTCTAGTATGTGTTCTTTTATGCATTTGAAGAGAACTGCATTGTGTAAAAGCTTTACCACAGTGATTACATTCATAGGGCTTTTCTCCAGTATGTGTTCTTTTATGTGTTTGAAGATTACCATGTACTGCAAAGGCTTTACCACATTGATTACATTCATAGGGTTTCTCTCCAGTATGTGTTCTTTCATGGCATTGTAGATGACTATAGTGTGCAAAGGCTTTACTACATTGATTGCATTCATAGGGTTTCTCTCCAGTATGTGTTCTTCTATGCATTTGAAGATTACGGTGATGTGCAAAGCCTTTACCACATTGATTACATTCATAGGGTTTCTCTCCAGTATGACTTCTTTTGTGGCTGCAAAGATAATTGGCACATGTAAAAGCTTTACCACATTTAATACACTGTTGAATCTTTATATGTGTATGAATTAATTTCATGATTTAGTTCAATTGTGAAAAGAATTAAGTTCTTATGGTTTTATTACTGTGTTTGTATTCATGTTGCTCCCCTTTATAGGGGTTGTTTTGCATTGCTGAAGAGACATCTGATATAGGAACCTCTATTACTTGGATCACATTTACAGAATCTTTTTTTCTTTCTTTCTTTTTTTTTTTTTTCGAGACAGGATTTCTCTGTAGCTTTGGTGCCTGTCCCAGAACTAGCTCTTGTAGACCAGGCTGGCCTCAAACTCCCAGAGATCTGCCTGCCTCTGCCTCCCAAGTGCTGGGATTAAAGGCGTGCGCCACCACCACCCAGCCCAGAATCTTTTTTCTATATGAGGTTTTTTACATATTTGAAGAGACCTGGAAAAATTCAGGCATTCATATGTGGTATGTTATGTCTGCTAATATCCCTACGGTAATGTGACTTGTATATAGAATAATATGTGATGTACCAAGTAATGAATGAATAACAAATAGAAAGATTTACACATTGAATAGCATAGTTTGAATTTCTATTCCTCATAGACATGTAGTATAGGTATTAAGTTCTCAGCAATGACTGCCCCTTGACTCTTGACTCTAACTGACCCATAACTAAATTTAGTACAGTCACAGCAAGCATATGGGTAACACTAGCTTAACTATGCACCATTTGTTTATTAGAAAGTTTTGGAGACGTGCTTATCACATACTCAACATATATACCTTTCTAAATATGGGTGGTAAGAAACTTAATACATTGGCACTTCTATAGCATGGCTCTCATGGAGCTGGGATTCAAAGGGTGAAATCTGTTAAGGCATTTTCTTTCTTGTCTTGTGAGTGCCTTGCAAATGAAATTCACCTATCTATAACTAAGGAGTATGGTTTTGTGATAATTTAATAATCATCAATGCACATGAACTTGTGCTTTTTTATACTTGCTTTTGTTTAAGACATCTAGAAGGCATTACAATTTCTTCAGAGGCACATTTGTGCCAGGTTGCACATGATAATTACCTTCCATGAATTCTGGAACTTTGACAACGTTCTTCAATATTATGGTCTTCCCAACTGTATCCTAAAAAATAGTACCAGAAAATATATGGTATATTATTGAAAACTGTACACAATTCAAGTTACTACCTTCAGTAAACCTTAGAAACATGCCCAATTTACTTACCTCACTCTTCTTTCCCAATCAGATTGTAGAAGAGCTCAAAAAATGAGGAAAAGCTGTCCCCTTATTTAAAACCTTGAAGGAAGATTTAATCTTACCGATAGTAATGAGGTTCCTGTAGGTCTCCAGCATCACCTCTTTGTAGAGATTCCTCTGGGAAGAATCCAGCAATATCCACTCTTCCCAAGTGAAGTCAACATGCACATCATCATAGGTCACTGCATTCTGAAATGTTCATACATGTGTACAACAGGGAGCATGATACTAACAACATGGTAAAAGTAGACAGATACCTACATTCAAGGTCCAACATACAATAAAATAAAAAGAATAAGGCCAGGAATACGGGCCCACTTTTAATCTCAGCAATTTGAAAGCCAGAGTCAAGGGGATCTCTGAGTCACAGGCAAATCTCTTGTACAGAGTTGCTTTCAGGATAGCCAGCGCTACACAGACAAAAGGGTGGCAAACCAGCCCAGCAATGAATAGCAATTGCTTCTACTGTATCTTTTATATGATTTATAGGAACTAAACTGAATCAATGAGTCACACCATGCTGACTGGTGGTAGCAGAAAGTTAAAAGCATTCTAATAAAATATTTCTGAAAAACGATCCACATCTCCTCTTTCTACAACTTTGTAAACTTTTAATAACATAACACAAACCTCAAAGTGGAATGCAATATTCAGAACCTCTAGAAACCAGACCTTCTTTTTCAAATCCATTTTCCCACCATGCACCACAACAATGCCTGTATGGGCACACTGGACAGTGGATATTATAAGCATCATATCCTCCAGGTCAAGGTTGCAGAGCCTTCCCTTCCCCAGGAAATCCCACCCAGGTCATCACAAGGACTAACAAAACCACAGTCTGGCTCATGGTCCATTCAAGTCCCAGCAGAAATGACAGTACAACTGACCTGCTCTGAGCACCCCACACTCACCATGGCATGGCTTTGGTCTTCCTTACAACTCCCTACAGCTGAAGCAAAGAATTCTGAAAAGAACCTGCAAGCTAGTACATCTGTTCCTATGGCTTGCCAGAGTCCCTCATTATTTAGGGCCACCCAGCTAAGCCTGATAATATAATAAGCAGTTGCATGAAGGAAAAATGAATTTCATTTCATTCTATTTCAGCTGGACCTTAGCATATAATAAACAGTAGAGATCAAGTGACTCAGGCAGCATAGGCCTTGCCAGCTCTGCCCTTCCAACCCAGCAGTCAGGGTCATAGTCTGGAAAGCTGGAAGTTTAGTACACATTCTTCTATGCCCCCAGAGCACTTCCTGTTCCTTGTCCAGGGCACAGGGTCCTTTGTGCATACATTCCCTTACACACTCAATGTCCAGTGCGGCCAACCCTTTGCTTCTTAGTTTTGAATTCCAGCAGCCAAACAGGTCACATTTAATCAGTGCGTGTTGTTAAAGCAAAAACGAGGCCACGGGTTAGAAAACAATGAGAAGCTATGGTAGGACTTGGAGGCAAGAGAGAGACTCCACATATGATGTAGATTTCATGTCAAATAATTATTTTGAAAAGTTGGAACAGGCTTTAGGGCCATAAGCTCCGGAGGTTAGGGACTTGAATGAGAGCACACCAAGGACTGTTGTCGCCTTTCTGTCAACCTGAACCTCAAAAATAACACTCCTGTAAGGCAGGCCCACAACTTTTTATAATGATCTTCTATTCTGGTTGAACTAATGTAACTCCAGTAATTTGGTTACATGGTGGCCAGTCCTTTATCCAGATTCTTGATTGCCCAGGTCTGTGGAGCTGAAGAAATGGCCACTCAGGACTTTTCTGGAGCATCTAAAATCGATTACCTGACTCCACATTGCTAACATCAGCTACTGCCAAAGGATCAAAGCTCTCGCCCTCCTTCCTGCCATTCCCTTTCTGAACAGTGCCTACATCAGATTCAAAGTTGGTGAGTGAACACAATTCTTGCACAGGTCATTCTTCATTTGTAACTCCCCAGGAAAAGTCAGAGAGATTGAAGGACAGTCATTCACTGTTCTCTTTAGACCAGTCGAGGCTCAGCCCGTGAGAAGTTGTCGGACTGTCTTCCTAGCACTGGGCAGCAGAGGCAGGAGTAGGTGAGCAATGCAATTCTCAACTTCATAGCTTCAGGCAAGCTGGGCTGTGGAAGATATTGCTCTAAACACATGAAAATGGTGCTTGAGAAAAAAGGAATGAAATTATTAATAATCAAGAAACATTGGAGAACAGAAACAAATAGAGACGAGAGCACTAATGAACATAAAGAAAATATTAAAACATGATGACAATAAGTGACTTTTTAAAAAGATAAAAATAACGTGCTTTTAAGATTTAAAAGATTAACTATATGACTTTGAAAAAGAGTAGGTTCTTCTCTAGTAGAGGGAAGGCCATTGATAAGCGATTGATTGATTTTGAATATATGCACATGTTGGCAGCTAAGATCTCTAACCTGACTCACAGAGTAACAACAATTTCCTGATTTGCAAACATCTAATTTGATGTAAATGTGTGAAGGAGGACTGGTCAGTAAAGTTTCCTAATTGAAAATTCAGTTATTCATGGCTTCAAGATAACTTTCTCACATTGTACACCCACCAATCCGGTCTGACTTGAACCACCTGACATGAATTAATACATGCTGGGAAATTACAACTGAACTCCTCCTTCCACAATGAGGTCCTTTTTTCATAATGGTGACTCCAGCAGCAGGATTGCCTACCCTGCTTCACTTCTGCTATTCTGGTCTGGAGGCAGAAGCCATGTTCCACATGCAAATCCTTCTCCTGTAACTGCAATGGACAGCCGACCACACGACTCAATGAATAATTTTAAACCGCTGAGGTGGTACCGTCATTCAATTTACAAATGTTGCAGGTGTAATATAGAGAACAACAAGGTCATGACCTGAAGTACAATAGTCTCAAATCAAGGCCACCTGAGTCAAAAGAAAAGAGCTTGTCTCAGAAACACCTTCCTAAGAGGCTGGAAATGCAGATGCTCTAGAATTACTATGTCTTCCCAGGGAGAAATCACTACCCACGTTTTGGAAATTAATAATAAACTCTTTATGAGAGCATTCATCTCTCTCTCTCTCTCTCTCTGTCTAATCCTCAAAGAGTAGGCAGCCTAGAAAGATTTTGCATTTTGCATATACTATCACCTTTAAGTTTCTTTTAGGGTCATGCACTTTGAACAATTTAAATAGACAGGAGACTGCAAGTCTAGACACTTAGGCAGATGGGAGACTTACACTGATGGGGAAAGCCTTGTTAACCAATAATCTTTAAGAGGTGGAACCTAGTTTAGGCCTGGCTTTCTGGGACCCGGAGATAAAAACCTGTGTACCACCCAGGTGCGCTCTCTGTGTAGCTTCCCCCACGGTTGTGCAGAGCCTGGATCTTCCATTCCTGTGGTGTGAGTTTTCCCCTAATAATAAATAAAATATATCTGTCTAACTTTAAGCTACCGTGGTTATTTCCATATCTACATAACTTCTACAGGCGGTGCCCAACGTGCTGGATATTAAAATCCCGGTCCTGATGTGTGGGCGCGGGCGGCCCAGTCCTGCTGGAAGCGCATTCTTGCAGGCTGCGGTGTGTGATGATGGTGCAAGAGCAGTGGCCACTAGTCCCGCAAGTCGCACACCACGGAAATTCAGACAGGACACAGGCTTTCCCAGGGCCCCTGAATGCCCGCAGCAACCACAGCTTTTTCTGCACTTGCAGAGGCCAAGGAGCTATCGCCCAGAGCTGCCCTCCGCGCAGGCGACCGCTCTGCGTCCCTTTCCTGGTCCTAGAGCAGCTGTGGCCCAGGGCTGCCAGTGAGCAGATCAGGTTCGGCTTTAGGTGGGCTCAGCAGTCGAGATGTCCTGGAGACCCGGCCTTCGCTGGTCTGAGCCAGCTGTTCGCTGTTTCAAACAACTTGTCTGCTTTTGCTATTCTAGTGCTTGTGTGGTCGCTGACCAGTCAGGGACCTTCGCGGAGCACACAGTCTGTGATTCGCACTAAGTAATTGTTTTTAATTTGAGCATATTTCAGAATTTAGCGCCAGATTCAGATTCAAGCCAGCCACACAACTGCAAGTGTGCAGCGACACCTACTGGCAGGTAATGGTTATTGCACCTAATCCAGCTAACTAAACCACAGGTAAGATTTAATACTCAAAATATAAATCATAAATTTATAACTTAAAAGGGCAAAATTACGAACAATTCAACCATACAGGGTTTCAATAGACTTTTCACTTATACCATTCACGAGGTTTTGCAAGACTTACATGATTTCCCTCCTACATCACTGTACCTGATTCTGGGGATTAGTTTTTTGTCCTCCATATTCTTTCCTTAAAAATATGGTTTGATAATAGCGCCAAGAATGAGGCACTTTTAGAAATGGTAAAGTCCTTACAGACTGATACCACTCTTCTAAAAGAAAATCACTACTATGGAGAAGGATAATGTTGAGACATTGTCTGAGAGAATTCGTACTCTTGAATGTATTAATTGGACTCTCTCAAAGGACTATGATTGACTGATAGAACGTCTCTCCAGGAAGGTAATATGCATTCTATAAAACTCATGTCCAAGGATGAGACATTATTTCTACTGGACAGACTTCACACCTTGGAATCCTCAAAGAGGGCCTTAGAACAGAACACTGGACAGAAGATCCAAACTTTTAAAAGGCAGTGGTGAATAGATTTGAAAAGATTGAGGAATTTATCAAATTTGATGACCAGGGACAAAAGGTACAAAGGCAAAATTTAGCCTCATCAGTGTGCAAAAACCTCCAGGATACCTTACCCAGAGTTCTGCCTGCCTTTCCGATAATAGCATCAGAAAGAGCATCTGGTACAAAATGCCCTAAGGTAGTCAAAAAATATGCATGAGAATCCATACATATGACTGATCTAAAGGAAATTAAACAGGCAATTGTAGCTTATGGACTACATTCATCCTTTGTTAGAGAAATGGTCAAAATGTGGGCTTCCAGTAGCAAAGCAAGGCCACAAGTTCTGAACTCAGTTACCTTAGCAGTCCTAGACAGTGGACCGCAGTTGCTTTGGAGGTGATATTTTAGGGAAAAGGCAAAAAATTTAGAGCAACAACAATCAAAAAAAGAAAAGAAAAAGGACTTGAGATTTTCCCAAATCAAATTCTGGGCGAGGGACTTTACTCTGATCGTCAGGATCAAGCTCTTTATGATAAACACACCTTGTCCCTATGTAGCTCAGCAGCTTTTTAATGCTTAGGACAGGATTCAGGAACTAGGAAAGAGTTGAATCATATCTGAAGGTTAAACAGGGCCAGAGAGAACCTTTTAGTGAATTTTTACAAAGATTAACTAAGGCTGTGCAAATAGGGGTAACTGCCCCAGAAGCTAGACATATATATAATAATTGAATCTTTGGCATATGAGAATGCCAACTTAGAACGAAAAAGGATCCTTGGGCCTTTAAAGATCAGATCAGCACCCATGGATGAATGGGTCTTGCATACAACAAATGTCAAGACACTTGACTATCATTTGGTAAGCATGGGTAATTTCAATGACCTGAAATCCCTGCACTCCAAAGTTCTTCTAATGATTCATGTGCAGACCATGCTGTTTCCTGGGTGCTTTTCTATTTCTCTCGTGACCTCCACACATAAGATCAATATGACTATGAACGTTATGATTAAATTGGTATTCACTACGTCCGAGTGGATATGTCATGCACACACTCTCACACAGCGCCCCACATTACAAAGCTTTTAGAACATAAGATGTAATTTTCAGCCTCCTTACACACTAGCCCAGAAAGTCTCAATGTGTACCCTTGCTGACTTGCACGTATGTCCCAACATTCCCGTTGTTAGAAGCAGGTCTGGGAGTCACAAGAAAATGGGGCAATACAAAAGTTTTAACTTCTGCAAAATGGCTTTTAGTGGTAAGTGAAGTGGATGTGCTAGTAGGTTTTCATTCCTAACACAAAGGGGTCTCGGGCCCTACTCTGAGAAGTCAGAGCCTGGTTTCCCATGCGTATAAGACTGGCTAACTTAAAGCAGTGCAGTTGATAAGCAACGTGAAGCTTTGGGGAACAGTATACAACCTGGAGCACATACTTTCAAAACAAAAAATGCTAACAGGGGGAGGGATCTTTGCCAGATGGCATCTTCACAAATCTCTTTAAAGATGGAACTCCTTTTGTCTCATTTAACCCTTTGAAAGAAAAGATAGTACAATCCATTTACATTTCACACGGGGAAGGCCAGTACAGCCTTAATAAAGAACATTATTTTGTCTTGGTGCTATCTACCCACCCTCTCTAGGGCTGCAATTCTCTAGAACTTCCCTTTAATACTTCCTCTCTCATCTGGTCAACACCACCACTCTGCAGCCATTCATTTCCCAAGGCATTTTGGCACTCATTCCAACAAATGACATTATTATTACAGCTCAGAGCATGGAGCCTCCCCACTCCTTATAGAGCAGCAAAGTATGAACACTCCCATGCGGTGGATGAACTGCACAGGCTTAAAAAAGAGTAGGTGTGAACAATATAAAGCCTTTAAGAAGACGGGTATGGATTGCTAACGCTAGGTGAGCATCAGTTTCCTCGTTTCTCCTGTTAGTACCTGGATGACCATGCATATTCCTCCCTCCGTTGACTCCTTCACTACGATCTTGAACTCCTGATTATCCAGTCTTCTCTGCCCTGCTGCGATTACAGGCATGAGTCACACGCCTGGTTTATGTGGGGTAGGGGACTTTAAAAGAGCCCCAGCTCCCCTTCACTATTTGGAAAAGATTGAGAATGTTGTTCTCCTCACCTTAAATTCTTTCCAACATTTATCTTGGTTCACGGCGCCAACCCAAGCACAAAATCCATGCATCTGAAACATAAAACAAGTGTAATCCAAAACGCGGAACACTGCAGCTAATTCGTCCCGATTCGTCAGCCTCTGTCGCCAGGCTTATTCTCAAGTGCTCCTCCAGCCTGACAGAACAGGGTGCGCTCCCAACTCAACCTGGAGCTGATTCCAGTATCAGCGACACTCCGAAATCACCAACCTTCCTCAGACAAGAGGCTGTGCTAAGGCTCCGTGCGGTGGGCGCCCCCTGGTGGCGCCACTAACTACCTCCTGCCGGGACGACCTGGAAGGGGAGGAGCAGAAAGCAGCGCGGCGGGGCCCGCCAGTGCTCGTCTTCCGGGGAAGAAAATCTGCTTCCAGAGCAGAGGGGAGAGGCGGGCCCAGGCTAGGGGGCGGGGCCCATCCGAGAAGTGTAGCGGGAGCAAGCCGGCGTGGGGCGGGGCCTGACGGACGCGGGCGGGCGTGGGGCGGGGCCGAGCAAACGTCTGCTTGCGCGCCGCCTTTCGCCTCTGGCCGCTGGGGGCGCTCCCTCTCCTGCCGCCCTCCTCGGCTATTCCGCGCGTGCTCGCGTGTCCTCGGCGTGAACCGGAACCGCTTGCCGGAGTCGCGGCTGCGAGCTGGGCACTGAACGAGAGCGCTGTGGGAGGCGGCCTGCGCGGCGCCGCCCGCCATGGCAGCGGCGGGCTGAGCTCTGCCCTGGGCCGCAGTCGCGGACTCAGGCTTCTCCGCCGCGAACCAGGGGCTGAGGCCGTAGCAGCGGTAGCCGCCCGCTTGTCGCCGCCGCCCATGGCGAGGCCCCGCCGCCGCCGTCGCTGCTGACCCGGGGCCGGCGCGGCTTCCGTCCTCCGCGGGGCGCGGGCGGCCTGCTTTTGCGCCCGCGACCGCGCCCGCGCCCCGGGGCTACCAGCCGGGCGCTCGACGATGGGGAACACAACCTCGTGCTGCGTGTCGTCCAGCCCCAAGCTCAGGAGGAATGCGCACTCGCGGCTGGAGTCCTACCGGCCCGACACGGACCTCAGCCGTGAGGACACGGGCTGCAACCTGCAGCACATCAGCGACCGGGAAAACATCGACGGTGAGCGGCGCCGCCTCTCCCTCCCCTCCCGAGCGCGGCTTGGAGTCTTGCTGATCCGCTGCCCGGGGCTACTAGGCCCATAGGGAGCGTGGAAACTTTGCTAGCCAAAGGCCTCCAGGCGTGTGGCATGCGTGTACAGGGGCGCGGCTGTATGCATGTGCGTGTGCTGCTTGCCAGGAGGTGACAGGGGAGGCCTCAGGCCGGGTGCTTTTGGAATGTTGCCAGAGTCGTTACGTTTGGGGTGACGGTGATATGTGTCCTTTCCGAGAGGAAGGGAATTGTCACACCGGTGACAGTTTTACCTGGAAGTCTTTACCTGGAGTTGGCCTGCGTTCTATTCCACCCCTGTTACCTCGAAAACTAATCCAGGCCCAAGGGAGTATACTTGTGACTGTAGATACACAAATGTATACATATGTATGGTAAGTGTACATACAGTCCCCCCCCCCCCAAATACCGTATGGAAATGGTTTCAGGGCTGAGGTAAAAGGTTCACCTCAGAATGTTTTTTTAAAAAATTATTACCAGGTAGCTGTGGGTTAAGTGATCTAGTTTTTGCATGGGCTAGAATTACAGTCATATGAATTTCAGATTCATCTGGGTTACTTGGATTGTGTATTTTGAAAAAGTATGTATATTTGAAAAAAGTTAAAGGAGTCATTACTACACCTAGTAATGTTTTATCTTAACTGATTTTGCAGTAGCCTTCTGAGTACTGTGTTTCATCATCAAGCTCTAAGTAGTTTGTGCTTGGGGCATAAAATACAGTTTATGTGATTCCCAACTCAAAAGATTAGAAGTTGAAATATATCATTGTACCTTTTTTTTAAAACCAAAATCCTCACAGCGTTTATCTAGTTAAACTCACCTGAGATCTTTCTTACGAGAATGAATTAACAACTGGTATTGATTTATTCTTGCCCTCTTTGAAGAGTGGAGTGTGCCTTGTAATGTGAAAAGCTACATTTAAGTGCTAAAGAAAAGAATTTTGCTATTTTGTGTTAGGATGGCAGCTTTATTAAATGAGTATCATAAGAATACTCATACAGTTTAGAATAAATTCTAGTACTACATGATTTTTCTAGTGTTATTTAAGATTTATTTTTATGTGTATGTGTGTGTCGTCATTTGAGATCAGAGGAAGATGTCGTATCTCCTTGATGTGGAGTTACAGGTGGTTGTGAACTTAGGTGCTGGGAACCTATCTCAGATTTTCTGGGTGAACAAGAAGCAGTCTTAATCAGAGACATCTCTCAAGTGCTCTATGTGTGTCCATTAGCTTGATCTTCTCTTTAAATGACTAACATTTTTACACATATTAAGACATGTGGAAGAATATTAAAGTTAGAACTCCTAAACACCACAGTAAAACTGTATTTTAAAGGAAGGAGTGAAGAAATGGATGAGTTCATTGTAGAAGGCTGGTACCAGTCCTGTACATGATTGACAAGTAAAAACACATGGAAGACTTTAATAACTAAGTCTACAGGATTCCGTTAGGCCCTTTTCATGCAAGTATGTAGTGTACTTTGAGTTTCTCCTCCATCCTTCACTGCCCTCACAGTTCTCATACCTCCCCTTTATTCCCAAACAGCTTTGCTTCTGCTTTCATACCATTTCACATACAGCATTTTATATATCCATTAAATCTGGGACCCATAAGGGAGAGAAATCATGCAGTATTTGCCCTTCTGAGACTGACTTAACTTGCTTTATATAATTATCTCCAGTTGTACCCATTTTACTTAGAACGACATAATTTCATCTTCATGGCAGAATGAATTCATTGTATATAAGCCATATTTTCTTTTTCCATTTCTCAGTTGATGGACAGTTGTGCAGTAAACATTGATATGCAAGTATTTCTGTGGTTTTTGTTGTTGTTATTGTTTTTAACTTTTAGACAATTACCCAGGAGTGGTATAGCTGAGTCATGAGGAATATTTTAGCTTTTTTAGCACGTTCTGGACTCGTTTACAGTCTCACCAGGACTGTATAAGGGTGTCCCTTTTGTCTTCATTCCCATCAGCATTTGTTACTTTTTGTTTTAAAAATACCATTCTAAATGAAGTGAGATAAAAATCTCACTGTAGTGTTTAATTTGTGTTTCTTCATGGCTAGTGATGTTAGATATTTTATATCATTTAAATGTTCACTTATTCATTTAATTACCTATGAGGCAAGATCTCTCTATGTGGAACTTGGTGTGTATATCAGACTGGACTTGGTTGGTCTTACAGAGATCCACCTGCTTCTGCTCCAAATGTTGGAATTAAAGATGTGCTCTGTCATTCTGGGGTCCATACATTTGTTGCCAGTCTATGATTACTAGGTAGTTTAGTTTTTTGATCACACTGGTGATCGGGTTTTGAGTTCTTTGTGTATTTTAGATTTTAACCCTCTGCCAGGTGCATAGTGGTAAAGATTTCTCCTATTCTGTAAGCTGTCTATTCATGCAGTTATTTTCTTGAGTGTGCATAGATTCATGAAAACTCATTTATCATTGTTGGCACTATTTCTTGAAAGCCTGGAGTTTAGTAATATTTACTTATGCTGGTACCTTAAATGTTTCTTTTGCTTTGTCCTTATTAGTTTTAGGGCTTCAGGTCTTACATTAAGGTCTTTGATCTGTTTAGAGTTGGTTTTTGTATATGGTGAGAGACACTGTTCTAGTTTTATTCCATGTGTAGATAGTTTGGCCAACAGTATTTGTTGAGGAGGCTATTTGCTCAAATGTGCTTTTTTTCTGATTTTGTAAAAAATCCTGTGGCTCTCTGGGTTTATAACTGGGTCTCCTGTGCTGCCATTGATTTGTCTCTGCTCTAGTACTATTATTATGATGCTTTTTGTTTTCTTTTTGAGATAGAGTCTTAACTTTGTAGCTCTGGCTGGGCTGGAACTAGTTAAGTAGATTAGGCTGGCCTCAAACTCAGAGATCTAGCTGCCTCTACCCTTGAGTGTTTGGATCAAAAGTGTGTGCCAGTGATGTCTTTATTACTATGTCTCTGTTGTAGTGCAACTTGAAATCAGATGTGATAACTTCCAGCATTCTTCTTTTGCTCAGGATTGCTTTACTAATTGGTCTTTGGTGTTTCTCTGTGAATTTTCAGCCCCCTCTTCCCCCACCATTTGTAAAGAAGAATGGTGTCAAAATTTTGATGAGAATTGCATCTATTGTGTAGATTGTTTTTGATAGTATAGCTATTTTCATAATATATATTGTTCATATTATGAGCATGGAATGGTTTTCCATCTTATAGTATCTTTGATTTATTTCTTTAGCATTTTAAAGTTTTCACTGTAGAAGTTTTTTTACAAGCTTTATTACAAGGCTTTGGTTGGTTTGTTTTTGATGTAATTGTGAATGGGATTATTTTTCTGATTTCTTTCTCAACGTGTTCATTATTGGTATCTAGGAAAGCTACTAATTTTTGTATATTGATTTTGTATCCTGTCTCTTTGCTCTAATAGTTTTCTGGTGGTCTTTAGGGTCTCTTATGTATAGATTATATTATCCGTAAATAAGGTTACTCTGACTTCTTTTTTCCCTGCTTCTATCTTTTTTATTTTCCTTTCATCATATTGTCCTACATAAAACTAAAGACGAAATGTTGAGTAAGAGTGGAGATAGGACATCTTTGTCTTATTTTATTGGAAATGCTTTCAATTTCCCATTAGTATGATGTTAGGTATAGGTTTGTTATATGTGCCTTTCATTATGTTGATACATTCTTTGTATTCCTAGTTTCTCCAACATTTGAATTATGAAGGGTATCTTGTTGAAAGCCTTTTCTGCACCTTTAAGATAATCATGTGCTTTCTGTTTATGAACTAGTTTGTGTGATGCATTGCACAAATTGTTTTTTAAAATCATAAATGATATTTTTGATATGTTCTTGAATTCTGTTTGCAGAAGTATTTTTCCTATATGGTGTACACCAATATTTGGTAGAGGTTTTCTGTTTTAAACGAGAGCAGAAAGAACCCATAAAAAGAGAAAAAGAGCCAGGCGGTGGTGGCACACGCCTTTAATCCCAGCACTCTACTGAGGTAGAGGCAGGTGGATCTCTGTGAGTTCGAGGCCAGCCTGATCTACAAGAGCTAGTTCCAGGACAGGAACCAAAAAGGTACGGAGAAACCCTGCCTCAAAAATCCAAAAAAGAAAGACTGGCATTTCAGAGAGCCAAGTTGAATATTATGGACTGTAGTAAGGAAATGGAAATAAAGTGGTTGCAATCAGCTGTTTAGCACTAGGGCAGTGTCTTAGCTGGGGTTGCTAGTGCTGTGATGAAACACCAAAACCCAAAGCAGCTTAGGAAGGAAAGGGTTCATTTGGCTTCCACATACAGTCCATGGAGGGAGGCCGAGGCATGAGCTGATTCAGAGGCCATGGAGGGGTGCTGCTTCCTGGCTTACTCCTCATGACTTGCCTAGCCTCCTTCCTGATAGAAAGCAGGCCCACCAGTCCAGAGGTGACCCCACCCACAGTGGACTGCACCCTCCCATATCAGTCACTAATTAAGAAATGCCAACAGGCTTGACTTATGGAGGCGTTTTCTCAATTGAAGTCCTGTCCTCTTAGATGACACTAGCTCATATCAAGTTTATATAAAAAAAACAACTGGTGCAGCACAGGCTTACAGAAGAATTTTGCCTATGAAGAATGAGATGGTACAGTGTGTTCTTTCGTTTGAAAGATATCTAAGTTTCATTTGTTAGGCATTTTTTAGAAAAATCTTTGGAAGACTACAAACTTGCTCTGCACACTTAGGGTAATTTAGAGCATAAAGCTGTTAGTAAGCTCTCTAATGGAGGCTGTAGTGGCCTCTAGTCCATCTTCTATGGCCATGCTACTTTACATGTATACTAATTTGTTGTTTAAATAGTATTCTGTCTCCCAGATTCGACAGATACATCTAGGATTTATCTAACCAGAAGTCTTCAGTATTGGTATCATTTAGAGCAGAAATGTAGGCTTATTCATTAGTATGAATAGGTTTATTTAAAGGTTTCCAAGTAACTCTAAGATGCAGCTGGGCTGACTGACAGTGCAACCTGCTGTTCTAGGGTTATTTTGGTAGCAAATCACATAATAGCAACAGATTTAAGGAAAAGTGTGTATAGATACACTTGTGAGTCTTTACGTACCTGTGTCTATCTCAATTTCTCTGCTACAGTTGGTTTTTGGTGTCTTTGAATTCCATATATATATTTAACTGCTGACCACAAATACTTTTAAACACTTGTGTGTGTACTGAATACATGTAAACTTGTTTTGTATTTGTTCTTTGCACAGGCTAATAACTATTTAAAGAACAGTTACGTTCAGTATTGTAAGTAATCTAGAGAGGATCTGGGTGTACAAAAGGATGTGCGGCAGCTGTGTGCAAACACTTGCTTTTCTAGGAGAGACTTGACTCAGACTCTAGTATCTGATAGGATCCTGGAACAGGTGCCTGCCGTTACTGAGAGATAGCTGTATATTGTTAAATTATTAGTAAGTTTAAAACATTGCATCTCAAAGAGTTCTTTAGTGTGCCATCACTATCTTATATTTTGAAAACTGTCTTTGGCAACTACGAATATTGAAGGTTATAGTTTATTCATGACTCTTCCCAAATATCTGAGTTTCTCTAAATGGCAGGTATATGCATTTTTGTACCACATCACAAACAGAGAAATGACCAGCATTTGTTCCTGCTGCCATTTAAAGAAACTTGCTAGCCCTTTTTTACTAGTGTTAGATTATTTGTGGTTTTGAAAGTTGTGCTTGGTTTAACCCACTCCCACTCCCTAAGAGTTATTTTTCATGAAGTCATTCATTTCATGAAGGGTTACTGAGGGTGAGCCCTTCAGAGCACATCTGGTTTATTTTTTTATCTTCTTTTTATTTTCCAACATGATCTGGAGTATTGTTTTTGAGTGACCTTGAAGTACAAATGATCCTAGCTCCTTGAATAAAAGGTCTCTCTAGTCTATCTCAAGTGAAGTGTGTTCTTTAGCTTTTTCATGTGGTTTTCAAATGCAGATAATCAAGGTTGTACAAGATGAAAATATGACACTTTATGCTGCAGATATAATGTATGCCTAGCATATTTTAGGAACTGGGAAACATGGGGTATTATGGGATATTTTAAGTTCTTATTTTAAATGTAGGATGCCATTGGGACAAGATTAATAAAAGTGTTTCTCAACTACCTGTGTTTATCAGAGTTCTAGAGGACTAGAATCTATAGGACATATTTATTAAAAGAGGATGTATTGAATTGGCTTCTTTCTGTGATCCAGTCTGGTAGTTTAACAGTGACTATCTTTAAAATACCATACCATTATTCTAACAACTAGCTGTTTCCAGGTGTTGGGAGCTTGATGAGCCCATTGCTACACTTCTCTAGTTATAAAGTGAGTTCCTTGGTCAGAAGCAATGTGTGGAGTATCCTGACAGTGGATAAGGATTCTGTAAGTCCATCGATAGTAGTTTTTGCAAAAGTGTTATGTGCATAACCAGAAAAAGTATTCATTCCAGTAGGGACAAAAGCCTTCCCTTTTTCACAGTTGAAGTGGTCCAGTGGAATCAATTTGCTTCCATGTTTTGGCTGGTCACTCTGGAGAATGGTGTCATGGTGGGCTCAGCATCAGCTTCTGTGGCTGGGAGATCGGCACTCACAGCAACTATAGTGGATCAGTCTTGAATAGAAATCCATGCTGTCAAGCCCATGCCTAAAACTATCACCATGGGCACTTGTCATGGGCCCACTGGTAATGACGGGATAGCCAGAAAAAGAGGAAATTGTCCACAAATGGAGCATTCTGTTTATCAACTACAAGTTGTAACATGAGGGGCCTGCTTATTGGGGTTTCTCTCCCACCCAGTACCTTACAGCGGCAAGTCCCAAAGAAAATCACACACAGGTCTACGTTATATTGGCCCATTAGCTCAGTCTTCTTATTAGCTCTTGTAGCTTATATTAACCCATTATTCTGATCTATGTTAGCCATGTGTCTCAGTACCTTTCACAGTGGGGCAGATCACATGTTGCCTCTTCCAAGTCTGGGCAGGAGTGGGAGCAATGGTCTTCCTCTTTCCTAGCATTCTCCTGTTCTCATAGCCCCGCCTCTACTTCCTGTCTGGTTGACCCGCCTCTACTTCCTGCCTGGCCAATCAGCGTTTATTTAAAACATGATTAACAGAATACAGACAATTCTTCCACACCAACAAGTTACCTTTTGATGATGAGAATTTACATGAAGCATAACTGTCTTCATGTCCTTTGTCCACTTGGACCTGCCCACAATAGCTCTTCCCAAATATCTCTCTTGTCAGTTTTGCAATTATTCTTCTAAGTTCCTGACCATTTGGTTAAATCGTTGAGGGCACCACACATGTCTGAGGCAATGTTACTGTATCTGTCCACTGTCTTCTCTGGGCTTGGGTATGTGCTGAGCCTCAGCAGTCTGCTAAGCAGTGGTTGACTCCAACTCATCAACCTCATCCCAACAGTAAAGCTTTTTAACCAATTCCCATATTGTTTTTCTTTTTAGTATTTTAACAAAGTTTTTTCTTAAGAGGATTGGCCTTAAACCAAGACTAACCATCACAGTGTCTTCCAGAACTTCTAGGTTAACAGGTTTAATAACTAATAACTAGGTTATTAAATATTAATGATACTTACAGTGACATTGAAATCATAATGTCCTAAGAAAAGCCAGTGTTGTGAAGCCATTTTTGCTATACACTTTGGTAGCTCGCTCAGTTTAGTCATTCTGTATTAGGAGCACTCACTGTGACATAAAGGGATCGTGTTGTATTATTGCTTCTTAGTGTATAAAGATCTAGTAATCTCATATTATTTTAAATGCTTGGCATATTTTAGCTTTGGTTCTCTTGCTTTATTCTATTAAGTGTTTATACAGAACATTTCTTATCCTTTCATTTGAAAATGATGATAATATTGACATTGGGGTCAGTGTGGGTAGGTTGGCTATCTCTACAAAGGAGAATGTAAAATTGTATTTTTAAATCTTTTATGGGAGTTGAAAAATAATGAGTTCTTCAGTTGAAATTCTCGCAATAGATAAAGATGTTAATGCAAGTAGGATGCTAGTAGTGTGAGGAGCTAGACAAGATGAGGCTGCTAGTTGAGTTTGGACAAATTGTTATGCTCCCTGTGTGGACATGGTTCTAGTGTGTTGTCTCAGTTTCTGTTCTATTGCTGTAGTAACACACCATACCCGCTGTAGGTAGCTTACAGAGGTGCTCCCACTGAGAAGTATTAAGAGCTTGGTGCCTCCATGGAATTTATGGGTTCTTTTTTCTGTGGGTTCACAAACAATATTCATTTAAATTTTAAATTCCAGACTTTCTGCTGGAGGTTAGGAACACAATGATCAGTTTCGCCAGGACCTTGTCCTTAAGAACCTAGTCCTCTGCTGCATATGCAAATGAGCATTTACTGTTCTGTGTACAAAGGAAGGAGGAGGGTTGAGCGGTGTGGTAAGGGAAAGATGATGGACAGTAGGATGAGCAGCAGTTTTAGGAAACCAGTAAATGTGCCTCAGAAAGAGTCATTGTTGTAGGTAGTCAGGTAGGTTAGTTAGATTTGCTAGTGACTCAGTCTCCACATTTCTTGCAAAATGAATTTGGCTCATTCAAAGGATATTTGGTAGAGATTTCATAATGACTGGTGTACATCAGAAACTTGTTTCTTGTATATCTTTCATATATTTTAGATTTTGAAAAGTGATCAAAGTGTCTTGTGGAACATAGTATAGTTAGTTCTCTTTAGAAATGATAATGAATATGGTATATTTGTTGAGCATGAGCAAGTGGCTTTCATGGAATCAGAGAGTTCCTAGCTGCAGGACCCTAGAAACCTGTTTACATGGAAGACAGCTGAGCTCTTAGCTGCTCCTCAGCACGTCACCGAACAGTGTCAGCTGTGTGTCAGGACTCCAGAGCATAAGATTCCCATCTGAAACTTTCATTGAACCCTGCTGCTGCTCTTCTGATCAGTTTGCACAGTATGACTATAGATCGCAAAGAAGAAAGTGACCCATCATCTCACAGCTTTAAAAACAAAACAAAACAAAAAACCCACATTAGTTTGAATAAGAATTACTGCCCAGAGAATTGTGTTAGTTTTCAAACTGTATGGCAGCGTGGCATCACCTGATCCTTATAATCTGCCAGGTTTTATAGTTTAGGACCTTGGGTACAACATATTTTGAATATAAAAAGTTAGATCTGCTGTGACCTGGACTCATTCTTGTCCCAGGGGCTTAATTCTTTGTTTCCACTTTTCCTCACAGGGCTGTACCTACCTCCAGTGCTCACCAGTGGTTGGATAAAGCATCACTTCCTGCCACATTGGCCTCTGCAGCTAATAATAAAGTGTCTTCCACTCAAAGTTATCTCAGGAAAAGCAAGAGAGGTCCCCAAGATGGAAACCATAATATTAGTTTGATGAACTAATATTTGTTCACATGTGACCAAAGTCCACCACACTCAGGAAATGATACCATATAAAAGTCTGAACACCAGAAGATATATTGTTGTCAACTTTGGAGACTGCCTATGACAAACATTAATTAAAATTCTCAGTTACATTTATCAAAAGTCTGTTGAAATTGACTTGGATAATTCATTTGGCAGAGTGCCTTGCCCAGCATTTACTGGGTTTTAGTCTCCAACCTATATAATGTAGAGGTGTCACGGTACAAGCCTGTAATTCCAACTCCCAGGGGGTAGAGGAGGAGGATTAGAAGGAATTCGAGATCATCTTCTACTGGGTAGATTTGAGGCTAGCCTGGGCTACCTTGTCTTAAAAACCAACTACTAAAAACTGGCTGGAGTACTTGGGCTGAGGAATTGGGAAGAGAAAACTTACTGTGTATGGGGCTTTCTATAGAGTTCAAGGGCAAAATATACTGAGTTTCACAAGGAACTGGAATTAGGACTTGGTTGAAGTGATTATTTCCTTCATTAGTCTTTCCCTAATGTCACAGATTTGTTTCTCAAATTCTTTATAAAATAGTTCCCTTTCTTTGTCTCTCTCTGTGTGTGTGTGTATGTATGTAATTATCTTCATTAGCCTTTCCCTATGTCACAGATTTGTTTCTCAGAAATTCATTATAAAACAGTTCCTTTTCTTTGTGTGTGTCTGTGTATATATATGTATGTGTGTATGTATGTGTGTATCTATCTATATATATGAAATTTGCCACCCATCAATCCTTGCCTTTAGAACTACTAAAAGACTAAGGAGTCTTGTTTCCAGTAGAGAGTAAGGAGTTGACTCAGACCATTCAATGGGTGACTTCTCTGGAATAAAGGATCAAATGAGTGGAGGTACTGAGCTTACTGACTTGTATTTCTTGACCTTGGCCCTTTAAGGAATACTTAAAGACGTGCTTTAGCTTTCAGTTTGGATTTGTCTGATGTTTCTTCTGGATTGACTTTAGGCCATGCATTTTGTCAGTGATATGGCAGGAGTCACATATCACATCAATAGACTATGTTCCCTGTTAGTGCTCCCTTGTTTTGTGGACTTAGACCCCTGGCCAGACTGAGGATCTGTCTGTCTTCCAAGCAGATAGGAGGTAAACCTGGCTTGACCTCCTAGAAGATCAAGGCTCTTGTATTCCAGAAGCATCAATCAGTGTTTTCCTACACAGACAGTTAGGACTTGTGACTTCTCATAGTGTGTTAATTAATTCAGGGGATGCAAGTCAGTGGTAGAGCAGTTCCAGCTGCCTTCTACTCTGTCAGCTCTGACTGTCATTCGTCTTCATAATTCGAATCAGCCCTACAACTGACTGATAGGATCTGGTTATTATCGGAGACTTTTCTTGATCTCCCACTGCCCCACCCTCCCCTCTGTGTATGGATGCCATTTGTGGTCTAAAGGGAAATTTCCGATGTTTCTCAGATGTCTCTCACTGGCCTAGAGCTCACCAACAAAGTTGACAAGGCAGTGAGCACCAGATATCTGTCTGTCTCCTCTTGCCCAGTGCTAGGATTACAAACCACCATGCCTGTTTTGCCCCCCTCCCCAAGGTCCCAAGGTCTTCATGGTTGTACTTTAGTGACTGAACAGTTTCCCTAGGCCTCTCTACTATACTTCTTTGTAGATGTCTATTTTTTATTTACTTGTTTACATTTTTGTGGTAAAACATACTATAAAAATGACCACTTAAGTATATAGTTCAGTGGTAGTAGTAAATACATTCATACTGTTTTTTGCCAATTACACCAGCCATAGCTAGAGTGTTTCATTCACCCAAACTTTCACTCTTGTTCAGCTGCGGAGCATGGCTCTTCATTCCTCCATTTCCCAGCCCCTATTTGAGTTTTATTACTCTGTCTACTTCAAGTAAGTGGGACCTGAAGTATTTGTCCTCTTGTAACAGGCTCAGGTTTAATGTTGTCTGGATTCATTTTTTTTTTTTTTGTAGTGTGGTCAGGATAACTTCCCTTTTCAAGGCTGATACATCTCATTGTCTGTGCCACATTTGGTTAATCATTAGCTTGTCATGGACATCCAGATTGCTTCTATCATTCAGCTATTCAGATAGTGTTGCCACTGAGCAGGTAGGTGAAGTCTATGAAGTATAAATAAATAACCACCACTGGAGGACATTTGAAGTTGAGAACTTAGGAAAATAATGAACTTCACTGTCAGCTAGTGGAGAATGTTTGCACAGGTTCACGTTCAAATGTTTACAACAGGAAGACTTTTTTTTTTTCCCTTTTCCATTTCTTATTTTGAAAGAGTTTGCCTGTGGCCCAGGCTCACCTGGAAATTACTATGTATTTCATGCTTGCCTTTGTCTTCTGGGTGCTGGAATTCCAGTTATGAGCCCTCATATCTGGAGAAACTTTTGTTTTTCCTCTTAAAAAAAAACTTGCTTTATTTTATATGAAGCTTTAACATCTTATAGTCAAACAAAACTTAGGTTCATAGATTCTGTGTTTGTGAAATTTGAAAAGGTATTTTGTGTTTTTGCTACCAAATGAAAGCAATGCTGATCATAAAAATAAAAAATACAGGGCTAAAAAGACTCTTTTATGTCTATGTTGCTACTACAGGAGTACCTGCTACAGGATTACTTACTGCAAGTGGAGATGATTTTGCTTAATTTTCCTGGGTTATAAGATTGCTTTTGTTTTCTGTTGTCTCTTACGAATTAAAATTGTCATTTGAAATGTACTACTAAGTAAATAGAAAGTGATTAGAGGTCTAAATCAGTGGATTCTGTACGTACACTTGGTGCTACATCTTTGCTTTGTTGTTTAGGAAGACATTTAATATTAGAATTGCCAAGTTAGAGGCTTAGCTTGCATTTATTTAGATGTAGGATTTTTGTGGTTCGTCTAGCACATTCTAGAAAGGAGGCCCTTCAGCCTCACCTGGAGCATACTGTTACCCCAGCTCAAGATCCTACTGGCTTGGCATCCATAGTTGCTGGAATTATACATATAGTCCACCATGCTAGAGTGACAGACTTGGAGTCTCAATACCATTCTCTTTACCCTTGCCATACTGCTCAGTCATGGAGATTTTGCTTTGAGTAAGTGGTGTGGTTAAGTTGGAATTTGTTGTTTGCTTATTTGCTTTTGAGACAATATGTGCTGTTGTAATCCAGGCTTTTCTAGACCTTGCATTCCTCCTGTCCCAGCCTCCTGAGTGTTAACATTATAGGCACATATCACTGTACCTGATTCAGC
This sequence comes from Alexandromys fortis, assembly GCF_014885135.2. Taxonomy (NCBI): domain Eukaryota; kingdom Metazoa; phylum Chordata; class Mammalia; order Rodentia; family Cricetidae; genus Alexandromys; species Alexandromys fortis. The sequence continues at coordinate 594,104 of NW_026068083.1, forward strand.
TGTCATTTTAAGGTGATTTTCTGGGTGCTTCTGAGTAGGATATTTAGCAGGAATTGGCAGGGAGATGTAGGGGTCCACTGAAAGCCTAGGGTCTAACCTTGAGTTCATTTGCAGATTAGAATCCTTGCTTCACCATGCAAAAACCTGTTATAGTTAGGGTTTCTGTTGCTGTGATAAAACATGATTGTGCTATTAAATATCACCTTTCTACCAAATACCATACAACTTTTGTTTAAGACAAGGAGTTCAAGTCTTTTTATCTTCCCCATCCTGTAAGATTTTATACAAATAATTTAATTCCTCACCCACCCAACACACTTAGTAAAACCTTTGTTTAGACAAAGGCTCCCTGCTGCATTCTAAAAATTTGATGGCCTGGAACAGTGGCCCTCTGTCCTTTCTCCTTTTTAGCTGGAACTTTTCTATCCTGCCCATCAGTCCCTCAGCAGCTTATAAAATAATCACCCAGAGGCTTAATATTAATTGGCTGGTGGCTCAGGCTTATTACTAGTTATCTCTTACATTTAAATTAACCCATTTCTATTAATCTATGTATTGCCATATGACTGACATTACCTCATTTTCTACATGTTTTGCTTCCTGGCTGCTGCTAGCATATTCTCTCAACTCTGCCTTCTTTCTCCTCGTATCTCTGCTTGGATTTCCTGCCGACTTATATCCTACCCTACCTTAGGCCAAACCAGCTTTATTCTTCAACCAATAAAAGCAACACATATTCACAGCGTGCAGAAGGACATCCCACATCACTCATTGATTCCTGTGTGCCAATTTTAAGACTTGTCCTCATCTCAAGCACACAGCTGAAGGGCTTTGAGTTTAGGAGTGGGGGCACTTTCCTTAATATGTGTTCCTCTGTGGGCTTGAGGCTGTGCCTTGTGTCCAGAGACCTAGGTCCACACCCACATTCTCAGGAAGCTTTTGGCATTAACCAGATGACTGCCTTTCAGGCACGGCTTCAGTTAAGAATAGTCACCTCTAAGAACTCACATGTACACAGTTTGATTGCATGATAGAGAACAGCTGTGTGATACAGTTGTTCTACTCGAATTGGAATGGTACTAATCTAGTTATTTATGTCTCCCATTACTAGAAATAGGTAATGTTTGTGTATATGGACACATGTGTTTGAGATGAGATTGTGTGGAAGAGATCGACATATGGTATTATTCTGCAGATAGTATGTTAATCCTATTGAGTAAGAATAAGACCACTACCATAATTTTTTGAGTCACTTTTGAAGCAAACTTAATTGAATACTGGCCAGGACTATGGACACTGGTCAGGTCCATACCAGGATTCTCAGAGTATGGCCATGAATTACATTAGTCAGAGACTTATAAAGGCAAAACCCACAAGACTACAAACTTCCTGCCTATGTAACTCCTGTCTGTGTTTGATCAAGCACATCCTGTGCAGTTGGAGCACCCAAGCTTGTTTACAGAAATGAGAACATACAGCTTGTTTTCTATATGAACAGAGCCCCCAGCATTCCAGGATGTCCTTGGGCAAGTGGGGCTTATAGGTTAGAGGCTTTTTGTTCTATAGATCTCTTAAACAAAGTTACTTAAACTTAAAACACTGACTTGCCATTACAATTGTCCCACCTTTTTGTTTGTTTGTTTGCTTGTTTTTGATACAGAGCCAGTTGGGCCTGGAGTTCACCAAGTAGATTGTGTCTCTTCACAGCAAGAGAAAAGTAACTAATACAAAGTTGAGGGAAATTTGTTCTCTTGAAGAGAGACTTAAAACCCTTGTAGCTTTATTGAAGATGATGATGGAACGAGCAGAAGCTTAATTCTTGTCCCTTTTCTCCCTCTGTATATTTTGAACAAGGTTTCACTGTGTAGCCCTGACTATTCTGCAACTTAGGCTGGGTTTCTAACTCTGCCTGTCTCTGCTTTCCAAGTGCTAGGATTAAAGGCATACACAACTTTTTTGGCTTCTTGCTTACCACTTTTGAAGTGAATCACAAACAAATAATTAGTCTTTTACCTTAACCCAGACTCAGAGGTGAGTATACAGACCAATTTTGCCAAGTGTAAAGCTTCTTATTAAGAAAAAGAACACACTTCTTGAAGAAGGCTGTGTGCTGCTAGCAGCTCCCATACCTCTAGCACTCATCCAGTGGCAACACTGATTGGGCATTGGTCAGCAGCTTGACAGACCTGGTCAAGTGCCTGCTGAGGCTCCCATTTGAATTCTGGGACACTTTGCTCCTTGTACGCTTTATGCCTGGTCCCAAGTCTGAAACTGGTAGCTCTATGTTTCCAGAAATAGGTGTGAAGGCATTCACTGTATTTTCCAACTCTTGTATTGCATTTGGGTGTGTAGGCACCTGCCATTGTTGCCAGCCTGGTGACACCACAGGTTTCATCTGGTTACATGAGGAAGCAGCCACACACAGGGTACAGGCCACAAGATAGGTAGTCTGAGTCAGTGTAAGGAGCTGCAGAAAGCTGGAAAACAACTGTAAACAGAATTTAAAAAAAAAAAAAGACTTTAGCAGAAAACAAGAAGTTGAGGAACAGAGCTTGGAAACAGAAAAATGTAATTCTAAATTTTTTTGCACTACTGAAGTTGTAAATGATTTTTATATGATTCTTAAGTTAAAAAAGACAGTATAGGAAAAAGGTTGAAGAAACCACTTCAAAATAGAACTTAAAAGAATGTAATTGTACTATCTTGCCCAGGTGCGTAAAGGAAATCTTACTTTTACGCATTGAAATAGTACAGAACAGCAAAGGAAGGAATCTCCTCCCTGTTCTGTCCTTTAGGAGGATTGAGCTGGAAGGGTGAATGAGAACCACTGGCTAGAGAACAGGTCCAGATGGAGCCGTGTACAGGTGGCCACTCAGACAGCCATCAGCCATTGCCAGTTTGTATCTTAGCTGGAACCCAGACAGGGGAAAACTGCTTTTAAAATTCCTTCTGTTCTAGATGCTAAGAGAAAGAACACATGATTACAGAAACACTACAGACATAATGAGAAACTGTCAGTGGTGGTGTATTTGTTATTTCTATCCTGTTGTTGGTAAAGAATAATGGTGTTGCACAAGGAAACACAGACAAAACCAAAGTAACGCAGCAAGGCAATCTCTTTTTGTAATAAGGTTAGTGGGCTAAAGAACATGTATGATCCCTGACTCAGCTGATGACTGTGTCTCATCCCACCAGTAGGTACCTGATTTTACAGTCCTATGCTTCTGGCTAATAGGTGTGAAGCGGGGCGGAGGGTGTGGTAGAGTTTAGGGATGTCTAGGGCTTGGGTAGGCAGACATGTTACCCAAGATGGAGGAGGTTCAGGGAATAGGGGCCCTTTTGGCTAACTACCTTTGATTTGGGGTGGGTGGCATTTCTCACACTGAGCAAGTCCCTGAAAGAAGCAATTTCAGGGAATAATGGTTTATTTTAGCTAAGTTTGAGAGGTTACAGACCAACATGGTGGAAGAGACATGGTTATCAGAGAATGCCTGGTCTGCTGGCAGCTTTGGCTACAGGAACTTGAGGTGGCTAGTTACTTCACTTTGGCAGACAGTACACAGAGAGCCCAGCCCACAACCACATGCTAATAACGTGTAGCCCTGCTCTCTAAATCTCAATATCAACCGACTATGCTTTTTGTCTAAATAGTTTCTAAATCAGTGTTGCCAACAGGAGACAGTGACTTCAAATGCATGAGCTTGAGGGAGTCAGTTTATATTCAGACCATTACACATAGGGAAGAAATGTCTCAAGATAAGACAAGAGAGCTTCTGTGTCAGCAGTCTGCTTGTGAAGTTCAGGAAATGTGGACTTCCTGAAAGCTGGTGTCATTTCTGTAGAAGAGATTCTAGGGTAAAATAATACTCAGCTTTGAGAGGATTATCAGAAAGGAGAGCTGTAAAATGTTGGGGAGCTCTGTCAGAATCCCTGAATTCTCTTTCTGAGAAATGTGGTGCACACATTTACATTTCTACTGACAGTAGTCTGGCTGATCTGAAGAGTCCGCTGGTGTCTAATAGTACTGGACTCGGGGATGATAGCACTTTAGAGAAAATGATGAAGCTGGTTGGAAATATTAATGGTGTTGGGTGGTCCCTGAGTGATGGAAGTGTAGCCATTGTGCTGCCACCCTTTTAACCTGGACAGATTGTCCTTGATGTGTGCTAGAGTATTCTGCCCTTGACGTACTTGTGAAGTGATTCCTTGAAGGACTAGGATAGAAAATGTACCTCTCAAATCTGCAGCTATACAAAATTAAGAACCAGAGTTTATATTGTTCAATATAAAAAATACATGGAACACATGTATGGGCAGTTCATAGAGAAGGCAGGACAAAAGTCCTAAGGGCTCAGGGATTGTTTGAAGAAATTATGATAGTGTTGAGGAAACAAGCAGCTCGCACCACAAAGGAATAAAAGATGATGTTTATTCTGCAGAAAAACAAAAAACACAAAATGGGTGTAACTTTGCTGTACGACTTAGATGCTAGCCGATAACATTAGCCCTTTGATTGAGAGAAAGTAGGTTTTAGGGATGCTGGTTCCAGGCTTTGTCTATTAGTCCCAGGATATTAGGTTTGGCAAGGATTTGATCGTAAGGTGAAGTATTGGATTGGGTAATAACTATTTAGGGGGGTTAAAGATAGCCCAAGATTATAACTGGACTATGGACCTGCAGTGTCATGAAGGCTTTATAGATGGCAGAATAAAAGAAAGCCATAAAGTAAAGCTCTTAATTTTTTTCCTTAAAAAAGTTTTATGTGTTCACTCAGCTTGAACAGAATGTGTTTGGATGGATGTGTAACAGAGGTCAACTTTGCTTTTTGAGACAGGTCTCTCATTAGACTCATCAATTATGCTAGGATAACTGGAGAGAGAGCTCCACGGATCTGCCTGTCTTACCTTCCCAGCACTAGTGTGCTGGGCTTTTTACAGGGGTTCAGAGAATCAAATTCAGGTTGTCACAGTTGCCCAGCAGCCACTTTACTAACTGAGCCATCTCCCCACCTCAAGGAACTTTTCAAATACATTGGAAACTAAAGCAAAGTGGAAAAATCTCTGTTGTGTGGTGACATGCTTAGCTCCTGGGTTTGTAGAAGCTAATGTTTTCTTAATATCTCACAGAACTTGGGGTTAGAAGGATCCAGTGCTTACTTGTTGCTGGAGGGCTGTAGTTGCTGCTGCTTTTGATGCCTTTGGTGCCATGCTTGTTTCATCCAACTAAGCCCATGAGAGAGTGTGTTGGCTAGATGGGATTCACTATCAGTACAGTGGCATACATGCCCTGTTTTGACTCGAAACAAGTCACAAGTTGACACATGGTGGTTGCCTCTAACTATAAATGCCAGAAAGAAGGAAAGTTGCTTGGTCCTGCATCAGAATATTCCACCCTGGTATAATCCGACCCTGGATTTGTAATCCTGAGAATTGGCAGCCTGCCTTCTGCTCCTTTGGTAGAAAGGAGTCTTTCAGTTCTCTGTCAGAAGAGTTCTTTGCAGGGTGATGTGAACTCTGGATGTGCAGCTCCACAATATCCGTACGCTAAAGGGACTAGAGGAGGAGCACAGCCCAAGACTAATGCTGCTGCCTAGGCTACACAAACTGAGGTACCAGGACAAAGCTGAGCATTCTTGCCAGAGAGGAACATTTTAGAGACCCTGGAATTTGGCAAAACACATTGTCTTGCAGGGAGTGGGAGGGTAGCAGTTTTGCCTCAAAGTCAGGAGGGAGAGGTGCAGTTGGAATGGTAGATCACACGCCTGCAAAGGAAAGGGGGTGCTTTCAGCCTCGGAGTTCCCTGGACTGGTGAAGTAAAATAGCTGAGACGCTAAGAGGATCCATCAGTTTTCGTTTGGACCTGCCTCATTATCTGTTGACCTAGACAAGGAATGAAGTAGTGCCCAGGTGGCAAATCTGCTGATTTGTTTTTATACCTGTCACCTCCTCGGGTGTGAATGTAGTGGGAAAGTAGAACACTCTGTTTTACAGAACCCCATACAGGAACAGGTACTCTCACTTCCAGTTAGCATTGTAGGCCAACTTCATCTTTCATAACTGAAATAGTGGGCCTCAACCTTCCTGTGAGCCAATCAGGCATAATGCTCTCTCAAGTAGCTTACGTTTGCTTCAACCATGGCAGATTTGAGCAGGTGAATTAGAGTGGGTGGGCACAGGTGAAGGCCCTGAGCTATCTGCCTCCATGACCCTGTTGCCCTAGAACTCACTGGGACCTAAATAAATATCACATACGTAGCAGTAGGGCAAATTCTAGGAAACTGAGAGAAAAGGCACAGCCTATGTCCAGCAAGAAGTCCCTCCTGGCCCTGCGCCCGGAGTTAGCCAGTCATCAGTGCTGACAGGCTTGGATTTTGAGTTAACAAGAGCTTATTTCTTGCTTAAAAATTCAGTGAAGGTTCTATGGCCCTCTTCATGTAATGCCTGCCTTTTTCAGGGCTACCCCTGCAAGAGTGATGGCAGAGGCCTGCTTAACTGCCTTACTGAGAAGTGAGTCAGTTGCTTCTGCTTTCGAGTGATCTGACCAGCCTTAAGTCCCCTATCCTGTATGATCTCTCCTGTCATGACGTATCCTAGAGTCATCTCTGGGTTGGAATAGAGAGGTGTTCTGCCTACCAGAGCCTCTGGGAGTAAGAGGATGTTGACTCCACAAGCCTTGTGGCTCAGGACATGGGCTGCAGCACTTGCTAAGTTATCTGGGAAAACAAAAGTTACCATCGATGTTCCTTACACTGAACGGTTTGGGCTTTTTGACTATGCTCTAACACTTTGGTGTTGATCTCCTGGGGCTCTTTTTAATAGATTTGAGGGATCCTTTAATTGTGTCGGTTTATTTTTAAAACTCTCATGTTTAGTAATAATGAAACAGCCAGTTATTGTGGCTGACCACTGTGCACCGAGCAAGAATTGTCCTCATCACTCCATGCTCTATGAGTCTCTTACTATGTCTCTGGGCCAGTGAAAAGGAAGCTACCAGGAATAGTTCACCTCTCCAGCAATCTTTTCTCTTTGCTCAACAGCTGTTTGTAAAAAGCATTCTGCAAGCTGCTGTTATGACATTCAGTTAATAACCATTTCCAGTCAACTTAAAAGGCTTTAAGCCCATGGCCTTTGGTGAATGTCTCCTTTAGAAGCTCTAGGCTGTGGCTCTTACCATATCAAGTGTGGTTTGTGCTGCAAAGAACTACAACCACTGAGCTTTAGTGTTTCTGCAGGCTTAGTTGACACCAGAGCCATGGGTACACTCTTGTGTAACAGCACTTGTGGGCCTTTGTGGCAGGAAGTCAAGAAAAGGGAAACCTTTTTGTGGCCTAGGTAGGGGTCCCTACCAGTCATACCCATTCAGAATGTTCCGGTATTAGGTTTGCAGTTGGGAAAGGAACAGTGCAGAAATCGAGGAGTCCTTTTGGCTTGCTTACTTACATCAGCCAAGGTAAGCTCTTTGTTCCACATAACTCTTTGGCCAGGAGAAATAGAAGTGCCCAAGATGGAGTATATTATTATTTGATGCCAAGTTGTCAACCAGTTTTCATTTCAAGTTCAAAGAACCAGGTGCAAAGGGTAGAATTAAACTTAAGATTCCTCTCGTGGATTTTGCTTAAACTCCATTTGGCTATGGTCAGTCTGTGACTATTAAATCTGAATTTTTAATAATTGGTGATATTTCAAAACTCAGAGAACTAACAGGTAACTTTGTCAAGTGTTCACTGTGCATTCGTGTTAGTGGTCACAGCCCCATAAGAACCAGTGATAAGGGATAAGTGATACTAGAGTGCCATAGTAACCCAGAGGGCAAGCACAGTGGAGGTGGGGCGTCTGGAATCTGAAGCCTTTGCTTGCTTACTGAATGCAGGCGGTTGATGTTGTCTGTTTCTTCCTCTACAGAAGAGGGATGCTGAGAGTGCAGTGCCTCTTGCCACATGCTTAGGGTTAGTGTCATAGTCCAAATGCTGTGCTATGATTTTGAAATTCTTGGTGGACAAGTAGGTGAGAAGTGAGCTCAGTGTCTAATGTGATCATTATGCTGAGTAATTCAGATCTTGCCCTGTGAACAGAGGAATGGTGAGAATGTCACATGACTAGTAGATCTGTTAGTCGAGACTTGAGGTAGCAGGAGAGTCCTGGCAGGAAGGCAGGCTGCTGAGGAACTCACTGACAGTGTGGTTATGGTGCACACCAGTGCATTTGGGTTTTCAGATAAGGAGTGGATGACAAGGAAAACCTTCAGCTATCCCTAAATTGAAAGCTACCTGGAATCTTAAATTCTTTTAATTAGTCCTAGTGAAAATACTCAGTATTAGAAAAGGAATATTCAACGTTGTATGTAAATTACAGAAGGTTTCGCTGAAGCTATTTCATTTCCTGTAGAAGTCTACATCACGTTTCTCATCTCATTTTTCCCTAAGAGGTAGCAGTAATGCCAAGCGATTCCTTCTCTATGTTTGACACACAGAGTGTTAATATATAAAGTCCCAGTGTTTCAGTGCACACAGGGATGCTGGGCTGTAGAAACAGAGTGCCCCTGGACCCACTCTATCCTTTTCTATGGTTCCCTTTGTTTCTTGAAGCCCTGGAGGCTGCCATGAACTTTTTGTACCTCTGACTTGGTGTATATAGCAGCGTTTTGGTGACTAGCAGTCTTCTTGTGTATCTTCAATATGAGAACTTTAAAATAGGTTTTGATAAGTCCCACTTGTGCAGGTAATTGGCAGAGTGGGAAGCTGAGGATCAGCTTCTTCTCTGGGAGGCTCTCAATCCCCCCCACCTCCTTCCACCTCACTTCAGTCTTATTAGAAAATGACAAGCTCTTCTAAAAAGTCAGAGAAGGAACTTTTCTAGTGTTTTGCTTTGTTTTTCTTGTGCTTAAGACATATACAGATGCTTTATTTAGCAGTTTTGCCTGTTAAACCTAAGTGAAATGCTGTGAATGGACTCCCCAAGGTCTCCTGAATGATAGGAAAGTGCTTTTGCTCCTGATCCAATGAATGTTTTCTCAGCTAGTATACACGGCTTTTATGTGATATGAACACCCATGTTGTTCCCATTTTGCAGATAGAGAGCCAAAATAATAGAGAAGATAAGTGCCTGCCTTGTGTCATAGGTTGTGAGTGAGGAAGTGGGGGGTCTAGGTGGAAACTCAGAAAACCTGCCAAGCACTGGGAATGTAGCTCAGTAGATAGCATTCAGGAAACCCTGGGTTCCGTCTCCAGCAGCACATAAACTGGGATGGTGGTTCATGCCTATAATTCTAGGTTGATGCAGGAGGGTCAGAAGTTTGAGGCCAGTATGGGCTATGTGAGACCCTGTCTCCAAAATCAACCATCATTTTTGCCTCAGAGCCTATTTTTTAAGCGATTTTGTATTTTTACAAAATTGACCTGGGGTACTTGCTCTTTGGGATCTTTTCCATGTAGTCTAGTTGCTCTAGAACGAGTTAACCCTTTACAGGAAATTTAGCCGCTATTTTATTTTATTATTGTGCATATGGGAGTGCTGCTGTGGACCAGTCAACAGCAGCACAGGGCTCAAGGGAATCCATAGAGTCTGTACTTTGACTTTTTTGTCTCTGGGTAGGAGAAAGGACACATTTTTCTTGATGATTTCCTTCTTTATTCGCCTTCCATATTCTACATTATGTGTTCTCTTATCTATCCAGAAGTGTCCCTTCTGTCTTTTGATGTTTTCCTTCTCTCTCTCTCTCTCTCTCTCTCTCTCTCTCTCTCTCTCTCTCTCTCTCTCTCTCTCTCTTCCTTCTCCTTTTGTATCCTCTATTTTTCCTCCACAGCTTATATATCCCAACCAAACTTTTCAAGCAATATAAAAATTACAGCGTGGTTACATTTTGTTTTTCAAGTGAGTAATTGCAATGAGTACAAGTAAAAAACAGCATATTTTCCATATCCCTTACTTTATTAAACATTTTATATGTTACAGGTGTAAAACATATTATCCCCAAGAACCCATGTATGTTTATATGCAACTTGTTATTAGATGTGTAAGCAAGCAAGTAAGCAAGGTATTTTCTGGCAGGCTACGTTTTGCAGTTACAAAGAAAGGACCAATCACTTTATTACTTTTCTTGAAACAGAATCTTAAAGGAATCACAAACCTAANAGGACTCATAAAGTTAAACATTTATATATGAAAAAGAATCAGTCAGCTCTACTTGAAACCTTTTGAGTGCATACCCACTCGTCAATAGTTTTTTAAATCAGGAGATTGAGGGCAGAAATGGTTACAAGGATCACCTTTGGTCATCAGTCAGTCCTAGCAAGAAAGGCACGTCAGCTTTCTTTTTGATAATTGGGCTACTTTGTTCTTGTCCCCTGACCTTACCAAGTTCCTCACTGAACTATGTGTCTTTCTAAAACTTTAAATTATCTTCTTAGGGTTTTCACCTCAAAACTATTTGACAAAAACATCTTAGTCTAACTTTAAGTTATTTTCAAGATTTTGTTTCAGCTATAATGGTTTTGCTCCAAAACCTGTGAACACATCTTCCAGCGTTAAGAGTAAAAGAATTTAAACTAGCTGGGCTCCTGGGACTCAGTGTTTTCCTTAATCATTAACCTGAACATTCTTAATCTGTGCAGCTCCTTAGGTGAAACTCATAGGCCCTAGTGGTCTAACATTTCCTTGTATTTATTTTTAATCATCAAAACTCAATTTAAACTAACATTATTATTATTACCAATTAGACAGTACAGCTTAGGAAGAAATCATCTTCATAATAATCCATAGGTAAAAATGCTCGGTAGGATGGTTTCTTCTTGGTAAACACAGTACATTATAGGCAGTGGGGATCTCCCCACACCCATTTACACCATGCCAGATACCAGAGAAAGGTGGCAGTGACAGGCACAGCAGAAGAAAAGACATTCTGGAGTCTTGTGGCCTTATCTATCTGAGATTTAAACATTAGGAATTCAGTTCCCGGTGGGCTAGAACTTCAATTGCTACATGGCCACTGGCATGGGAGGAAGGGTTGTGCATATGCACATGTGTGTGCGTGAATGCATGCGTGTGTTCATGTATATTTGTGTTTCCTCACATGTGTGTGCATGCGTGTGTGGTGGGGAATCAGAAGATAACTTGTAAAATCAGTTCTTTCCTCCATGTAGGTTCCATGGATATTAAACTCGGGTGTCAGGCTTGGTGGTTAGCTGCTTTACCCACTTATCCAACAGCTCCTCAGCTTCAATTTTATCTAGACATTTGTGGTTCTTGAGGCAAATATTGGGCTTGCAGTTAAATGTTGCGTACTGGCTTGATCATACTTGATTGCAAGCTCTGTAACCTCTGACTCGGGGCCCTTGTCTTGTAGCACTTCTTCAGTTATAGGCTTTTATCAGAGTTAAGTAGAAGTAGCATGATACATGACACATAAAACATCAAAAAATGGTAGAAATAAGAACTAAAATCTCTTATTAACTTAAAAAAAGTGTACCTATGTATATTATTAGTCAATTGTGGTATATAATTGATAGGGTCAAGAAGAGAAGATTCTTTCAAGCATCATTCTTTGGGGGGGGGAGTCAGAATTTATCAATTTACCTTTTACCCTTAAGCTTTGCCATTCAAGAAAAATGTTTTGGAGCTTGTGGGCTAGCTCTTAGTTAAGTGCTTAGTGCCCTAGGGGCTATTTGATCCCAGCACCCCTGCAGCCAAACCAGAGCAACAGAAAGTCTTGTAGGTGTCTACACAAGTGATAATATCTCTCTCAACTGTACACTTTCTTGCTTATTCTTTCTCTAAAATATAAATAATGGTATATCTTGCCTTTAATAACCAGCACTCAGGAGACAGAGGCTAGGGGATCTCTGTTAATTCATGGCCAGCCTAGTCTGCATTGGGAGTTTCAGGTCATCCACATAGAGCTACACAGTGAGATGCTGTCTTAAAAAAAAAAAAAAAAGGAAACAAATATTGTTTAGGTAGAGTAAAGGCCCTTCTAAGACACTAAAAATTTTTTTTCCCAAGGTCTGATCATTTATTTGTTACCCTTACAGACTTATTTTTGACTGGACTCAGACTTAGAAGTAGAAGCTCTCAGCGAGGACAGCCTTTGCCTCTTGGCAATCTGTTCCTGGCGCTTTTCTTTGGCTTCCTTCATTCTCTTGGCCAAAAGTTTAGCATATTCTGCATCTCCTCCTTGTTCATTGCTTCTTCAGAGCAATACGCCAGCGTTTGTGTTGCAGAACACATGGAGTCACAAGACGCTGAATCTTGGGTGCCTTGGTCCTGGGCTTCTTACCTTCTTTGTTTAAAGGCTTTCTGACAACATACTGGCGGACATCATCTTCTTTAGAAAGATTAAAAAGCTTTCGGATTCTGCTAGCTCTTTTAGGTCACAACCGGCGAGGCACAGTAGTATCTGTCAGTCCAGGAATATCCTTCTCTCCTTTTTTTACAATAACCAAGTTGAGAACACTCAGATTGGCATCCACAATGCATCCTCGGACAGATTTGTGCTTCCTCTCTCCAGTTCTCCTTGGTCTATAACAAGAATGCCCCTTACTCAACAGCAGGCACACTCTGCCATGAGTCAGGACACCTTGTTTCATGGGAAAACCTTGTTTGTCATTGCTGCCACTGATTCGGACCACGTGACCCTTCCACTCTTCACCCAGGGCATCGGCAGCCACTTCCGTGGCCATGCGCTTCTCATAGAAGGTCCGAAGCTTGCGTTCATTGTCCACTTCGATAAGTTTCTGGCAGCCGGTGGCATGGAAGGAGATACTCAGCTTCATCTTCGCACCTAAAAATTTTTTTAAAATTACTGAATCAGTTGAATTCTACATTGAGAGTGTTTGTATGCTTTTCTCCACTTATGCAATAATCAGCTCTCCTTGAATGGCTTAGCTTTTGTTGGTAGTCATTTTTTATAGTGATTCTCTTCTGGAAGGAGCTTTGTGTGGGGAGATGTGCATAGAAATACTGTTAGAAGCAGCAGGTTATTTTAGTGTACTATAGTTGACAGTTTATTTGAACACACACCTGTTTTGTTGAATGGTGACAAATGGCAGTTTGGTTTGTATAACTGAGTATCTTTTGGGGGACTTGAGAGCAACAAGAACTTTGGTCTACCTTATTACTGCTTAGGTAAATGATTAAAAACAGCAGAATTCTTCCATAGCCACAGTTTGAAACTTGCTTTTTCTGAACTCCAGTAAGGCTACAGTGAACCAGAGTTCACGCATTCTTCTCTTATTGGAAATCACGTAATAGACCATTAAGAGGGAGTCCTTCAGATAGCGTCTGGCTTGCTCCCTTCTTTATGGAAATGGGACAGGATGGATATGTTCAGCAATATCCCATGCCTGTAATAAGGGCAGAAGATCATAGACTGCCTGTGATGTCACATTGCTGGGCTGCTTCTCCTGTCTGCCAGAAGGGTTGCTTTCCAGCTTCATATGGAAACTATTCCCAGATCACCACTGGTACTCTGTTCTGGAGCTTTGCACAGTAGCCTATGGTGTTGTAGTTAGACCACTTGTTGCTACTTGCTGCCTCTGAGAGCCATGCTCACATCCCCATTTTTAGGCACACAGCCAGTCTATGTTGCCATTAAACAAGTTGTAGCACTCTGCTCACAAACCCCATTTAAGTGCTCAGCCTCCTAAAAGAGCCAGAGGTCATGCTGGCAGCACAGCCCAGAAAAGCCAGCATTTCAAAACACTGCGGCTTTTTTTTCTGCTACCACTGAATCAGGAAAAGCTATCTTTTTTTTTGTTTTTGGTTTTTTTGTTTGTTTGTTTGTTTTGTTTTTTCGAGACAGGGTTTCTCTGGTTTTAGAGCCTGTCCTGGAACTAGCTCTGTAGACCATAGGAGTTGTGGCACACTGCCAACAAGCAGAGCCCAGTCGGGGTGGAAATGCAGCTAAACTTTGTTTTTTAGTGTCTAGAATTCCTTTCCAAGCTTTCTTAGATTTTATGTGGATTTTAGTTGGCCATGTGGGTACCAATTTGTTGTAGGGAGACCATTTGTTGGTTCCCTCCTGCTCAGCAGCTCAGCCCTTAAATAACCACACAGATACTGTATTAATTAAATCACTGCTTGGCCCATTAGCTCTAGCTTTTTATTGGCTAACTCTTACATATTAATTTAACCCATTTTTATTAATCTGTGCATTGCCACTTAGGCCTAAGTAGCCTAGGGGAGTGGTCAGCCCTTGGCAGGCTGAAAGTTGGAGTCCAAGCCAGGGCAACTGCCAGGCCAGGGGCTTCCAATCATTCCAGACTTCTTGGATATAGGGCTGTTAGAATGCTGAGATGATGCCCCCAGCTTAATATTATAGTGTTTAGCAAGTTTAAGTGTTAACACTGCCACTTTGAGCAGGTTGCAGATTTGTGGTAGCCCTCCATAGCCCAGTTGAAACATGTGTGGGGTCTGGGGAGGAGATGACTCAGTGTGTGAGAGAGTATATGAGAGACTCTACAAGACTTCAATTCAAATCCCCAGCATTCAAATCAAAAAGCAGTGGGGAATGTAGGCAGGAATCCTCTAATGAAGTCAGCCAGCTTCTGATTCAGTGAGAGACTCCTATCTCAAATCAGTATGGTGTGATGAGGTACTTCTCCGAAATCTTTTTGAGATTTTACTGCTGCCAGCTGGGGAGGAACCCAGCCCTATAAACACTTGTTCTGGATTGCAATTCAGAGCTCTGAGGAACTCCAAATAGATCTACACATATCTTGCTGTTAAAATTTTGTGCAAAGGAAAGTTTAAATAGAAGTTAAAATAGAGTTCTTAGAAGAGCAGTGCCTTTCTGTTGTAAGAGGCCACTTGTTTGTTCCTGGCTGCTCAGCCCTGAAATAATCACAGAAACCAAATTATTTGCAATACTGTTTGGGCAATAGCTTAAGCGTATTTCTGGCTAACTCATATCTTAAATCAACACATTTTTACTCATCTATGTATCACCATCAGGCTTGGCTTACTGGGTAAAGTTTGGACTCCAGCGGGGCTACATGGCTTCTCCTCTCCCTGCCTCCTTTTGCCCAGCATTCACTTTAGTTTTTCCATTTGGATTTATAAAATACCTGTTTTTACTTTTGAGTGTTTAGAATTTTAGGATTATTTAGTAAGAGACTCTTAAATAAATAACATGCTCTTCATAGAAAAGGAATGGAATTCCGTTGTTTTCTTACACTAGTTTTGAAAAATCTAAATACAATTGCTTCCTATTTCTCATGGTATTTCTTACCAGCATTAGAAGAGCTGATAGTTAGCTGCTGGGGAAGGGTGGGTCCATTCTGAAATCAGCTTGCCCTGATCTCAGCATCCCCTTTCCTGTAGACTGCTTAAAAATTAATTTACTGTAGACATTGTGTTTTTCCTGGGGAATGGCATCTGTACTCCATGTATTCCAGAAGATCTTATACATACATATCAGTTTTGACTTTGTCCTTGCCTCCAGTCCTGAGGTCAGACTTTCTGGAAAGGTTCACCTGGTCTGTTTCAGCTACTCAACTCTGATAGAAGCAACCATAGAAAGAGGGACAGGAGAAAAGGACCTGCCTGCTTGTTAAGTGTCATTTACAAAACCAGTGGAATTCAACTCCTGCTCCAGACCTTCCTCCTCACTTTACCTATTGATGACTTGCTCCTAGGACCCCAGAACAAGCTTTGAAATTTCTTAAGCACAGGTTTCAGTTGTAACAACAGAGCCTTTTAAACACAGAGGTATTAGAACAATTGAGGAACAGCCATTGTCTCTGAATAGATAGGTGTAGACTTGACAAAACCACAGCACAAATAATAAAGCCTGGAGTAGACTCCAAGGATGCA
Source organism: Alexandromys fortis (assembly GCF_014885135.2). Lineage (NCBI taxonomy): Eukaryota > Metazoa > Chordata > Mammalia > Rodentia > Cricetidae > Alexandromys > Alexandromys fortis. The sequence goes on from NW_026068083.1 coordinate 609,910, forward strand.
GACACATAAGTAGTACTATTGTCCCTAGATGTCTTCACCCCTATTCATCTTGCCACCCTGTGACCTATCCTCTTTACTAATGCCATTAGTGCTTCCTCATCTCACAGATCACCTCAGAGACAGAGATATAGAGTCCATGTGGCACTGCTATTTTAAGGCTTCTCTTTCCCCCCACATCTCAGTCTTAGCAGTGCTCCTATGCAGTGGTTCAGGGTGGGTCCTCTTATTCCTATTGAGTTTCAAAGGCACTGAGGCTTTGGCAATTTGTGTGATTGTTGTCTTCAGCAGGGTACTACAATTACAGATGAAGAGATCATCCTGTATACTAGCACTTCTGGTCATGCAGGCTCCTTTAAGGAGCTAGAATGGTTCCAGGGTGTCTCTGTGGTATTGACAGGTGTCTGGGTTGCTTGTTGAGAATACAGCCTTGTTTTATCATGTTGTAGAATGAAGCCATTGTAAGCCAGGAACAAGTTGCCTTTTACACTGTTGTTAGCAGCCTTCTTTGGAGGTATTTTCAGTTTGGAAGAGACAGTGACAAGACTGACAAGAGCTTTCCCAGATGTTTGGCATCACAGAGTGACAGTTTCTTCTGTGTGTCTTCTACACTGAGTGCACTTCTTGTTTTCTTAATTTCAGTGCTGTTTGAATTTGGCCTTAGTGTAGCATTAGACTTCCCAGTGAAAAGGCCAGAGTGTCTTAGTTTGGCAAACTGTTTACCTTTTCCCCCTCTAGAATAAAATGTGTAAAGAAAGAAAGAAAGCCTTGTAATCTGTAAGAGAATACCAGTACTGTAAAAACATCATTTCCCATTTATAGGTTAGGTAAGGTGAGAAAGTGTTAAAGAGTTGGATATACTGTTAATAGTTGAGAAGTTCAGGGAAAGCAAGTTAATTGATCTGCACACTACCTATCTGCAGGCCTATCTCCTTGTCCTCCAGGGCTGTTGCTGTTATTAAAGAGTAGTGGTGAGAGGACGCGTCCCTGCAGCACTTCTATGATTGTCTTAAACTGATCACTTAGTTCTCCACAGACTTTGACTGATTCAAAGGTATCTTTATAAGCATTATCTGGTATCCTTATAATTTTCTCTGGGTACCCGTAGAACCTCATTGTTTTCCAAAGTCCTTTCCTCCAAATGCTATCAAATGCATTCTTGAAGTCAATATAACAGATATATAAGTCTTTTCCAAATTCTTCATATTTTTCTGCCAGTTGCCTCAAAGTGAAGATCTGATCAATTGTGCTCCTCTTAGCTCTGAATCTGCCCTGGGCCTCTGCTAGGATTTCTTCTGTTCTGCCCTTGATTCTTTGCAGAATAATGGAGGAGAAGATCTTGCTGCTATGGCACAACAAACTAATGCCCTTGTAATTTGAGCAATAAAGACTGTCCTTCTTGTTTATGGGAATTATGACTGAGTGCTTCCATTCTGTGGGAATCACTTCATGTTCCCATATCTTTCTGAAGAGTCTGAGAAGTACCTCAGCTCCTGAGCCTATTGTAGCTACCTCCAGCTCCTCCACTGTGATGTCATCCACCCCTGGGACCTTTCTGTGTTTTGTTCTCTTGATAGCTTCCTCTATCTTGATCCTGTCAATATTTAATATTTCCTTATTGTTTCTGGTGTTGGAGTGGCTGCCGAAGGTCATTGTATAGGGTGTCAAAGTATTGTCTCCATCTTTGCTTTATTTTCAACATTTCTGCTGAAAGTCCAAATGAGCTGCAGGCCATGGTAAATAGAGTGGTGGAAGTCAGTGAAAACCTTTGTATGAAAGTGAACATCAAGAAGACTGAGATATAACATATGGGAAGGGCGCACAAAGATTTTAACATGCCTCATCCTCCTTTGCTGTGACCGTCACATCACACCCCACCTTAGCCTTTCTTAAGTTCCCTCTTAACACTGAGTGGCTGCAACTTCTTCATTCAACTGGGTAGAGGTGATTCCTGGCCAGTTATCTGTAACACAGTGAGCGTTGTGGCCAGACCTAGAATTATTATGTGTCTTGAAAGGTGACATGTGACAGTCTTGTTTGGTTTTCACCCTTCATAGAAAAGTTCTGAAACACAATTCTTGAAGTAAAAACAGAGTTCCAGTCTGCCCCTGGGACTCTGGGGAAAGCAGAATGACAGTGCACAGGGCCAGCTGCATGTGGAGATTGTGTCCCTGGAGTACCCCTGCGCTCATTATGTTTGTTGAAAGTTCCTACTGCACATGGACCTTGCTGGTGAGGAGACTAATTTTGGTGGTTGCATGCCAGTCTCCACTGACCATAGAGAAAAGGTCAGTGCCACATCTCTTGAGGAGAACCAGCAATGCTGGAGACAAGGCCCTGGGGAACAAGGCCAGTTCCCCTAGGCCATTGTAAAATAAAATTTTAGCATTATGTTTATAAAGTGTGCTCATTCAGGATAGCAAAAATTGCTCATTTTTACTTTATTTAGAGGAAACCAGGTAATCCTATGAATTGGGTGTTTTCTTTCTCTAATGTGTCATAATGCTTCCTGACTGGTGACATAGGTATGTCTGTTTCTATGTCATTATGGCACTCTTGATGGATCTTGGTAGTGCGTAGGCATAAACATTGTCTAGGTCAACTGAAACTTAGCATGCATGTGCACTTCTTGGAAGTCCTTTCAGTCAGTGGTGACCCCATTCTTAGTTCTAAGGCAAAGAATCCCGACTTTTGGGTTGTCAGCCTTACCCTCAAAGACACTCTCTAGGATATAAAAACAAGTTCTCCATTTGACAAGACCTGGCAGTCCTGTGGTTCTGGCTACCCGTGGGGAAGTATTACCTGTTTGCTTGTTTTTTTTTTCTGGCAACCCCTCTCTTCTGCTGTATTTTAATGGTAAAGGAGAGGTTTTGACAGTGTCAGGGCAGTCATTTGTGTGGCACCTTTCTGTAAACAGTCCTGCCCCTTCTGTTCTAGTTGACAGCTTTCTGTGGTGACTTTGTTTGAAGCTTTCTGAAAGTTATTTGTTGTGACTAGGAGTACATATTTGCTGTCTCTCTGTTATGTAGAAGTCCTCATAACATAAACATTAAGCGACACACGTTTGTTACCACCCTCTGCTTTTTTAAACAGTAGCAAGATCCTAACTTGAACAGGAAACCTCCCAGACTACCTTACATCGGGGCTCTATTTAGTTCAGGTTGAAGCAAGTTTGAGAGATTGTGTCTTCCTTTCCTGTCTTTTTCCCATCGAGCCTCCCTTATGGCATTTACCTGTGAAACTCCAGTGAACTGCAACAGAAGTTAGAGTACCTGAAAGACCATATTGCTTAAGAGTCTAGAGTTGCTTTTGTTTCTTTTACTTGCTTTCATGTGTGTGTGAGCACACTTGTATATGCAGCTGTGCATGTGCATGGGCCTATTGTCTGGGCAGGTGCAAATGTGTGTGCATGCCCTTGGTGCCCTGTTCTGTGATCTGTTACACCTTGTTCTTGGAGACAGGATCCTTCAATCAAACCTGTAGCTCACTGATAAACCCTGTCTCCTCCTCCAGAGGCTAAAATTACAGCCGAGTCACCATGCCTGTTCAGCATTTAGGTGGGTTCTGAGAGTTCAAACTATAGCCCTCTTGATTGCCAAGCAAGCACTTTAACTACAAAGACACCTATCTTCTCAGATTTTGTTTCTTTAATCAAATTTGGTGAGCAGTTAGAAACGGTTCATGTGTAAGAACTTGCCTCCCGTTCTTGTTTGCCCAGAACATGTCAGCGCCCGTGTGAATAAGCATTTAGTGTTGTCTCCATCATCTCTTTGACCATCCTGTTTTTCTTTTCTTTCATCTTTAGCTCATTGGCTGTAAAAGCTAAAAACAGGCACTATTTTTATTGGTGTTGATTGGGTTCATGGAAATTTTGTTGGAGTAATTTAATCACAAATAGTTTCTTTCTGGTACTATAAGTGGAGCTGAATACTGTTCAGGCTTTCCAGAAATATTTTCTTCTCTTTCCTGACTGAATTTTATTCTTTTACTTGGATTACCCATTTCTACCCTTTAGAGTAAGACTGTTCTTTTATTATTAACTTTAGACTGGGAAAGTTCACTAGTGGAATACTAAGTTGTTGAGCTAAATGGAGGAGCCTCTGATCCTCAGAGATTGTTCTAAGGCTGGGGCTGCAAAACCAAATGCCCATAGGAATGGGAAGGCAGAAGAGTGACTGGAACAAGGGTCTTGTAGTCCCTGTCACATCTGAAAAGTCTAATGCCACCAGATGGTTTGATTCTCCTCTCTCTCCTCCCCTTTCTCTCTCTGTCTCTGTCTCTGTCTCTGTCTCTCTCTCTCTCTCTCTCTCTCTCTCTCTCTCTCTCTCTCTCTCTCTGTCTTTGTCTGTGTGTCTTTCTGTGTGTGTCCATACATGTACATACGTGTATGTGTGCTCAAGCAATCTTAATGATTGCTATATGTTGACCTAATTTTTCTTTCAAGTATGGATCAGATAGTACACCTGCCATGCCCACATCAGAAACCCACATGACCCATATACAGTTTGTCTTTCAAACACTACCTTTCAGCATGATGGTATCAGTGACCTGAGATGACCTCAGATCTCATTTGCTCACTTCTGATGAGCACATTACCTGACAAAGGTATAGAGCTTACCCAGAATTGTGTGTTATAGTCTTCCCTACCCTTTGGTGACCTCTCTCAGTGCAGAGCAGACTTTCCAAAGGATAGTGGAGTTTCAGGATGCTAGATCTCCTGTGGAACATCTCAGATTGTGCTCCTCTACCCCCAGTCCTGCATACACCAGAGTTTTCAACAGCAGTGTTCTTAACGGAACCAGAAGAATCTACTAAAACAGAAACTGGCTTCCACAGTTATTGAATGTGCTAGCAGTTTAGGATTGAGAAGTTGAAAGCTAATCATTATTCTGCCCAGTTACCGACTTGTTATTTACTTAATTTCTCTTTCTTTCTTTAAAGATTTGAATATGGAATTCAATCCTTCAGACCATCCTCGGGCCAGCACAATATTCCTTAGCAAATCTCAGACAGATGGTAAGTTACTAATTCATTTGCCTTTAAAAATACGGTTAGCCTAAATGTGAACATTGCTGGGATTTGATTTTTCAGTGTATGATAGAGTTCCCTTTAGTGGTCCTGAATTAGTGTCTGGTGATTCCCTTTGTTTATTCTTTAGTAATGAGTTAACAGTTTTAGAATTTTTCATTTGAAATAATTGTCTTCCTTTTGCCAATTAGCTGGGTTGTCTCTGCATATATTCCACACCAAGACTCGAGTCAGAAATTTCCCTTTAGGTCCTAAAGTTTAGGACATGATATTTATATAAGTTCTGAAAGATCAGATGTGTTCACTAGTTAGATAATAAGTAAAATAAAACAAAAATCTAAACAATTGAAAGTCAATTAACTGTCTCAGTCTTGTCACTCAAGAGTTCAAGTGAACCTACATGTGACATACAGATATATTTATTTATTTACCTATTTATTTACTTATTTATCTGTTGATCTATTTATTTATTTAAGCCAAACTTTGAGTAGCCAACTTATTCTAAAATTGTTAGAACTCTTGCACTCTATCCCAGGTATGTATAGGATTTCTCCTACACTGTGACATTGTCTCTTCTAGTTTACCTAACTGTTCTGGCTTCAGAAGAGAGAGAAGATAAATGCAGATTCAATCTTCATAAATCTTTTTGGACACCTATAGAGTAAGGCATAATGACAAAGTGACCATGGTATGTCTGGCAAAGAGGAAAACTTGCAGACCAACCCTTGACTCTGGACAGATTGATGGCTCTAGTTTAGATCTTAAAGAGACTACAAAGAAGACAAGTATGTCTGTGACAGTAGTTGATGGTAAGACTTGAAAGTGGTGAGCAGTGGTTGGTGCCAGCCTTGGCAGGATACAGTGCTGATGCAGTATGGATGGTTTTCTAGCAGGCCACCTGAAGTCTCTGGCACAGCTGTTGTTGTTGTTTTTTGTTGTTGTTGTTGTTTGTTTGTTTGTTTGTTTTAAAGTCTCCAAGAGTAAGAAAAGAAAAATCAGTAAGCACCAGACACTTGTGATTAAAAAAAAGCCCACCCAAAACTTTTCCTGTGATAAAGGGAAGCTGCTGAGAGGCATGTGAGATATTACAAGCAAAACAAAGTAGGTGTATGGGTGGGCCTTTGGTGAAAATGGAGATAAAAACTGATCTTCCTCAGATGCTTAGACAGTGGGGTGAAACAACAGTTAGAAGCTGCCTGGCTCAGTACAGGTTCTTCCTGTTGAGCTCAGCTGTCTTCCGAACCATCTCCTAGAATTGGCCGAGCGGGGGTGGGGGTGAGGGGGGGTGGCTTGATTGTCCTAGCACAAGGAAATGACCTAACTGAGGAAGGGTTATTCCAGAAATAGGTTAAGGTCAATCTCCTTTCTTCTAGAGTCCCTCTTCCTTCCTTCCTTCCTTTTTTTTTTTAAATAGAACTTCAGATCCTTGTATAGTGCTTCAGTTTCTCCTCACTACTAGGGCTTTCCACTCTGCATGCAGACATAATTGAGTTTCATATTGCAAACAAAAGGAAAAGTTACCTCTTCCAGTAAGTATTCCTCTCTGCTTTTTCCATTCAGACTGCTGCCTGTGCCTGAGATTCAGGGGGACATTAAACTCCTTTGCGCCTTAGTGCCCACCTTCTTCCTTTCTACAGACAGAGTCATTTGCTGAAGACATTTCTGTGTAATCACTGATTTTTACAAAGTAGCTTTTTAATGCACGTAATAATCTTGGCAACTTTAATGACTTATTTTTGAGTGAAGCAATTATAAGAGATTGGGTTATTTTATGAACTGACTTTGAACAACTTAGTACAGAAAACTTAAGGCTACCATTACTTCTCTATTCATAAATGCCAGTTAGGACAGTTGCCCCACATGCTACCAGACTGTGATAACCTGTTCCCTCCTTAGTTTTCCCTGGGAGCCTCCCTCTCTTGAATTTCTGAGTGACTGAGAGAGTATGGTCCTGATGGGAGCCTTTGTTGGTCACAGATATTTATATTATGATTTATAATAATAGCAAAGTTACAGTTATGAAGTAGCTTTGAAATAATTTTATGGTTGGGAGTCAATACAACATGAGGAACTGTATTAAAGGGTCAAAATGTAAGGAAGATTGAGAACCACTATGCACAGGGCCAGCATATTATGCAGCCTGTATTCAAAGTTGCTGCCTCTCCTCAGCCTTCAATCATACCACTAATTTATAGCCACTTTAGCTCTCTGAATACCTGAGCTGAAGACTTTTACTTACTTCCAGCCCTGAGTTACTGTGTCAATATAATTTTTCTAATTTATTTATTCCTTAGCAATTTTACATATACACACACTCAGTGCACTTAAATTGTCTTCCCCGCTCCATACTTTTTTTTTTTTTTTCCAGATCTTTGTCATGTTGTTCAGGCAGGCGGACCTCTAAATCTTGGGCTCTGGTGTTTCTCTCTTTGCTTACTAAGTAACTGAAATTGTAGGCAAATGCCACTGGCCCTGGCTTTTTTTTTTTTTAATTTGATTTCATCTTCAGTTAAAACTTCTAAAAGTTGTTGGTATCCATTAGTGTACATCCTTTCGGGGACAGCATATTTGCCTCTGTGCTATGTACTGGTCAACCTAGGAGCTGTAAGCAGCTGCTAGACATCATCTTACTTCCTTTTTTTTTTTTTTTTTTTGGTCTTAAGAACACTGGCAATCCTCTCTTCTGGCTGTTTTTTAATTGTACAATATATAATCACTAACTGTATAACAGTTTTTACTAACCATAGTCTCTAACCTGTATTTTTTTTTATTAACCATAATCGCTTATCTGTATAACAGAACAACAGACTTGACCATTTCTGTCTTTGTACCAATAATTGATAACACTCTGTCCCATCTCCCATGTTCCCAGGCCTGTAACTACTGCTGTATGCCCCACTTCTATGAGCAGCTTTTTGAGATTCCATGTATTAAGAGGTCACCTATGTTTTTGTCTTTCTGTGATGACCTTTTATTTCACATTAGATCTCAGATCATTCAGAGTAAATTTTTAGGTTGGTGTTTTTGAGACAAGGTCTCCTTTAGAAATAAACGAAGATCTGCTTACAGTCCAGGCTCCCTTCCTGCAGCCTCAGGAATGACCTCACCAGGATGCCTTGCCCAGTGCTGGGAAGTGTGGCTGACATCCTCCCTCAGTACACTTCGTGTCCTGGTCATTGTGTTCTTGACCCTTGGTCAGGTTCCTAGCTCAACACGGGGGAAGTTTGGTGTACATGCCAAACTAGGACTCACTAGTTCTATTTTGATGTGGCGTTTTTGGTTGCCTGTGTCGTCCTGTGTCTGTCTACCTCCCTCCCTCCTCAGGTGCTAAGATTAAAAGCATGTAGTACCACTCCCGGCAATACCAGCTGCATTTTATCTTAAGTGAAATATCCACTCCTCTACTTTGTGTGCTAAACTCAAATTTGTTCTCTGAAAACGTACCCAGAACTTTTAATTAGGTTATTTAAAGCCTGCTCTATGTCATTCTCAGAGAAACAAAACTTTGATTTTGAGCCAGGTTTGTTTTGTTTCTTTTGAGACAGGGTCTTTTTCTGTAGCCCCAGCTATTCTGAAACTTGCTCTGTTGTCCAGGCTAGCTTTGAACTCACAGGATAGAGTGCTAGGATTAAAATTGTGTATCATCACTCTTGGCTTCTTTCTGGGTTTTGTTTTGGGTTTGTTTGTTTGTTTGTTTGTTTGAAACAGTCTTGGTAGGTAGCACTGACTAGCCTATAACTCACTATGTAGACCAGGCTAGCTTCCAAGTTGAGTTCTGTGCAAGGCGTGAGATAAAGATCTAATTTCATTCTACAGATGTCTAAACAGTTCAGCCAGCACCATTTGTTGAAACTGCTGTTTTTCTCCAATGTTTAGTTTTGATCTGTTTATCACAAAGTCTATATGAGTATGGGTTTATATATGGTGTCCAGTTCTAGTCTATGCCTGTTTTTATGAAAGTACCATACTGGTTTTATTACTATAGCTCTGTAATATATTCAAAATCTGGGATGGTGATACCTCTAGTAGTGTTTTCATAATTCAGGAGCCTTTGGGCTATTTGAGTCTTTTGTGTTTTCATATTTTAAGGTTTCCTTTTCAGTTTCTGTGAAGAATTGCATTATTTTGAGGCAGGCTTTCACAATATAGCTCTGGCTGACTTCCAGCTCAAGAGATTCACCTGCCTCTGACTCTAGAGTGCTCCAATTAAAGGCATGCACCACCATGCCTGACCGATCATTGGAGTTTTGGTGGGGATTGTATTGGATATATAATTTGCTTTTGGTAGGAATGCTGTTTTCATAATATTGATCCAATACATGAGCATGGGAGGTCTTTCTCTCTTCTGTTATCTTCAGTTTCTTTCTTTAATGTTTTCATTCACAAGTATTAAAGAACGAGGTCTCTTTGCTTGCTAAGCCAGGACTCTAGCCCAGCTAGATGTGAGGCACCAAAGATAGATTTCTAGGGAAAAGCAAATGTTTCCTTATGAATCCAAGCTGTATGTGAAGGGTGGGAAACTCCAAGGCTCTGCAACTTTTTAGCTAGAGGCCTTTGATGGTACAGACTACAAGAGAAACACTTGCTCAGACCACAAGCTGAATTTGCACTGCCTTGAGTTAGTGCCTTCTTTTTGCAGAAACTTGTCCTTGTCCTTCATATCCTCTATAAGGAACTTCTTCGCCAGTTGATGAACTTATGTGAGCCCCGAAGAGCTAGTCTTTAGGAAGGACAACACAAGATTTGGTGACAGTTTATTACAAGGTCTCTGTGTTCTCTGACACCCTTCTGGCTTCTGAGGATGAAGGGTGTCTGTTGTGACAAAAACTGAGGTTAAAGCCACATACAGTGCAGGCCAGAATGTGCAGACAACAAGGGTGGACACAATATCATTTAATATGGGAAGGCTTACCTGCCTTCCTGAGGGGGAAGCTACAAGTGCCCTTGGAGCCTCCTAAACAAGCTCAGGCCTGTTTCCAGTACTTGTGGCAGGGAGCAAGTGTCTTCCAGTGCAGGGCAGGTTGGTTCCACATCACTTGGTCTCCTGTTAGGGATGTCATTGTGGTTACTAATAATTCATTTATATAATGTGGATCTATGACGATCCATTTGGGTTAGAAGTAAATAATTCTCTTAATTATCTTAAACTATTGGATGCATGTAATTTTCATGAGATTTACTAATACTTCATTTAGGTAATGAAATTTCCTACTCTTCTGTTGACTTCTGTTTATGGTATTGTTTAGGTAGCTGCATATTGACCTCTGTCAGTCAAGTTTAGATCTGCATTTGTGTAGCTTTATTTACACTTAAATTTGGTAAATGAATAACTGGGTTACCTTGGTTCATAGAGAACGATAGGACCATGGCAAAGAGGCCCATTCCTCAGCAACCTACAGGGATTGACATGCAAGCATGTAACATTTTTGTCCTGTCTTTTGTCTTCACAGTGAGAGAAAAACGCAAGAGTCTCTTCATTAACCATGTAAGTGAAACTGTCTCCCCGTTTTCCTAACGATTGTATAGACTTCGGTAGGTGAAGAGGCCTTATGTGTTGTGTAGTACTTAGAAGACTGTGAGGAGTGATGAAATGCTGATTTGCCAGGCATTGCTTGGGATTCATTCCCACAGCCATGTCTCCAGATTCCCTGGGACTGCGGAGAAGGGAGTGTGCCTGTGGATAAGACCACAGTGCCACCACAACATTACACAGGTCCAAACAAAGCAACGGCTTATCATTTTGAACCTTTCCTTTTTGCTCACACTGAATTCCTGTTTTTTGGGATTTTGCTTTTTATTTTTGTAGTGCAGTTCCCTTTGAATAAATACATAATTACTTTTAAGAGCAGCTGTCTACTTCCTTTCTCTCTTCTACATAATTGCTGTTTGTGGAACAGGGCCGCACATTGTGTGTGTGTGTGTGTGTGTGTGTGTGTGTGTGTGTACTCAGAAACAGTTTATATGTGTGGAATAACTAAACTTGACCCTTTAACTTTAAAAGCATTTTCAAAATTTCCATCTAACACAATTTCCTTCTAATGCCTTGGCCATTCTGGGCAGTGTATCTCCCCATGGTGGCTGCACAGGATAGTAACAGGTTCATCTTACCTTCTCCAGCCTTTCCCACTGCTCCCTGGTAAACTCTGTAGCAGACAAGTTATAACCACACCTCTCGTCTAAACATGTGTCTTGTTCTTTAAGGAAAAAAACTGCTTCTACAAGGTAAGGAGTAAGATAGTTATTTGAACTGCCAGAGTAAGTGTGCTGTATACTCTCACTGAAAACTGCAGTATGAATCTGACATTACAAAGTTTTGGCTCAGGGTTAATAGACTGCATTTCAGAACTTGTAGATTTTGACTTATGTAATGATAAAGCTGTGTATTTAAGACTCAAGGCCATTAAAAGGACACATGCTGAGCCCATAAGGAACTGGTGATTCCTCCACAGCAATGACATCTAATGCATACATATCATTTCCTAGAGGTCAGAGGATCCATAGGTTCATGTAATTGGAGGCTGTGCATTGATTTCCTGGCTGCCCAGATCCGAATAAACACACAGAAACTATATTAATTACCACACTCTTTGGCCAGCGACTCAGGCGTATTTCTAGCTAGCTTTTATATCTTAAACTAATCTATTTTTTATTATTTTATATTTTACCATCAGACTCATGATTTGTTACCTCTTGCTTCCTGTGCTGTTACATGGCATCTGCTTCCTTTGGCAGCTACATGGTGTCTCCCTGAGTCCCACCTTCTTTCTCCCTGTATTGTTTCGTTTCCCCCTCCTCCGACACCTCTCCATCCCACCCCCACCCCCTGCCTAGCTCTAGTCTGCCCTGCCATAGACCAAAGCAGCCTCTTTATTCATAGCATACAGGGGGGAATCCCCCATCAAGATCCTGCCAGGTTTGTTTGTTTGTTTGTTTTATTTTTCTTGTGTTATGTGAGGACACATGAGCCATGTCTTCTGCCCTCTGTCGGATTTCTAGAGCACTTCCCTGGTCCTCTAGATTGGTTTTATTGTTGTTGTTATTTTAATTTTTCTTTTAATAGCCACAATAGTTTATTTATGGTTGAAGTATATAAGATAATTATAAAACAGTTTTAAACTTGAGGAATGGTATCAACAATATGAATTACACCACAGACAGCAACATGAAACTGCCATAAAACAAAGCTGAGGCACCAGTTTTTATTTTAATTCATTAATTAAAATAAACCATGCTTTAGGAGAACTGCAGGGCCTTTCCTTCAAAGATTGAATTTTATAATTTTGTATCCCTTGTAGGGAAAACTAAGACTAATTCATTCCCCCATATTCTTAAGACACTGTAATTTCACTCTTGGAACTTTATATCAACCTCCTTCTCAATAAGCTTCAACATACCCAAAACAAAGGAAATCTAGAAGAGGAGACAATACAATTAGAGGTCCTCAGGGAGAGAGAGAACCCAAGCAGTAGACTTCACTTAAGTCTTGCCGGGTAGCACTTCCTTGGCTGTCTAGGTTTGCAGCATAGAATTGTAAAACATCTATGGGATCAGAGTGTAACATGAGAAGTGGTAATGCAAACGGCTGTGCTTTTTGTGTGTTAGGAAGTGGTGTATTCCTGAATACAGAAGGGTGAGTGATTGAAGCTCTTTTCCAGTATTTACCTCTCAGTGAACTTGATTGCTTTCCCCACTTTAACACTTAGGTGCTAGAGAGCACATAAGGGAAGAGCTGAAATTACACCCAAACCCAAGGGCGTGTGAGGAAAGAAGAGGTTTGATTGTCCAGGCTACTCTTGATGATGGCTAATTGAACAGGTGTGATCTCACATCTCCAATCTCCATAATTGTTTTCATATGCTCTCCACTGTGACCTAACTTGTATGTGTCCTGTGCACTCCAGGCATGTGTCTCCTACTGAATCAGTAGCCATGGGCCAACTTATGTGGATCTGGGTGCTAGGTTGTACACCCCAACTCATGCTTTTCTATGTGATTTGTCCAGCAGTAGTACAGTGAAGTCGGACAGATGTTGATCTCTCACATGTCCTTGTCCCAAATAAAGATAGTCATGTGCTGGGTTTCTTTGTAACAGGTGACCTGGATGGAACATGTGATCTTCCACAATGTTTGATTTCTCCCTTGGGTTTCTGAAGAACCTGTGTGGTGTGCATTGCTCAGGCATTCTACAAAGAGGATGCTGTTATTCTAGAAACAGTGCTGTAGATGAGCCAGTGAAGAGGAATGGTCAAGGTTCCCTCTGCTTCTAGCTAACTAATAGCAACTATAGGTGCCTTGGTTACTGTTCTCATTGCTGTGATCAAATACTTGACAAACACAACATAAGGGAAAAAGGATGATCTTGTTTGACAGTGTGAGGGTTCAGCCCATGGTGATGGGAAAGTCATGAGAGCAGGAACTTAAGGGAGCTCATTACGTTATATTTGCAATCAGGAAACAGAGAAATGGGAGTTGGTGCTCAGCTTACTTTTTCTTCCTTCTATAGCCTGTATCTACCCCTTGAAATAGTGCAACCCTTGTTGAAAGTGTTATCTTCCTACTTCAGTTACACCAGTCTTGAAAAACTCAGACATGCCCAGAGGCTTGTCTCCTAGGAGATCTTAGATCCTGTCAAGTTGACAATCTCTGTTAACCACCATAGCAGGGAATGTGACCTCCTCCAGATGGGAAAGTTCCTCTGGCTCCTACCTGGAATTCCTCCTGTGAGAATGGAACCACAGGTTGGACAAGGACCAAGAGAGGGTTAAAGGATTAAAATGTCACTACTTCTAAAGATTTACTACAATGGGACTAGAGTAGTCTGACAGTCCCAAAAGCAATGAAACCACGTGATGTAGAAAGATTAATATTCTAATCAACATTTTTATTTTAGATGTGATTAGAATGATCAATTAAAGAAAAACGTAATAAGTTATGAAAAATTTAAAACCTTTTCTAAAGGTCTTTATTTAAATATTTTTTTATTTTAAATATTTTTTTATTTTATAAATTTTATAAATTTGCTGTAGTTTTGGTTTTGCTTTCCTTGAAAGTCAACTACTTCAATATATTTTTAAATAAAATGTGAAAAATCTCCAATGATAAATTACAATGTTGTAGATAATTGTAGTTGGGAATCTTCTAACATCCAAGGAAAATTCATACCATTTGTGTTCTCCTCGTTTTTCTATGACATCCTCCTGCCTCCTAGCAACAGCATATGTAATGTGAATTAATTATTCTAAGATATTTAATGAAGTTTGGGGAAGTGAGAAGAAGACATTTATAATATACAAAGACTATTGCACAGCAGTTCTATGTCTTAAGTTACTGAAGTAAAGGGGGAAGTGGGACAACCTGTAATATATTTTTAAAACTCTGAACTTTGCTTCTAAGAGATTTGTTCTTATTGGGAGAGAAACAGTATTTTTGGAGGATGCTAAAGAAGATTCAGTGAAATTTCAATTATATGAAGATTTTAGAATCCACTAAGATGAAGGAATGCCAATTATTTAGAAGTAGTTTCAAATTGAAAGATTAGAAAATAAAAAAAGGAAGGAATGCTGCCAAGCTCTCTTTACAAACCCAATATTACAACAAAAAGATAATGTTACAACAAAAGAACGAGAATTATTATACAGTTTCCTTGATAGATATCTATGTACAAAGATTCTCAATTAAAACATTTGTAAACTGAATTCAAGAACTCTTGAATTATACACCGTGATCATATTGGTGTCATTCCAGATATTCAGAGATGTTTCAAACATACACAAATCAATAAATCAGTACATCACATAGATGAACTCAAGAGACAATACACAGTCATCTCAGTATATTCAGAAAGCTTGTTTGGTTGTTTTACAAAATCTAACATCCTTCAGGATAAAAGGCTCAAGGGACAAGGAGTAAAGAAACATTTAGACATAATTTTAAAAAAAACAATCTTATCCACAAATCCATGCCTAACATTATGTTAAATGGGGAAAAATAAAGTATATCCACTAAAGTCAGGAACAAGATAAAGGGTTTCTATTTGTCCACTGTCTCTAGTTTTTGTTTTCTCAGTATAGTCCTTCAGTTCTTAGTTACAACACTGAGACAAGAGAAAGAAAAGAATAGAAATAAGCAAAGTGGGAGTGCCCTTATTTGCAAATAACAGACGTCCATATACCAGATACCTTAAAGGCCACTAGGAAATTATTAAGGATGAGAGTGGTAAAATCACCATTAAAAAAAAAAAAACCTTCCTACAGTCTAAAGACATTATTTTTTAAAATAATAATAAATCTTTTCACAGTTCAGAAAAAAATCTTAAGAGTACACATCTATAATTAAAACTTAAAAACACCGAAGAAGGAAAATTAAAGACACTGGAAAGTGTAAAGAGCCATGGCTGTCCTCAATGAGAGAGTCCTGTAACTGAAGTTCTAGCCTTTTATGTGGAATTGGAATATAATTCCTGAACATTGGACACAAATTCTTGGGTCCTCTGCTTTTCTCATTGCTCAGGACTAGGGTGGGGAAGGGGGGTAGTCTGACTCGAGGACACAGGATGTCAGTTGTTCTTCATGCAGACCAATAGGGCTCTATGTAGTACTTCACCAGCTGCATGGTGACAGCTCATGTTTATGTTCCTGCTTCAGTTTGGCTCTTAGTTGCTCAGTTTGCTTGAGGAGGGATTTTCAGGTAGAAACTGATAGGGAAGAAAGTATATAAGACCACAACCATAGTGCCCTTCATCATTGAAAGGCTTTGGTCCTGCAGTTTTGTCTGTATTTTGGCTACAAAGTTAATTTTCCAGTCTTATCTCTCCAGCTGTGTGGGCTAGCTTTATGTCAACTTGACATAGGCTAGAGTCATTTGAAAGGAAGATACTTCAGTTGGCAAAATACCTCCACAAAATCCAACTGTAAAGTATTTTCTTAATTAGTGATTGATGAGAGAAGGACCAGCCCATTGTGGATGGTCCCATCCCTGGGTTGGTGGTCCTGAGTTCTAGAAGAAAGGAGACTGAGCAAGTCTGTAAGCTGCACTCCTCCATGACCGCTGCATCATCTCCTACCTCCAGGTTCCTGCCCTGTGTGAGTTGCTGTCCTGACTTGCTTTGATGATGAACATTGATATGGAAGTAAAAGCCAAATAAACCCTTTCTTTCCCAAGTTCCTTTGGTTGTGGTGTTTCTTCACAGCAATAGTAATCCTATTAAGATAAGGAAAGCCCTTTCTTCCTAAATGTGTCCATCTGTCTGTTCATTTGCTTAACTATTTGTTCATCTATCTTCAGCATGGATTCATGAGTTTGTTTTTCACTAACACAGAGTTCATTCTTGTGCTTAATTATTTTGTTCTTCAGGTTGACCTAGAGTTGGCAGTTAACACCTAATTTTGAGTCTTTCTGAAGAGTCCAACAGTATAAGGACTATACCTAAATAAACGTCCATGTTGTATTATTACCCTCCAGCATTTAAAACTGAGTTTGTCTCTGATCCTACCATGCTCTGAAAATCATAACCTAAAACACACGTGATCTGTTTCATTAGAAAACTGCAGCCAGTTGTAGAAAAATGCTATTTTAGATACAAGCTTCCTTTTCTTATGGCTGTAGAGAACTCAAGTAGCCCAGTGGATACTTGAGAATCCTCCTGAGTATATTGTGTCCAGTACCATTGGGATGCCTCTTCCCCACATCATGCCAGTCCTTGTCTGTGTCTTTGGATATTATCTCACTTTTAATATTTATTTTCTTTGGTCCTATCAAGCCCTGAGGTGCAAGACTTTCATTCTCACCAAAAATAGGATCCTAAAACAAGGATTCTGTTGATAGTAACTTAACTGTGCCCTGAACGTAGATGACCACACATCCTTACAGGCAAGCCTGGGCCCAAGATGGCCATGTATGGCCTAAGCCAGGACAAGATACTCCAGCATAGTAGGGTGAGCTAAGGTGTCTCTTGCAAACAGCTTATGAGAGTTTTTACATGGTTGCACTATGCAGAGATATTGTTAATCATCACTGGTCCCTAGTCTAGCTGCCACTCCTCTTTAGGGACTTGAGCATCTCAATTTAGTAACTATGACTCCTTGGGGGTCTTCCCATACTGAATGTGCTGCCCTTCCTTTCTGGATGGCACAGGCTTGTCTATGAGATCCGAGGTGCCAGTTTGTTACCCTCACACAGTTGGCTCACACACGATCCTGCATTTATCATGGGGAGGCAGACTTCTGTGCTTGGTGGGAGGGCTGTGAACAATGCCAACCTAAGAAATTGAGCAACTTCTCATCTGATGACTCAAGAAACCCTGAGTCTGGGCACTAGATGAGTACAGCTGAGTGGATGCAGGTGATGTCAAAGCGTGCTTAGTGTTTTTTAGGTGAGGACACGGTCCCAAGGGTATAGTATCAAGAAGGCAACCTGAGGAACATTTCTAAGGGGCAAACCAAACAGGGAAGGAAAATGCCTTCAAGGTACCTGTGTGCAGTGTTAGACAGGTGACCTTCAAGGTAAGCAGGTTCTTCCTGATGCCCTCCCTCTGATTTTGTAAGTGTGGCAGAGGTGAGATACATAGGATGAAGGCTTGGGGTCACTGTGGAAGGTACAGTGAGACACACCCCTATACACTTAATGTGGTGTGTGTGTGTGTGCACGCACACACACACGCATGCTTGTGTAGGCATGCTTGTTTCTTGGACTTAACAGTCATCAGTGTTGGGATTACTAAACTGATAATCTCAGTATCTAAAACTGAAGTTAATAACTGTATTTAGCCTTTTCAGCATGCAGTCCAACAGGTCTTATGTATTAGTGGACCTTGGTGTAAACAGTAAATTATTTTGTACTATGTGCACTCTGTAGAAAGATTGACTTGTTTCAGTATT
Source organism: Alexandromys fortis (assembly GCF_014885135.2). Taxonomy (NCBI): domain Eukaryota; kingdom Metazoa; phylum Chordata; class Mammalia; order Rodentia; family Cricetidae; genus Alexandromys; species Alexandromys fortis. The sequence goes on from NW_026068083.1 coordinate 627,809, forward strand.
AGCTCTGCAGTGACCTTGTTTAACATACTCTTAATTTACTTTGTAAAATATACATTATTTGAAAGAAAAGTGCTCTTACTGCATTGGAAATAATCCATCCTGGGCTTTTTCCTGATAGGTTTTCACCTGGCTTCTCTTCTAAGCAGAAGTACCATTAGCTAGAGAGTGTCTCCTCTGTCGCTGAGCAGCTGTCACTGGGAGTTCTCAGCTGTCTGTGCCATGAAGCCTCTTTTCAAGTAAAGCACTATCATAGGCATTTTCCTTTTCATTGTAGGAAGTTATAAACTTCCCACATCGAAGGCATTCTTGGCATTTTTAAAAACATAGTACTGTGTATAGAAGCAGAGCCTTCTCCATGCCATCCCTCCCCTAACACAAACATATCAAATACTTCTCATAGTGACCATATGAGGCTCTGTCTGCTATTCTTGCTGTTCTATAAACAAGTTAATACAGCTAGGAAGAGGAAGGCAAAGTAACCAACAGACAGGTGGTTAGTTACCTGGGGCAGACTCAGACTTGGGTTAGAGCTTCTGTGTCCCTCTGTTGTCTTACTTTTTTTTTTTTTGTTTTGTTTTTCGAGACAGGGTTTCTCTGTGGTTTTGGAGCCTGTCCTGGAACTAGCTCTTGTAGACCAGGCTGGTCTCGAACTCACAGAGATCCACCTGCCTCTGCCTCCCGAGTGCTAGGATTAAAGGCGTGCACCACCACCGCCCTGCTTGTTGTCTTACTTTTAAGCATGTATTTTATTCCCATGTGTGAGGATGGTGTCCATGGTTACGTATTTTCATTATTCTCACCTCACACTCTTCCCCTCCAACTATTCCCTCTCAACTTCATGACATTGTCTTCTTAATTATTTCTCTTTTCTCTCTCCCTTCTTTCTCTCACAGACATATACACACAGAGAGTGTATGATAGAGAGAAACATACACTTATATATAAATACAGTCTGCTGAGTCTACTTAGTGTTGCTCATATGTATATGTGTTTAGGGCTGACCACTTGGAATAGGATAACCTGTCATGGAACTTAGCCCTAGAAAAGATTGACTCTCCCTCACTGAACATTAATTGCCTTTAGCTCTTCATCTAGAGGTAGAACCTTGTGAAATTTATCCCCATCTACCTTGGAATATCAGCTAGTTATATCATTGTGCAGGTCTTGTTTAGGTGGCCATATTGTTAAGATTTCATGGGTGCATTTATGTGTCATGTATAGCAAACACTGTTTCTCAGCTGATATTCTTCTGGTCCTCTGGGTTTTATAGTTTTTCTGCCTAGAATATCTTTCATGATATTTCCTGAGCCTTAAGTCTAAGGATTGTATTGCAGACATATCAGCTAGGGATGAGCACCCTACCTTTAGTAGTTCTCTGTATCTTGACCAGGTGTGAATTTCTGTGATGGTCCACTTCTATGACAAAAAGAGGTTTCTTTGAAGATCAGCGAGAGTTACACTTATCTGTCGATAGAAGGGTATTTAGACTGGAGTTGGGAATTATGCTGGTTTAGCCAAGAGATTTTGTTATTGATCTGGCCTGAATTATTTGTGGCTCTAAAGTCAACTTTGCATCTAGAGAAATGGGAACAGTGGATTCTCAGCTTGATCTTTTTACATGAAACTAAGATGCCACCTTCCCTGTGTATATTCACCAAATGTCTACTGCATACTGCAGATTTCCTGTGATCCCATAAAAAAGATGGTGACTAGGAGTAGTGGTGAATTAGCATGGAAGAGCAAGACACCTCCCGTTGTTACTAGTACTCTAGTACTTCTGCCCTGTTGGTTGTGGTAGATCTCTTGCTAAGACATGTTTCCTTCATGGTCTGATCTCAGAGAAAGGGGCAATGCTGTGTCTCAGCTAGGGTTTCTGTCGCTGTGATAAAATACTATGACCAAAAGCAGCTTGGAGAGGGAAGGGTTTGTTTCAGCTTAAATATTCCACTCATAGTCCATCTCCTAGTGAATTGAGGACAGGAACCAGAGGCCATGGAGGAACACTGCTTACAGACTTATTCCTCATGGCTTACTCAGCTTGCTTTCTTAAAGCACACAGGACTACTAGCCCTGGGGTAGCACTGTCCACAGTTTGTTGGGCCCTCCTATATAGATCACTAATCAAGAAAATGCCCTACAGACTTTGCCACAGACCAATCTAGTGGAGGCACTTCCTCAATTGAAATTACCTCCCTCCACATGACTTCAGCCCTGTCAGGTTGACAAAAACTAGCCGGCAGACGCTTGGCAGAATTTTCAGTCTTGTGTTACTCTTGTCATCTTGTTTTCTAGCATCCTCCAGGCCAGACATCAAGGAAGTACAGCTCCTGTTCCACCATCTTCCTAGATGACAGCACAGTCAGTCAGCCAAACCTCAAGTACACCATCAAATGGTGGGTATGCAGACTTCTTTTTGGTTTATTCATTTTGGGTCTGGGGGTTCATTTGTTTTTGTGTTGTTGTTTTGAGACAGGGTCTCTCTAGTCTTGCCTCTCCTGGAACTTCCTATGTAGACTAGGCTGGCCCCAAAATCACAGAGATCTTCCTTCTTCTGCCTCCCAAGTTCTGGGACTAAAAGCATGGACCACTATACCTGGCAAGATTTTTTGTTTTTAAAGTTACTTTGTTTCATGTGTACGGGTATTTTGCCTGTGTGTATGTTTGTGCACCGTGTGAATACAGTGCCTTTAGAGGCCAGACAGACCCTATATGCCTAGAGTTATAGAGTATTGTAATTGCCACGTGGATGCTGGGCTCCTCTGGAAAAGCAGGCAGTGCTTTTAATCTATGAGCTGTCACTCCAGTCCCCAGGGTGTGCAGACTTCATTATCTCACCAAAAGCTGTTTATAGGTCCTGGGAGAGTCATTACATGAGAATCATATTTTTTTAGAAAGTGGTTGTGACAGCTAAGATGTGGGTATTCAGAATATTTGTGCATATTTCTATTTATATAAAGAAACTAGCATTTTACCTTATTTTAAATCTTGATGTCCTAAAATATGTTCTTTTTATCATATTTAAGTATGTACAACTTTCCCTTTCAGTTTTGACTGAAGCCATCCTGGCATAGAGCCAATAGTATTTTGACTTTTAAATGAAATGAGACCTTCCTCCTCCAAGTCCCGCATGGAGACAGGCTGTGCTGAGAGTAGGGTGGTCTAGCCATGATCCCGTCCACTGCTGGAGGATTGAGGGAGCATCTTTCTACGTTTGGCCTCAGATCCTTTTCTTAAAATGGACTTGAAAGGAAGAAGGGGGAGTCTTTGGGTCACATTTGTGAGTGTGTGTGTGTGTGTGTGTGTGTGTGTGTGTGTGTGTGTGTGTGTATGTGACAGAGAGGGGGAGTGGGGGAGGGAAAGGGGGGGGGCGATTCACTTTTCTCAAGTACAGAGGCAAAGAGCTGATTTTCCCTCTACTGTCCTGTGCCCATCAGCATAATGACAGCAGCCATCCCTGCCAGGGTTCTCAAAGAACTTTTATATTAGGGCCTGGGTTCAACAGCCTGACTGAAAATCTGGGACATTTTATCTCTGTTTGTTTGTTACATTATAACATCCAATAAAAAACCCATATTAGCACATGAAGTACTAAAATTGCTACCTATAAAATGTTCTGTTTTCATGGGCCAAGTTTTCTGAGTTGCAGGCACTGTTTACAGTTGTATGTGACAATCACTGCCTCAGTTCAGGTACTGAGGACTGTAACTAGCTCCCATGGTCAAGGAGATGAAGTACTCAAAACCTAAAGGTAGTAACTAACCTGATGAATCCAAACAGCAGCTCTGCATCACAAAACACTCAGAAGGGAAAGAAGAAGCAGAGGGTAGACAAAACAGCCAGCTATGAGCCCCCCCCCCCCATCACACACACACACACACTTCATCTAACCTTACCCTCGTTTACCAAAAAGGAACATCCCATTCCCTTTCTGATTTTTTTTTTTTTTTGTTTCTCTCAAGTCCAGTATCCTCTTATCCTCATCTTTGTCATTGAATTGATCAATCATTAAAACTATATTTGTTGTGGATATTCTGGATATCTTGGGCATAACATGTATTACCTAAACCAGCTGCTGTTCTTTTCAGAGAATACTTTTGAGTTCTAAACCATTGACTATTTCACAGGTGTGACAGCACCCCTGTAAATTGGGGATTGCTCAAGTTGACAAGAGAATTTGCAAATTTTGCTGGGGCCAGGATGATTGGAGGTTTGGGGGATGAGTCTAACAGTGGGAGAAGTAGAAAGGTGGGCTCTACTGGGAGATAGGCTGCAGGGTTAGGGTGAAGCCAATGTGTAGGGGAAGTGAAATGGTGACTTGTACTTTGAGGGAATATAGTCTTTACTATATTCCTATATATAATATACCTATCACTAGTTTAAATGCCAAATCTGTCATATGGAGCTAGACTTACCAATCTCCAGTTCCACAGTCATACTAAATCCTAGAACTGTCACAAATGGTAGCTAAAGAGGAGCAGAGGGAACCTGGAGAGTCCATTGTATTTCATTGTTCATGCCTCACCAATGTGGTCATCTAGGACAGCTGCTTCTTATTGACCACCAGAGATGTTAGGATTGCCATATCCTTGCTCATACAGCTCTGACTAAGGAGAAGGCAGGTGTGTTGCCCACAGTTACAAATCTTTTTTATGTGGCCTATGTCTCTAATGCCATTGCCTTTGTGGGAAGAATGGGGAACAAGCTATTCTAGTTAATAACTAAACCCGTCATTAGGTTTGAGGTGACTCTCACCACCACATTGTAACTAATTGATAACTAAACAGTGCTTTTTTTCTCTCTAAAGATGATGTAGTAAAAGAAAAGGTCACAACTTACACAAGTCAGAAATCCTTATCTGCTGTTTGAACTTGATATGTCTTATTTAGAATATAGGGTCTGTGGTAGGGCTTTAAATGTACAGGAAGAAACTCTGAAGCCCTTTCACCTAAGTCATAGCCCTCTTCCACCCCCCACCCCCACCGCCATCAGCTCAGATGCCTTTAGAGGTTTTAGGAAGAAGGACCTGTTACTGTTACCCCTTGGTCCTAAGTATCTTCACACTTAGTTGAGTTCATGTAAGTCTATGGGTCTGGGAAGAGATGTGAATCAGAATATAAGCCTGTGCTGGGGGCGTCTGGTTCAGTCTCAGTAAATGCAGTACACACCCAAGTTTCTTGGAGATCTCAGAGCCTAGCTTAGGTCTCTTTACCTCTGGTTGTTTCTTGAAGGGCCATTTCTTTTTTTTTTTTTTTTTTTTTTCTTTTTCTTTTTTCTTTTTTTGAAGGGCCATTTCTATTCTCTTGAGAACTGGAGCACATTGCAGTCCTGCAAAGGATTTGTTCTTAGAGGCTAAGAAAATAACTTGGCATTTTTCTATATTTTAAAATAAGACAAAAGGAGCAGAAAGAATTTTAGATTTTTTGTTTGGTCAGTTGATGTTTTGTTTTGTTTTGTTTTGTTTTATGAGACAGGGTTTCTTTGTGTGACAGTCTTAGCCTTCCTGGAACTTGCTCTTGTAGTCAAGGCTGGCCTCAAACTCACAGGAACATTGTTTTTTTAAGGTAGCCAGTCAACTTGATCATAATCAAAACTATGCCATTTTCTGTTCAGAAGAAAAAGGTTTTATCAAAGTTTTCAAGGTGTTAGTGAATCTGAAGTGAAAGAACACTGGTGAGGAATACATTGATCATGCGCTGGTGAAATACTTAATAGTGTGTATTGGGAGGCCGCAGTTGCATTGTACGATGCTTTCCTATAGAAATAATAGAACTGTAGATTGCACAGATATTTGTGAATCTGGTTATTATGATGTGAATTAATTACTGAACATTACATACAATTTAAATACTCAGTTACGGAGAATGATTATTCAACAATCAAATTATGAAATATAACTAGCAGCTTTTAAAATCATGTTCATACAGGAATATTTCCTAAGGTGGGAAAAGCATTAACATGGCTAAGTATAGGATGCCAGCCTCTTTGTCACACAAATATAGGTAGAAATAATAACTGTATCTCAGACTGATAGTAGTTATATGGGGGCAAAGAGATTGGTTTTTTTTTTTTTTTTGATATAAAGTTTTTTTGTCACCACGCTGGCCTCTAACTCCATTCTCCTGCTTCCCAAGTGATGGCATTATAGGTGTTTATCATCATTCTTGGCTAAAAGACAATTTTGTTTTGAAACTGCTTCCCCCCTAGTACAGGGAATCAAACACAGGACCACACATATGCTAGGCAAGCACTCTGCCGCTGAACTACATCTCAACTCAGATTTTTTTAAGTTTTCTGTATTTCCCAAAATTTCTGTGTTAAATGTATTGTATTTTACATTAGGAAGAAAATTGAGGGAAATGAATGTTTATTATATTCAGCTATTTAAAACGTTTAGACAGTTTTAAGACAGGGCCCAGGTAAGCGACACCACCATCTGAATAAATGAATGACTGTGCCGCATAGCTGGCCAGGATGGCCAAGGTGGTGTTTGAGGAAAACCAACCACCGTGCTGCTCACTGTTCTTTCTGGTTGTAAAAAAACAAACAAACAAACTTAAATCTTCCTAGCCCAGTAGGCAGTGAATTGGAGATTTCCAAGTAGGTTTAATTTGTAGCACTTCTATGTAGTACCTGCATTTTAAAAGTGAGGAAAGCTAAAACTCTGATAGAAAAGCTGTAACTTTCCACTGTTACTGTACTATTTCCAAAAACAATCTCACAATTCCTGGAAGTGATCACCAGAGTGACTTAGTGTGCAGTATGTTCTGATCAGCACTCTGACTGAAATGGGGCTTTACAGATGGATTGTGTGGCTTTTAATTTAGTGATCTCTGCCTGATAGTGTCTAGTACATGAAATGGTGAGTGTGTTTATGGAACACTGAATTTCTATGTTTTGTTTTACAGTGTAGCTCTTGCGATATATTACCACATCAAAAACAGGTATGTGGACGTGTAATTCCACGCTAAAAGTATCACATGTTATGTTCTTCTCATTCCTAACCTTGAATTTATATTGTTAACTCGTGTTTTGATAGACCTTCTACAGGTTAATGCCCCAGAGTGCCAGGGAGGAGCAGAGCTCCTCTTGGACCAGGAGCACCACAGCTGGTGACTGGTGCTGTGAGCAGACCTTGTGAGAAGGCTCAGAATTCCTCTTCACTGGTTATTTTCTGTACAACTTAACTAAGAACTCTATGTTTTATAAAATCCTAGTTTTAGTTTGAATTCAGTGGAAAATTTTGACAAAGTATGATAAAAGCTCTTCCTGATAAAAGTGTATCTTGCAGTGGTTATATAAATTTGCTGAGTCTGGTAAAACTAGATTTTAGATCGTTCTTAAATAGTTAAGTATGAACCTGAGAAGGTGAGTTAGCAGTTTAAGAGTTCTTCTTGTTGCTCAGTCACGAAGACCAGAGTTTGGCTCTTAGCCACCCATATTGTACAGCTTGAAAACACCAATAATTCCAGCTCCAAGGGATATGATGCCCTCTTCTGGCCTCCATGGGGGCAACTCCACATGTGGGCATACTTTCACACACAGGAACACTCACACTTTTTTTAAAGGAGGAAATAGGGTTTGTAGAGAAAATTCACCAGTCAAAAGTGTTCATTGCTTTTGCAGAGGACCTGAGTTTGGTTCCCAGTGCCCACATTGAGCAGCTCACAGCCTCATAGCTCCAGCTCCAAGTGCATATGACACCTTTGACTTCTGCATAGTCACCTGTACTCACATGCACAGACACACAGACAAATAATTAAAAATAATAAAAAGAATTTAAAAGGAAGAAAAATATAATAATTGATTTATTTGCTAATTTAATTGTGCTTCAGGTCTGGTGCCTTAAGCCGTATCTGTAATTCATCCTTTCCAAACATGTTTTCCCCAGTAGTGAGAAGTTGAACGCTGTCTGCAGAGCACTGAGTATAGATCATTTCAGGTTGTTGTCATGAAATGTACCAAACTTTTTTTCAGTGATTTCCTTTTATTGGACTTTTTCAATGTACCCACTTAATTTTCATAAACACAGAGGCCACTTAACTACAGTCACATTTCAGAAGTAACGAATGTGGTATGTTTGTAGACATAATGTTAAGTGCAAAACTAGTTTGAGAACAGAAAGGGCCACGAAGCAGAGCGAGACAGGCCCCATAACTCCTCAGGCTGTTTGCACATGGGAGAGTTGAGAGGCCATGGAGTGCAATGTAGATGGCAGTGTTAGGGAAGCACAGCTCTGTGAAGCAGACATTTTACATGTAAGACAGAACAGCTTTGGCATCTGAGCTGGGATATCAGCAGATTTTGCCCTATCATTTCTGTGGTACAAATCCAAACTTTGAAAACACTAAAGCTGAAACTCTATGTAAGACCAGTAGTGAGATGCAGATGTTCTTTTAAACCAGCTTAGCATCTTTAAGAGATTTCTTTGTTCTTGTTTTGTGGTTGAGAATTGAGCCAAGAGTTCCGTGGATGTTAAGCATGCCTTCTTCAGTGAAGTATATCCCAAGCCAGCAGTGATCCAAAGTGCTTTGTAGTTCAAGGCATTATGAGATCAGAAACCAGCCCAAGGTGCTGTGTGAAGCACACACCAGTAACCCAAAGCACTATATGAACCTGAAGCTAACAGCACAAAGTACTGTATACCTAGGTCAGCATCCTAAGGTGCTGTGTGGACCAGAGGCCACAGCCCTATTTGCCACATGTAGACCAATGGCCTGTAGCCTTGTCAACTGTAAGGCCTAGTGCTTCTAAACATTGTTCCCTTCACAGTCCTTCTGTATTACTTTATAAAATTGATACACAAACCACACATGCTGATGAGAAATTTACTACAGTGTGAAATGTAATTTTACCATTTATTAGAAGGAAAACAAACTTGCAGACTTGTGTGATAGATGTGCTTGTTTATTTTTACATGAAGAAATCTTAGCTGAATATTTATGCTGCAGGGCACGAAGACTTTTGAACGTTTTTCTGGATTTGTTGATACTTTCATAATTTTTAATGGTGCAGATGCTGCTTCACATATATACCCAATACAAAATAGAAGAAGTGTGTTTAGTACCATTTCAGAAATTGCTGAAAATTCTGTTCTTTCTTATACCAGATTTACTGCATGGTAGTTTATGAAATTCAAGTCAGCAACGCATACTGTATTTTCTAAGATCAGATCTTATAACACACCATAATCCAGAGAGACATTAAGTTTGATGTTACCATGCTGAGACATGACAGTAGGAAAATACTAAAATTCTTTATTTTTCTTAATTAAACCGTTATGCTTCTATAATGTCAAATACCTTTGTATATACCATAAAAATGCTACAGTTCATAATTTCCAGTAGTCTCAAGTCCCAGCTGGGTGGTTCAGGCAGTTTCTTTGGCATTGTGGGGCTGCAAGGTATAGTATGTGTACAGTGTGTTCAGAATAAAAGCCATAGTACAATCACATGATCCAGTACAGGTGAGTGCTGCTAGAAATGTCTCAGGCACGATTGCTTTATTGCTGGAGTTCTTAGTGTGTCTTGTGAGCATTTAAGACTAATATTCGTTGCCTGCTGTGTACCCGTTCCCCCCAAACTGCTTCACATTAACCACCATATGGTTATCAACAGTCAGAAAAAATTATGTTAAAATTAGATCAGTTTAGATTTGGTTCATTTGAAAATCATAGGGGATCATGAGAGAGAAGATGGAAAACAGCAGTGGAATACATGAGATTTAAAAAAAAAATAGGAACTGACTAGGGTAGGAAGAAAAGCAGCCAGGGGGGCTGGAGAGATGGCTCAGAGGTTAAGAGCACTGGCTGCTCTTCCAGAGGTCCTAAATTCAATTCCCAGCACCCACATGGTGGCTCACAACCATCTGTACTGAGATCTGGCGCCCTCTTCTGGCGTGTGGGCATACATCGAGGCAGAATGTTGTATACATAATAAATAAATCTTTAAAAAAAAAAAAAGAAGGAAAAGAAAAGCAGGCAGAGATGGAGAGAATACATGGGGAAGAGGAATGAACAAGAACAACATAAATGACACATGTACGAAGATGTCAAGATGAAACCTATTATTACTCTGTATGTTAACCTAAGAAATTGAGAGGGAAAATTTGGAAAAACCAGCATTTTTACTTAATTCACCTTGAGGTTTTTATCTCTGTGGATTCAACAGCAGCAGCAACAAAAATGATTGAATACTGTACCTGGAAAAAATAACTCCATTATTGACAAATAACCAGCAGTGTCTCTTAAATTTTGCAGTTTTTGTCTGTTGAACTGAAATGTGTTTTGTTTCATTTTGAGTGACATTTATTCTACAGAAAGTAAACTCTGATTTCTATTGCTTTTCCTCATTAGGGACCCAGATGGAAGGATGCTCTTAGATATTTTTGATGAAAACCTCCACCCTCTTTCGGTAATCGCCTTCTTGTGTTTCATGAGCTGGTGTAGTGATCTGTTCTTGGTCCTGTCACGTGGCAGTCATCTGAAAACTTCCTGTTTTCTAGAAATCCGAAGTGCCACCAGATTATGACAAACACAACCCAGAGCAGAAGCAGATTTACCGGTTCGTTCGGACACTGTTCAGTGCTGCTCAGCTGACAGCTGAATGTGCCATTGTCACCCTGGTGAGTGCGACCTGCAGAGACTCTTTACCAGGTGACCCTGAGTAAACTTGTAGAAGCTTATGTCTTCTGTGAGACTAGAGAATGGATATCTTCAGAGTGTGGAGTGTTTGAAAGTCCCATTCAAAAGTCAGGTATGATGTCCCATTCAAAACCTGTCAGTGCTGAGGTTTTCAATGCGGATGACTCCCACAGGGCTGATGTACTATGGACCAAGAACATCCTCAACCAATGTCTGGTTTCTTTTTGTTCACTCCCCACGATAATCTTAATGACAATAGAATGTATTCAGGCATACATACAAGATGTGGTGAAATGTCAGTGAACTATGTGTATCTATGGCCTAGTAACTATGACTAGCTTCTGATTTGTTTTGTATAAATGTGTCTGTTAGACATGCAGATAGTATGGAAACCTGCATTTTAAGGCTCAAGTTAGGAATAGAAAACTATTGCTAGGATGTTAAAACTTCATGTTGTTTAGGAACTAGGTGTAAGAGTGGACCCTCATCATCCCTGACCCTTACACTGCATGTCACTCAGAAGTGAGCTTTCCCTGTTATGGAGCATGCCGGGAGAACAGACTCTGGCTCCCTAGTTTCTGGGGAGACTGTTGTCTAACAGAAGACTTGGCCCCGAGTCTCTCCACACTAGTTTTTATGACCTGGACTAACTCAACAGTTAGCCATTTGCTCATTTATCTATTGGTTCATGGTTCTTCACTGCCTGGCTGGCTACAGGGTGAGACCTGTCCATATAATCCCTACTGATCTAGAATGGCTGTAGGTTCTGAGATCAAACTGGGGAGTACATGCATTGTTTCCTAACAAGAATTTATACTACAAAACAGGAATTCAGCAGTATGGTTTCCAGAAAAGAAGGGCTGAAAAATCAGGAGACCATTGATGAGATTAAGGGTAAAATTTATGCTGTAAGAAAACTGAGTTATTATAAATAATATACAGATTAGTATGTTTCACTGTGACATTTCCATTCAGGATTAAAAATACCAACATTGTGAGTTGATCATCTTAAGTGTTGTCATCTTTCTCCTTCTGTCCTCTCCCTGTTCTTTAAGCAGGAAACCTTGAGTTCACTATTGTATATGCTCATAGATGATTGGGATAGTCTCCAGATCTGCAAAGATTACCTTTAAAGAGCAAGAGATAGAGTGTTCCTCTGGGTACAAATTCTAAGAAGTTTGTATGTGTGCCTGTAGGTTTGAGGTTTTCTTAGTAGTCACTCTTAGCTATATAGAAATAGTGTTGGAAGAGCAGAAAGGACCAAGCTTCCAAATGGGAATCTTAGTTAATGCTTGCTCATCCAGCTTTCAGTAAAAGCTCCAAAGCAACTAAAGCAGTGTTTCCATTTTTACTGTAGGGAACCCTCAAAGACTTTCAGACTTGTTCTGTAACAAAGTACTGTGAACTGGTAAAGAATTTATCTGGATTTGGCATGCAGCAAGAATCCTAGATACTTGGGAGACTGAGGCAGGAGGATTACTTATGCCATGAAGTTTAATGCCATCCTATGCAACACAAAAATCCTAGGAAGTAAGGGGTAGGGAGAAATGAGGAAGTGGGAGGGAGAGGCAGGAAGGGGCAATGTGCTCTAGGGATCAAATCGCACAATAGCTCTGTCAGTGAGCTGCCGCCCTGAGTGTGCTGGAGTGTATATAT
>NW_026068083.1:640190-654586 GCF_014885135.2 Alexandromys fortis
CAAGTGGAAAGGTTGTAGAATTTTATGAACAGGAAGCTATAATTATTCCCTTAAAATAATTTATTTCTTGGTCACAAGTTAGAATCTGTAGAACATCGGTGAGTGCTGAGAGTTTGGATAATAGTTCTCATGCCCTAACATAGACTGATAATATATGAATTAGAATATAACTGGGATTGGAATGAAGCTGTCAACTTATGTTGCTGACTTGATCTTAGCCTTATTGGAGCCATATCTGTTGGGCTAAACCGAATAGCTATAAGACTACAGGATTAACACCCAAAAAGATCATGTTTGAATTCAGACCATATACCTGACCTTGCATAATTTTTTAAATTCATGTTGGATAATTTTATCTTTGTTGGAGTTGTGCTTATGTGTGTCCTTGATTTGGTGAGTTTAATCTCCCATCCCAAAATGCCTTTGAAAACTTTTCTTTGTCTGCAGTCGACAGAGTACTCTATAGCTCCAGAGGTGGCACTAAACTGTGTTGTCTAGAGATTCATTAGGACGGTCTTTCACATGACTGTAGTATGAAGTTTTAATTGAACAGTATCCTGTTAGCACTTTCTAGAAATACTATTCATAAAAATCAGTTGGATAGTATTTTGCTTGGTATTAAAATATACTAATGGGGACCCCCCCCTCCCAACTACGATGACAAGTTCTGCTGAATCACATGCTAGTAAGATGTGCTCACTGTAATTGTCTCCTGTGGTGTAACAGCTGCTTTCCTCACATGTAACATGTTATGATGATGTTATAGTGATGTCTCCTTCCTTCATTAAGCCCTAATTGATATGAATAGCATGTCATAAAACATGTTGGTTCTTTTCAGGCAATATCTAGTGTGTTACTAGTATCCATCAACTAAGGTAGTTTTAGCTCAAAATTTCATAGCCACCTTTCTGCCTGAGCCAGTGGAAATTATTTTATTACAGAGGCTAACCCAACTCAGGTGCACAGAAACTCTTACCATGATGTGGGGAATGTCGCATCCTGCCTCCAGTTTCTATGAGACAAGAGACTTAGGTATTCCAGTTTCTGTTTTTTGGAAGAGTCTGTTGTCAAGCTTTGGGAAAGTATAACCCAGGTTCTCTAGGATGCCCAGCTGAAAGTGAAACTGGCCCACCCAGTTATTTATTTTTATACAAATAAAAAGCTAGTTCCAGGACAGGAACCAAAAAGCTACAGAGAAACCCTGCCTCGAACATCAAAAAAAAAAAAAAATTAAAAAAAAATAAAAATAAAAAATGCATAGGTTTGTAGCCTTTACATTCTTTATGTGAGAATATATTTTGACCTGTGGCTATTGGAATTTATACCAGCCTCAATATTTACAAGATCAGCTACGTTTTCACTGTCACAGTTTGTGACCTCCAGCCTAATCCTAATAAGACTCTCGGGGCCTTTCAGCCTTTTAGAAATAAGTATGTCCTGGTGAAGCATGATTAATAAAACCCAGAGACAGAAATTGGGATTCCAACTGAAATCTGAAAAGCAGAGCAGCCAGCCACTGACTCTTACCTCTACTTCAGATTGAAATGGCGACCTGCCTCCAGGAATCTCAGAATGAGACTAAGCCTCAGAGGTGTTTCATCCCATGTTATAATCCTCTCTAGGGCTGGGACTAAAGGCATGTACACCCAGTTTCTGTGGCAACTAATGTGGCTACTGGGATTAACGGTGTTTGTTAACACTGCCCTGTCTGTAAGGCTGACCAGTGGGGCTGTTTTACTCTCTGATCTTGAGGGAAGTTTTATTTACTAAAATACAAATGAAATACCACTGCATCCTGGACAGTTCCAGCTTTCAGGTCAGTGTTTTTATGCAATTCTGGGTGTGCAAAGGAGGAGTTCTTTGTTTCTTTCTAATGCTTTCTCTTGGGCTCCTTTCCTTTTTGTTGTTTGTTTTGTCCAATCCCAATATGTGTTTGATTTATCTTACTATAGTTTATAATATTAGTCCTTAGAAGCCTGTTTTTTTTTTCTAACAAGAGACAGAAAGGGAGAAGATCTGGATGAAATAGGAGGTGGAGAGAAACTGGGAGGAATAGAGGGAGGGAAAACTATAATCAGAATATAGTTTGTGAGAAAAAAATCTATTTTCAATTAAAGAAAAAATAGATTAAAAATTAAATAGATTATATTTAATTTATATTTTAAGTATGTTCAACAAATTTTTATGTATATATATTTAATATATTTTTGTCATTGCCCTTGAATTTGTTTGCTCTTATGACATCATTTTCAAGACTTTTTTTTTAACTGATTACAGCAGATAGTCATATAAAGAAATAAGTATGTCCAGGTAGCCCCTGCCTAAAGGATTGTCGAGGTGGGATTTATGCTGAGTTTACTTTGGTGGAAGAGACAACTTGAAGGCACTTAGCACTGGCTTCCTCATGTCTCCTCAGGTATACCTTGAAAGGCTCTTGACGTATGCAGAGATTGACATCTGTCCAGCCAACTGGAAGCGCATTGTTCTAGGGGCAATCCTGCTGGCCTCTAAGGTGTGGGATGACCAGGCTGTGTGGAATGTAGATTACTGCCAGATCCTGAAAGACATCACAGTGGAGGACATGTAAGTGTGGCCATCACTCTGTTTCAGGGCTGAGTAGAGGCAGAGCATGCCTCTTTTGAATGGCCTGTACAGTCTAGCTGCTGGGTCCAGCCTTGGCTTGTATTCAGGTCCTGAGATAGGGAAGGGGTGTTGGATGAAGGAAAATTTCTGACCACCAAGTGAATTGCCTGCAGGTGACCCCAAATAGCTCAAACTGTTTTTATTTATACTTAAACAGACCTTTTCTTACATGGACAGCTTTATTATTGGCTTCTATTTTTGACTTTTAAGAAATACATCATAAACTTTATGAAAGCCCCCATTGTTCCCCTGTATGTTTCCCCAAATATACCTTCCTATCCCCTACAAAATCTTATTCTAGACATAGAGTTCAGTGTTTTTTGCAGGCTTAACCATATAATGAGCCAGACACTTCCATCAGCTGGCAGCTATTGTGGTTACAAAGTTAAAAAGTAATAGACATGGGCCACATGCCTTAAGGACAACAATAATCAAAACCGAACAGTTCTTCCTTATCTACAAGATATGCTTTTCTACAGTTCCCTTTTTCACAGGAGGGTCCCATGTCTCGATCTCTCTGTAAAAGGCACTCTTTCCCATCTTACTGTCCCATACTTCTCCCACCAACATAAAATCTTGTGTGTGGCAAAGATGGATCTCTCCATCCCATATTTTACGTTGCATTTTCTCCCATTGGATCATACTAGATCCTATCATTGATTCTATATGCTTGATGCCCTGAGAACTTACTCTCAGTGATTGGCACTGTGTGAATTCCTGAGGCTTTTTCCATAATCTGTGTATGCATGCCTTACTCCCCTTTCCAGAACTGTGAGACATGGCTAATGTTCCAAGTATTGTTTTCTCACATGTACCTAAGTGTCTCTATTGATTTAGAAAAGTTCCTAAGATTAGGAATTGTAGTTTGCAATTCCAGATAAGAAATTTGAGGAGCATTAGCTGCCTACTGAAACTTAGAGAAAAATATTCAAAAAAGAGCAAAATTTCCAGGGAAAATTACAGCTGTTGCAAGTGTGACTGACAAAGAAAACTATAAGCTCCCCAAAGAATTAACAATATAATGAGAGAGAAAAAAGCATGCCAATTTCATGAATTTTGCAAATCCCTATCCTGATCCATGGATTTATTGGTCCTTGCCAAATGAGAATCCATTTCCATGGGTGCCTTGCCCCAAGGAAACCTTTTGGACAGGTAGTCATATGCTGATCGAAGACTAGGCTACATGGCTCCTGACATAGAGTGAATAAATTTGGCTAAATGTTGTCAGGCCCCGCAGGGAACCTGCCTCTGGACATATAGTGAACTGTATTTCTTGTCATTGTGATCATGAATAGGTGCTGGAAATACTTTCCAGTTTTGTGAAAGTATTTACTGAAACTTTTAACAGGTAAATACTCCTTTGGGGGTTTGTATTTGGACTCCTATGTCACTTCAGACCAGTAACAAAGCCCATACTCCTCTGTGATCAACGAGCCTAACCCAAGAAACTCAGTAGCTAGAATAACATGTGTCCATTTGGCTTCAGAAAGCACATTCCAAGTTTTGGTATATTTGACAAGTTCAAATACTAAAAATCATCCATGTATTCCTGGGGCTTGATGTGCACCAGCATCATCCTTGCATTCTTTTTTTATTTTTGATAGACAAGCCACAGCTGACACTCATCAGGACATTAGCATTTGCTGAATGGCTTCGTGGTGGCGACTGAGCAGGGGAAAGCACATAGGAGCACTTGGTTCTAAAGTGTAGACTGTGTCAGGTGTGGTGACAGAATCTTGCAATCCCCAACATTTGGAGGTAGAGACAGGGAGATCCAGAGTTCATGGCCAGAGTGTCAGTAGTTCTCTTGAAGAAAATGGAAGGTGACCTCGTCCATGGCCTTGTGCCCCCTCACCTGCCTCTAGAGACTCCAAGCCTCCATTGGGCCTGCTCCTTTCTCGCCTGACTAAATAGCAATCTTTTGAGGCACTTTTATGATGATCCCACCATTTGTTCTGAAAACCAAATTTCCTGTTTTGAATAGGCTGTTAATCTATGCTGTGTGTGTGTGTGTGTGTGTGTGTGTGTGTGTGTGTGTGTGTGCCAAAAAGCCTATGTATTCTCCTGAGGGAAACAGATGACATGTATGGAGAGACGTGTGGATGGATAAGTCTGTCCTATCCCCACCTCCCCTCTCCCTGCCGCCAAGAAAGAATCTTCCTGGTGGACCATCAGTGCAAAGAATGCTTTGTGTGGTGATCCGCCGTAACCATAGAGGTCTTCATACTTTCTAGCTTGACTTGTCCATCTCTAAAAAGTTTTGGAAACTTGTCTATCTAGTGTGTATGTGTGTATGCTGATGCCGAAGCTTTTCAGTAAGTAGAATGTCACTCATCTTTAATCCTGGCACACAGGAGGAGTCCCAGACCAACCAAATACCAAGACTTACCTCAGAGATAGCAAGGGACAGGTTTCTCTCAACATAATATGTTAATATGTGATTAATACCATTTAAAGTTGTAAGTGTGAACTAGCACCTGAGTCCCACCATTATGAGTCCGTGTTCTTAGAGTGAGGTTTTAGACTGTCCCCTTTCCTCATTGAGCTCTATTTCTTTTTGAGTTTGCGCCATCATTAATCTTTTCCTTAAAATTACCCGTAATAGAAAACGTGCATACAGACTGGAACTGTAGTGCTAATATCTGGACTACAATAGTGTCACTTATAGTCGGGCTGTAGTAGCGCAGGCCTTTAATCCTAGCACTTGGGAGGCAGAGGCAGGCGGATCTCTGTGAGTTTGAGGCCAGTCTGGTCTACAATAGCTAGCTCCAGGACAGGCTCCAAAAGGCTCCAAAGCTATAGAGAAACCCTATCACCAAAAAAGAAAAAGAAAAAAGTGTCACTTACAAAAACGTCTTCATCTCATCAGCACTCAGTTGATAAGGACAGTATAAAGAGTCAGGTGTGGTGGCACATAGCTATAATCCCATCACTAAGAGATAGTGTAGGAGTATGAATTCCAAACCAGCCTGGACCCTGTCTAAAAAATAAAACAGAAAGTATGAATCTATAAAAGTTAGGAGTTAAACTAATCTGGGAAACAGATCTATTAAAGATATTGGTATAGCTGATTTCTCTTGTTCATATTTTCATGTATGATTGTTACCTAGTGACATAAGTTATTCCTGTTCTCTTACCTTTTATAATAGTCAAGAGGCTATGACATTATAGGGATTTTGGTATATTAGTACCACTGAATTATTTTGATGTTTTCTAAGTTACATGCTAAAATTATAGTCATCTGTTAATACAAATTACTTAAAACCACTAGGTATTCCTTTATTTTCCTATTAACTGGTCACTGGAATTATTTGCTTTCTCAACATTAACATTCCAGAGTTCTAACTCAGGATGAGGAACCTTCATAAGACTGGATGCATGCCCTGCTCCCCTCCCAAAACAGAATATAGAAAGAGGGAAAAGCAATATTGTGCTCCTCCTCAGAGGCTATTGCTGCCAGTCACCTTTAGCAGACAAAAGTCATAGTTGCAGGTGAAGTCTTTCTCCCATGCTGCTGGCCTACTCAGCATGCTTGAAGTATTCTTTTTACTGCAGGTAAATGCACATCCCAGCATGAAGACTTGAACCCACACAGAGCTCTGTAACAGATTCTGGCTATTAGCAGCCAAATTAGATCTTCTCAGAGGTCATTCATTAAAGTTTTGACCCATAAAACTGAGGACATATTCATAATTGAAGACATGAGGTTTTAAAGAAGACATAAAGCTAAAATGGGGTCATCAGGATGGGTCCTAATTGTGACAAAAGTAAGCCACTGAGCAAGAAAGTTCTCTTCTTGCCTTGACTGCTGACAGTTTGCTATCCAAATGGGACGAGCAGGACACAAAAGAAATAACTGCCAAATTTTGCCTAGACAAGGTAGAACAGCCCTTCAGTAAATCCAGCTTCACAGATAAGTCTTTCTGACATTCTAGATCTGTAAGGCCAAAGATGAATGCCCAAATGTTTTAGAGGAACCTTGGGTGAACTGTCCAGGAAACCAACTGTTTCTGTCATTTCTCCTATTTTTTGGAAGTTGCTTGTTTGTACTTCCTTTTTACTCAGTTAATAGTATTTCCTTCTTAGGTCTCTGATGGAGTTGAAGACTTGTTACAGTTTTCCTTTTTACCAAATTCAGAAAAGAAATTCACTAAAGAAGTGTAAAGTATATAAGGTTAAGATACATCGAAAAATAGTTTTGGATGCTAATACAAGTTAAGATAGAAAGTGAATTAAATACAAGACTTTAGCCTCAACAAGTTAGGATAGATACTGGAATATTTTCTTTGAATTTGTCAAATGCAAATGGACTAGACATTCCTGATGTATTTATTGTCTGTATATATTGTACATAGCTATTGTACTTACTGTACATAGTTTTATATTAGTTATGGCCTTTTTTATTTTAGACAAAAAAGGGAAAACATGGTAATATTGTGTTTGTGCTATATAACAAATAAGATCAGAGGCTAGGCAGTATTGGCACACACCTTTTATCCCTGCCCTTGGGAGGCAGAGGCAGATCTCTGTGAGTTCAAGACCACCCTGGGCTACATGAAATTGATCCAGTCTAAAAGAGAAACAAAGCCAGGTGGTGGTGGTTCACACCTTTAATGCAAGTACTAAGGAGTCATTCGCTGTTAATCCCAACACTAGGGAGGTTGACTAAGTGGAGAGAGGAATATATAAGGTGGGACGAGACAGGAACTCAGGCATTCAGTCTGAGGATTCATAGGGATAGGATTGCCCTTTGATCTGAGGATTCAGTAGAATTAAGAACTAGTGACTGGCTGCTCTGCTCTGATCTTTCAGCATTTACCCCTATATCTGACTCCAGGTTTTTATTGTTAAAGCTAATAAGCATTTGCACTACACCTAATCAAATATGTCTGGTGTACCTAGAAGAGGATATTAGGCCACAGACAGAAAGATGGTGCAGAAAAGGTAGCCATCTGTAGCCAAGGAGAAAGGCCCTAGGAGATACCTTGGTCTTGGCCTTCCATCCTCCAGAACCATGAGAAAACATTTGTTGCTTTGGATACCCAATCTTCCTGGTATTTTGTCCCAGTTACCTGAGCACACTATTGCAGTTTTCAGTGTTGGAAAATGTGTTCTCATTTTCTTGAACAAATACCTGAAAATGGGGAAATAGCTTTGGAACTCAGTTCCAAAGGCATGTTTTCAAAAAGAAAGCTAACCCCTGCTAGAACTGGAAACAAAGTCTCCAAAGAAATCCCCTTTAACTCAACTAGCTGGACACTGATACAAATCAAGTACTTTCACCTTCCTCCCAAGCCCATGGGTTACTATGGTTACCAGGATGCTGTGTTTCCAGCTGCCAGAGGTAGGAAGCAGAAGTGCTCAAAAAGTGCCGTGTTTTTCTCCAATTGTTAATCACCCACTTCTAGCTTAACTAATTACACTTAAGAAATGTAGTCGGTGCACAAAAACTTACTAGAATTTTGTACTGGTTTAAAGTCTCATTCTTAATTAATCCTCCCAATATCTGCCAGAAAGTGTTATAGCCACACTACTTCTGAGACGTTAGGTGCCTCCTGTTCCTGTTTTTGTGATTCTGTGAAATTCATGCTTGTTAATTGTCTGTATGGGTATATAAACTGGAAACCATGTGGGATAAAAAAGAACAGAGAGGAAGAGCATCAAAAGAGGAACAGCAAGACATAGAAAGGAAACCATCAAGAGAGTATTGGAGAGAGCATAGGAAGAATAAATGAGGCTTGATAAAAAGACTTATGTGAGATAATTTATTTAAACCCTCAGATATCTTAGTAAGTTTTTACCTACTATGGCCATCCTTCTGAATCCTGAGAGTTTTAGTGAACTCAGCCCCAAATAAACTTGAATATGTCTGTGTGCTGCTCAGGGTACCTCATATGTAAGAGGGTTACCTTCTTGCAGCTAACGGTCCTTGAATAATGTCCTCAGGGCTCATTTATTTTATGACCTGTCATCATTCTCTTTTTAAGACTGAATACTCTTTTGTTTCATATACAGTGCCCCATTTTGTTTACCCACTCACCTGCCAGTAGTCACTTCCCGGTGTTTCCATGTTGTGTAAGTGTGAATCCTAGTGCTGTGAACACTAGAGATGCCTTCTTGGGACCCTTCAGTCGTGTATTCCCCAAGGGTTGTTGCTGCTGAGCTCGGTGCTTTAGAAAGACCGGCAAGGTGCCAGCTTATGAAGCAACTCTACTCCACTTCTGAGTCCTGCTTTCAGCTTAACTAAATGTACCCAGTGCAGTTCTGTTTCTGTGCTGTCTTAAACTAGTGTAGCAGTTTCTTTTAAAAGGAGCTTTTATTTATTGACTGGAATGTGTTTCTTATAAATGTTGACACCAGAACTATTTCCTCAGGATGACCCAGGTGAAGGAAGGAAATCAATAAAGCCTTTTTTCTTTTTTCTTTTGTACCATTGTTAGTTTCCTGTTAACACAGTAAGCTTTCAGATCTGTCCTTAAATTCATTCTGTAGAGTGAAAAATTAAAACTGGAAATTATTTTTTATTTTATGAGTCTTGTTTGAATTTGCTAGGCTGGCCACAGACTCATGATCCTCCTCTGTCAAGTTCAAGAATGCTGGGAATATAGAATAAAGAGATTTTCTTCTTTGAATAAGCTCTGTAGTGATGCCCATTCATCACTAGGGGGCAGTCTGTACCCATAAACTGTTGCTTCACACTCAATGGGATTACTTTTATTAAATCTCACTTAAATAAAGCATAGTTGCTTGAAGTTTAAAAACAAAAATCCTAAAAACACTAAAGTCCTTAAAAGTATAAAATTCAGAACAGTTTGTTTATTTGGTACATGTAAGCTCTGTTCACAAGAACATACAAAAATAAACAAGATTGTTCTATTTTATTTTCCAAATAAAAGACCTGAGACAGTGTCGCTTGGAACTCCATCAACAGCTTCTTAACTTTACTTCCTTTCTTCCTTCCATCTATATGTACTTTGTGTGCTTGCTGGGATTTCAGTTCTTCTCTGCCCAGTAGCTGTGGCTCAGATTTTAGCCCCTCTATCTCAGCTGCTGTGAAGTGTGGATCTCTGATTGTCATAGCTTCTTACAGCATAATGAAATGGTTCTTAAGTGCAAGCTGAGGGGGACTCAGTTTAGCCTGGGAGCAAGATAGTGCTGCACTGGCTCAGGTCTGAAGAGTGATGTACAGAGCGGACAGGATTCACCCAAATTCAGCTTGTAGCAAGTGGGTTCCTTTGGTGACAGGTCTTCGATCTCTGGCTGTCCCTTCCCACCAGAGCTCCACCTTCCCTACTCGCGTCTGCGTTCTGCTTGTCTAGAAAATTGGCTGGTGTGAAAAGCAGGTGTCCTGGCTGAGACAAGTAGAAGCGAACTACACCAAACAGTTTTAGTGTGCTGTGACAAAAGTTCAGAATCAGGTGCTCCAGGGCATTGACCCAACATACTGGGTACTTCCTTTCTGGAGAAAAAACTAGGACCAGCTCCCACAATAGTAACAAGTATGCCTACTTTGAAAGGTAAATGAGATGTTCTCAATACTGACTTTTGAAAATTCACTCCGACTGTTCTTTTTATCAAAATAAAAGTGAGCTGTCTGGATGAACTGAGACATCTCTCTTCTCCCTGTGGAGACCGTCCAGCAGCCAGCTCCACATAGGACCTGTTAGAAGTCCAGTCTACAGACCAGCCAAGCTGAAGTTGGAGTAGGGGTAGTCTGTCAGCTTCTTTAACATGTTACCCCTCTCCTAGCTCAGTTCCCAGGCTAATGGAATTTCTTTAAGGACTGGAGCTAGAATTGAACCCTTCCCCTAGTCGTTTCCCATAGGAAGCTCCTAAATACTGCGCGCGCGCGCACACACACACACACACCCCCGTTAAGGAGATATAGACCTCAGCTACAGAGGCCGCTTCTCTAGGTATCTTCTGAGACTTGGGCCTGTCCTTACCGTTCTTGATGAATTCATTACAGGTAAGGGAGGGATGAGCATTGTCTGTTTGATGACTTAGAGACACAAATCTCCCTAATGCAGTTCTTATTGATCATCTTTCTGGGCTCCAGCTCATGTAGATTTGCCTCTTAACACATATTTAACAGTAGTATTTCATAGCTGGTGTTCAACCAAGCGATAATGAGATAAATTTTCTTCCTGGAGGATACAGTTTTCTGCAGTCTAGTCTTCAGTGGTTGGCAGTACTAGCAGGCGACTAAGTGCGGCTATTGCTGCTTCTGTTCTGCAGGAATGAGCTGGAGCGACAGTTCCTAGAACTCCTACAGTTCAACATCAATGTTCCTTCCAGCGTGTATGCCAAGTATTATTTTGATCTTCGTTCTCTGGCAGAAGCAAACAACCTGAGCTTTCCCCTGGAGCCCCTAAGCAGGGAGCGTGCCCACAAGCTTGAGGTAAGTAGATTCATGCTCTGCTGCAGTGCATTGTCCCATTACCATCTCTGTGTCCAACACTGTCTCTCAGAGTGTGCTATGAAATGAACAGATAACTAAATACATATGTACTTCATTTTAACAGTCAGATGGCAGTTTTTACTTAATGTACACCAAGTGTATTTTAAAATCAAACATTTTTTAACATCCTTGTGTTTATGATTTTGCTTTGTTTTGTTTTTATGATTATAAGCCCACAAAATAAGTATTTCCCAGCATGCTTTTTTCTTAAAGTAGGAAGAAGCTGCCAAGTGACCTTAGCAATTAAGAATCCAGAAAAGCTTTTATTATTTTTTTTAAAGGATTCTTTTGTGGTTGGAGTTGAGGCCTGCCTCACTGTTCAGTCTAGGTTGAAGGCTGTTGTTCTAACCTGTGACTATTTATCACAGAAACTGTGTGTTTCCACCCATTCGTTACATCTGTGAAAGCAGAGAGAAGGAAGGTAGGAAAGACAAAGTGGTGAGAAGGAACTGTAGTGAGATTCCCCTTCTTCATTTTGTGCTAACCCTGAGCTCATCCCTCTGGACTTCAGCCTTTAGGCAATATAATCTCATCGGTAGAGCCTGTTATAGTTTGGTTTCTTTGCTATGATAAAACACTGACCAATACCATCTTGAGTAGGATAGAATTATACTTCACCATTGAAAGGGAAGACAAGGTAAGAACCAAAACAGAGGCCCTGAGAGGAATGCCACATAATGGTTTGCTCTCGTGGTTTGCTCAGCATGCTTTATTATACAACTCAGGGCCACCTGCCCAGGAGGGCCAGTCTGATAGAGGCATTTTCTCAGTTAAGGTTTTGTCTTCCCTAATGACTCTAGCTTATGTCAAGTTGACAAAAAAATAACCAGCACAAAACCTTAAACCACAGGGAAGATGGGCGAGCCCTTTTCAGACTCACTAAGGCCTGTGGTGTTTACCTACTGCTTGTCCCCCTCTTCAGGGTGTCGCTCTGACAGGGCCAATAGTTGGATACAATCAAGCCAGAGAGGGAAAGTGATTTGTTATTGTTGTTTGGTTTTGGTGTCTGCAGAAGTTTCATTTAGTGTGAATTTCCTCGCATTTCTTCTGTTGAACACTATTCTTCTGGTTTCCTAGCTGTGGCTGTATAAAATGTCCTGAAAACAGCATGGGAAAGAAAGGATTTATGCTTAAAATTCCCATCTTATAGTCTATTATTTCAAAGAAAGTGAAAGCAGCTAGTAAAGCAGGGGAAGAAGCTGGGTGCCAGCACTGGATTAAAACAGAACTGCAAGTGTGGATCTCTGTGAGTTTGAGGCCAGCCTGGTCTAGAGAGCAAGTTCCAGAGAAGGCACCAAATCTACACAGAGAAACCCTATCTCCAACAAACAAACAAAAAACAAAAAACCAACAGAACTGCAGGGAGATACTGATGTGCTGGTTGTGCAGTGCACCTTTACAGGCTGAGAAAAATTATTATCGCTGGGCGGTGGTGGTACACGCCTTTAATCCCACTAATTAACAGACGCAGTCAGATATCTGTGAGTTCAAGGCCAGCCTGACCTACAGATGTAGTTCTAGTTCTAGAAGCCCTGTCTCAAAAAAAGAAAAAGAAAAAGAAAAAAAATTACTCTCAGATGGGCTCAGAGTGTTATCTTCTCTGTCTACATGTCAGAGAAAGCTGTTATTACTCTATACAGAGAGGTTAAGAGGAAATATTGCTATCTGTTGCTATTATGAATTCAGAGATACTTGCTAATCTTACGAAGTTTACATAAAAGAACTTGATCCAAGAATTCTGATGCCCCTGAACAATCAGACTTGTGTTTTTGTTATGTTCACCCATATTGTGTGCACCATGTGAGGGGTAAGGCCTCTCAGCCTGGTAGTCTTCTGCTCTCCACTTGACCATGACTTGCACATGGACGCCTGTCTCTTTTCTCTCCTCCAGCCCTTCTTCTCTGCTGCTGTTGAAGTTATTTTTCTAAAATGCTGTTTTGAATTTTAACATATTCTCTTAAAAAGTTCCGGCAGATTTATGCTGGCTGCAGACTACAAAGTCTTTCCATCCTGGCCCTGTGTGACCCCTCCATCCCTCAGAGTCCACGAGTCTAGCTCACCAACACCCACCATATCAGTTGGCTCCTAGGAAAAACCCTGGACCCTAGGTTTTTCTGCTACCATCGTTCTTATGGTTGTCTCTCACTAAGGCATCCTCATTGTAGTTGTCCCTCACAGTAGAATTGGGCATTCCCTCCCTTCTGCTTCCAAGATCATGAGGACACACACACACCACCACCACCACCACCCAGTTTTCAAACAGAATTGGAGTTGTGCCGGGCATCAAGGCCTATTGAGCCAGGAAAGGCAGGTCCCCTTGGGTGCTGGTGTATGCCCTGACCTGCACTGTCTTTCTTTCTCTCAGGCCATCTCTCGTCTCTGTGAGGACAAGTACAAGGACCTGAGAAAACCCACCAGGAAGCGGTCAGCAAGTGCTGACAACCTGATTCTGCCACGGTGGTCCCCTGCCATCATCTCCTAACTGGGGCACCCTTCTGAGGTCATGCCATCCCTTGGTTTCTCCTCTTGTTTGAGAAAAGATGAACTTGGGGTGGTTTGTTCTGTTCTTTTTTCCCTCTTTTGTTTGAACACAGCCCCGTCAAGGCTGCCTTCACGCCTGCCTCCACACTGCATTCTGCACACTAAGAGGCTTTAGGGGATGTGAAATCAGTGTTCTGGCACCCGGTATCGAGCTTTCCCCGGCCGTCGTGAACAGCACTTCTTTCATGGAGGAAAAAGACTCTAATCCTGGAGAGGAAATGAAGGAAAGGGAAGTTGTATTGAGGCAGAGAGTACTTGGTAGCTTGACTGTTTCTGGGTCCCTGTCTGGTCATAAATACCAGATGGAGCCAGAGGTAGGTAGCAGAGTTGAGTGCACATCCGAGTCAGGAGTGCCATACTGTGCCCTTGGAATCGGTTTGCTCTGTAAGACTTCCTGCGTTCCTTCTTGCTGCTTTCTTGGGATTGGGGTGGGGGGTTGTTTGTTCGTTTTTATTCTGGTTTGGTTTTGATCCCACAGAGCAGAGAATATAGTTTGTACCCACCATGGCACAGACATCCAAATAAATAGTACTGATTTGTTTATCTCTGCATCATCTTCTCGAGCTGTCTTCCTCACAAGTGAGATGTGCTTGTTGTGTTTCTACACACTTGTTTATCTGATTCCCCTCCAACAATAGCCGGATTAACTTAACTGTAGTGCTGAACCAAAAGTCTCCCTCTCCTGCCTCACTCCAGGAATGTTCTATCTAGATTACATGGGTGCTTGTGCCTTCCAGTTTTCTTGCAGTTG
>NW_026068083.1:656841-670599 GCF_014885135.2 Alexandromys fortis
TATATATGAGAGTGTGTATATATATATTCCTAGTTCATTATAAGTATTTAATAAGTTAAATAAATATATATATGTAAATAGAACAAATAGTGTCTGCCTTCCTGCTGTATTTTTTTTTTTTTAGTTATGTTGAGATAAAATTGGACAGGTTTTCCAGGGTGGTAGCACTGGCCTGTAAACCCAGTGGACATGGCTGAGACAAGAGGATCATAATTTTGAGGCTGGCCCAGGCTATGTAGTAAGGTTTTATGGTGGTGAGTAAACTAGTTCTAAGCAGTGTGAGAATGTGTGTGAGCCTTAGATGATTGAAAGACTATGCGACCAGACCCACTTGGGACTTGAAGCAGGTAGGACCAAGGTAGAACACGTGCTGTCATTAAATACTGTCTGTCTTACAAAGCACTGAGGCTAGGTAGTTCTTAAAAATATGGATGATCTTCTGAAAAGCCAGTCACAGCCAGTGCCTATACTTGTTAACAGAAGAACCAGGAAACAAAGCCTTCAGCAGTGTTGGGGAAAGTGCTTACTTAGGGCTTGAACCCTCCGTTTCATGAACAAAGAAAACTCCAGGCCCCCAGGGAAATAACAACTCACTCTTACTGAATGCAGAGCACAGAGCAGCACCTGAATAGCCTCCCCAGGAGCAAGCTGCATTAGAGATGAGGTTGTCAGTGGAGTGCGTGCTCAGTGCTGGTGACTTGGCCAAGCCATACTCCTATGCTGCTTGTTAGAGCTTCTTACTGAGTATGTACACGGTAAGGCCACCAGTCTTCTGGTGCCACTTTTACTAGAAATTTCTTCAGAAACCATACAAAATGATTACTTTTATTGACTGTATAAGAGTCACTGGAAGCCGCTTTTGTGTGTACACTGCTGCAGGGTGAGCTATGCCCACGCCAAGATTTGTTACAAAACGGCATAGAGAGTTCTATAAGAATCTATTTATAGTAAGAAATGTCCTCCAACATGTTGTCTGACTGGATGACATTTGGGTTTTACAGGTCCCAGTAAACTATCTTGTATCCTTTTGTGCTTTGTTTGGGGGTAGGGGACTTTATTCCTTTTGAGTACTTTTGTTTATATAAATAAATTATTTCAAATGTGCAATCAAAGAATGTCATCTCAAAATAAATGGAGTTTTGACAAAATTGTTAACCATGACTTGAGCTTATATGTAATATTTTGTTGGTGTTGGTGTTAATCTGTGTTGTTGTCTGAACTTGGACAAACTACCTTCACTTCTGTTCTCAGTGAAGGTGGCTGTCAGAGACTTGCTAATACATGAAAACACATCCTAAGTGCTTCTTGTGGAATACACCTCTGAATTCTGGTAGGAAAGGGGCACATAATGTAAAAGGAAGCATAAGCCCACTGAGTTCCCCTGGGGATGTGAGGGTGGTCGTTGATAGATGCAGTTCTCACATAAAGGCCGTGTTTTTTCTAAAGTCAGTTATGTTCTGTCCTTTCCCAGCTCCTTTGCTGGAGCTGTTGTTGACTTTGTCCTCTTGTAGAGTTCCACTTGATTTAGCCATCGTATTCTTGTCTGGGTTTATAGATAACTGAGAAATATCAGAAGAATGACACAGATATCTGACTTCACCACCACGACTGTGCCAAGTGGAGCTGTTCTAGGAAGAGTGTTGCTTCCCAGGGTTGCAAGCCTGACCTTGTCCTGGAAGTCTAACCTTGAAAAAGGGACTGTGGCTCCTTGTGGCATGTCCCACCTGTCCAGAGATGAATAGACAACCATTTCCAAGCTTCCCACATCTGCACTTAAGCACCAGCTACTGAAGTCTGTGTAAAAGTTATTAACATTTAGTGGGTACCTGAAAGTTAGGGTAGACTCTAGGGGAAAGACCAATGTTTTTTGGAAGGAAAACATTGTGAAGTATTAACTAGTGTGGGGTACCATGTGGGAGGTCTCAGTGGCCACATACATCAGTGGATATATGACCTGGATACCATATGGGACATCTTGGTGACCTCATACATCAGTGGATATATGACCTGACAAATGACAAGGATTCCAAATTCCTCTGTCTTTATTCTGGATAATCCCAAAATCCTTCACATTTCTGAGATTTCTGAGCCTCTGGAGACCGATTAATGTTTGGGGGAAGGGGAGAGCAGGGATAGGGCAGTAGAAAAGCAGCAGTGTGCCACATACTTGCCAGTCTTGTCCAGTCACTTGCAGTATTGAACCTGCATGGTAGTATCCTACCATGGCAAAACCTGAAACATTTCTATTCTAGAATATTACCCAGAAAATATGTATTCGTTTAATAAGTCTATTTTAATGTAGGCTTTAGGTGATATACGTATTATATTCAGCAGCTTCATATTGACCATTTATGGTGCTCGATACTGCTGGTGTTGGGCTCATTGCAGGACATATAGACAAGGTCTTTGCAGGAGGGCTCCTCAACAAACAGCTACAACTGTATACTTTGAAATGTGGTGTATGGAAATTGGAATGGGAGTGACCTTCTGAGTTGAGGTGTATGCAAGAGATGTGGGAAAGAGGGTTATTATGGAGAGCTACTGAAATGTTTCACTATATGGTACTGGACTCCATTGCCAAGTGTGGCTGTGGTGCTCAGAGAGTAACTGATAAGAAGCACAGCTTCTGCCTTTGTACACAAAAACCAACAGGGAGAAGAGCTCTGCCTTCCTCACGCATGAAACATTGGCAATAAACTATTAGCCAATTCTTGAAATAATTTGTTGGTACAACTTCTGGGAGGAATTAGCCCTTCCTATGTCTATCATGTTGCTGCAGGTTGTGGCTGAAGATACTGGGCCTTGCCTTCAGAACTGCGATATTTGAGTGCTGGATCAATAGTTCAAATGTAACAATAATGGAAAATGGATCCACTTTCTCCCTGTAGGCATGAGAAGAATATCTGAACCTGTCTTAGTAACAGATGCATATGAGCCACTCCTGGACATTTATTTCTTCCTACAAATGATCTTTTTCTGCCATCTTTTGTTGGGTATCATATACAGCCATGATTTGAGAACCTTAGAACGAATCTGATTACCACCAAGAAAATCTAAGAGAAAACCAGAAAGATAGTACACTTTTAGTAAGGTGGCAGTTAAAGATTCCAGTATAAAACTTGAGAACTTTTTAATTCACTGGCAATAGCCAATGCCTAGGTGTGATGGAAAAAAAAAGATGCCATTCAAAATTATAGCATAATCTGAGAAGTGTGAAAGTGATTACAGTGTGTCCAGCACAATAAACTTTGAGTTACTGAGCTCTCAGGAGGCCGCTGCTATTGGAATGGACTAGGATGTTTGGGTTCAGGCAG
Source organism: Alexandromys fortis (assembly GCF_014885135.2). NCBI lineage: Eukaryota > Metazoa > Chordata > Mammalia > Rodentia > Cricetidae > Alexandromys > Alexandromys fortis. The sequence continues at coordinate 660,156 of NW_026068083.1, forward strand.
GTTGAAACTTGCTTAGTTAGTGGTATGGTAAAGCCTAGAAGACCAGCTTTGAGGTTCCTCTTTTATATGGTCTTTCCATGTCACTGGTGAGAAGAAAAACTCAAAAAACATGAACAGTATCCACTCAGCTTTTACGCCAAACTAAACCTTATAAATCTAACCTATTTTAGAAATGAGATCTTTGTGGATATAGTGCAAAAGACTAGCCCTAAATCTACCATCCAGTCCCTTTAAGAAAGGTGGGAATAAAGAGAACGTTGAATCAACAAATCAAGGAACTGTGCCACCAGAAACTACCAGGAGATGGGCAGGCCTTTTTCTTACAGCTCTCATACCTTGTGCTGATACCTTGACATGAGACATCACCTTAAAGCGGGACGAGGGTATGTTGGGAGCTATCCAGTGTGAATAAGCTTGTTAGTGCAGCTCTTGGAAGCTAGCATGTATACAGTCCTAAATGAGGAAAATGGGTGTCATCAAAAAGACCTGAAGATAAGAGACACTACCATGCTACTAAATGGGAAGGTGTGGCGGCATAAAATGACCCCCAACTTCCCTTTTTTGTACTCACTACACCAAGCTGTGGTTTAGGCTCTGTCTTGGAGCTGTTAACTTCCGGCATGTTCACACACCTCACAGGTTTTCTCACCGTCGTTCACACACCTTTTAATGCCACTTAGGCTGTTTCCCCTTCATGACTCCTTCACTTCTTATGCAGCTCTCATCCCCAGCTACTGTTTCTCTTACCCATTTGTGTATCTTCTGGTCACTGGGATGCAAAAGGTGGAGTCTTCATCCACTGCGTTCCCTGCTGTACAGGGCTCAAACCTGTACCTCTTTGGTGGTCAAAAAGTGTATACTGTGCTGCACAGTTCAAAGAGCTAGAGAAGTGGTGCCATGGCCCTTTAAAGTAGGTGAGCAAAGCAGACAGAGGCATCACAGAAGATATCCAGATATCCAGCAGGTGGAGATGGAGACACACACACACACACACACAAAGATCAAGTCAAGGAAATTAAGTCACTATAATGATATGAGATGCCACTTCACAAACCTGTTAAGTTCCAGAAGGTATGTGTTGGTGAAGATGTAGAGAAAAGAGAACCCCTGCATTGTTGGAATATAAATTGATAAAGCCACTGTGAAAAACTGAGCAGGTTCCTCAGAACACAATAGATTATATAACTCAGTAGTTCCTTGTTGACATACAAGAGAGTTCCACAATAGCCCAGAATGGAGTATATAACAAAAGTTTTATTTGGGGGTAAACTCAAAGAAAGAGTAGCCATCCTCAGTCCTCTGTGTGCACTGGAAACTGGAACCGAATTTAGCAGCCAAGAGGCCCATGTGTGCTTTTCATCTGCATTGGTAGAACATGGGAATCTGTTCCACACAGCGCTGTAGGGACCAAGCAGTAGTCAGCACTAGGGCAGAACTCTGAACCATTTCTGCTTGACCAGACTTGGAATTGGTTTACAACTTTCAAATTTATTTACTCCATTATAATTTTCAGAAAATTGTTGTAGGTGTAATAATCTTGATTGGCCAGCAGGTATTGCAGTTGCAGCAGTAAGGCAGGCCCTAGATCAGTACTTGAGTTACCTGAGACTTAGAATTACTAACAAATTTAGTTAATTACTTAAGAGCTTCATACCCACACGTGGAGGAGGTTCGAGTTTGGCAGAATATCAAGGAACCCAGAGCTTTTAGGCTGTTGTGAGCCGCAAGGTTACTGGACGGAGCTCAGGCCAGGAATTCACAGATCTGAATTCATGGAACACAAGCCTGTGTTCCAGGTGCAGGGCTAGAGCCCCTGTTCCTGGAATCGGGAGCTTGACCTGATCAGAGCAGGCCCAGCAGAAGCCAGAGAAGCCACGGAGGAGTTGTGGCAGAGATCCACAGCTGGCAGTCTTAGTAGGTGGGACCAGGCTGTGTTGGTGTGGGCCATGGGAGGCAGTAACTCAGCTGTTTAGTAGGCAGGAATAAGCCACATGGGCATGGAGTGGTGAGAAATTGCCAAGTCGGTGGGTCAGCCGAGCCAAACCTTATGCAGCTGCCCAGAGGAGTAGTTCAACTGCAGAGTGGTAATTCAACTGCATGAGGTTGGAAGAGTCTGTGAGGGTCTGGACAGGGCCTGGCAGTGGTGTGGACTCAGGCCACATATGGCGCCAATTTGTTGGCATACAAAAGAGTTCCACAATAGCCCAGAATTGCGTATAACAAAGGTTTATTTATTTGAGGAAAAACTCACAGAACGAGTCCTCTGCATACACTGGGAACTGGGACTGAATCCAGCAGCCAAGAGGCCCTCACATGCTTTTTATCTGCATTGAGACTACACAAGACCATGCCCAAAGTGGGCTGGTATCTTAAAGGCTGTTGGCTGAAGGAGTTCTCACAGTAATTCCTTTTTGGGGTGTATAGCTGAGGAGATAGAAAACTGCATGGTCAAAGAGAACCTTGGACTCCTATGTTCTCTCTAACACTGTCTATAATAGCTAGTATATATCTACATGTCTCCATTGGATGAATACCTAAGGCATGGACTGTGCACATTCAGAACTGGGTGTCATTCTTTCAGTTCTCATCTGTGACTGAATCTGCTGGTGGCAACCTCTATGGGTCTGGACAGTCCACTGCATAGGGCACACTCCATGGTGTGCAGGCATGTGTCGTAGGGACTCTGGAAAGTCAAACTCAGAAGTAGTGACTGCAAGAAAAGGATGATGATGGGGAGGTGAGACGTTGAGCAGAAAAATGGACCATTTTAGTTAGGAAGAGTATGTCTTACCCTCTGTGTGTTGCTTGTATTGGTTAATGAATAAAGAAACCGCCTTGGCCTGATAGGGAAGAAGACAAAACTAAATTCTGGGTAGAAGAAAAAAAAGAGTCAGAGAGACACCATGGATCCACCGCCAGAGTAAGGCATGCTGCTGAAACTTAGCTGGTAAGCCACTGCCACCTGGTGATACACAGATTAATAGAAATGGGTTAAACTAAGATGGAAACGCCAATAAGAAGTTAGAGCTAATGGGCTAAGCAGTGATTTAATTAATGCAGTTTCTGTGTGGTTATTTCAGGGCTAAGCTAGCCAGGATAGCCAGGATGAACAAGTAGGCCGTCCTCCTACAATTAACCAATACAAGCAACACACAGGGGACTCCCACACCAGTGGTCTGTTGGAGAGGCTATAATACAGTATATTTCAAATAATAGAGTTTAGCCATGAGGGAGTGTAAATGAAGAAATAGGCTACCTGGGTGTCTAGAATGTGAATAGATGGGAAGAGAAGGAATACCAGGTGAGAAATGTGTGCACCTAAGTCACATTTCCCCACATTGTGTCTGCCTTGCTGAAGAACAGCATTAGGGGCAACTGGTCTCGGTAGGCACATGGCCACAAATATGGAAGACTCTGAACCCACAGGTACCTTCATGGATACACTTTTTTTCCAGAAATAAAATATTGATCTCTAGTTTGAGACACTTCCAACTGGCAAGCTTTCTTTTTCCCTTTGCAGCTTCCTGATGAAGGGGGAGGCAGATGTGCCCTATTGTATTTGATATGACTTGGGATAGGTCATCTCATCAATCATCCACGGGTCATCAGTTTTTGTAGCTGTCCTTCCAGCCATGGTAATCCAAGCTACACCTGTCCCCAGGGCCCACTAATTGTGTCCTTCTGGAGTAGAGACAGCTGCAATACCCTAACTTTAAAAAGACTTAGCAAACAGTGTACTTATAAATGCATAATTGCTGCTGGGTGCTTCTGTTATTTTTATAGTTGCTAAATGCAGAGAGAAAACAGATGGTGGGGCTGGCCTGTGGATGGCATTTTATAGAAGCAGTGGCTGGTTTCCGACTTTCTGCCAAATCCTAGTATAAAAGCTTTGGAGATTCTGGGAATTCGGCTATTATAAGCTAGCACTAAAGGTTGTTTGTTAAAGCTAGTACTGCAGTTACTTGACTGCAGTAACAACCAGTCTCTTAGGAGGAAGAAATCTCCTGTGTTCAAGTTGCAAAGATCCATGAAAGTAATGGCCCTTCATCTTTTTTTTTTTTGTACCAAACTTAGAAAGGTGCCTGCACCACACACCCCATGAACATGCAGGATGAGTGAATAGAAGAAGGCAATGGAGTAAGAAAACTGTAAATGCTGGCAACAATATGCGGGAGCAAGAGCATTGTTCACCACCGGTGGGGATTGGTGCAGTCTGTGTGGAGGTTTCTCGAATGCCTAAAATAAGAGCTACCATAGAACAAGTTATGCCTCTCCTGGAAGTGTATCTAAGTGTGGGACTCTAAGCATCCCACAGACATGCTTACATGTCATTATCACAGCACTATTCACAATAGCTAAGGTTTGAAGTCAGCCTAAGTGCTGATCAGCAGATGAATGGATAAAAAATTGTGGTATGTCTACGTAATAGAACACTCTCATTAGAAAACCCACTCTAAGTACTGATGAACAACGTTAAAACTAACACGGTGCTAAGGAAATGTCTCTGGTTTAAAATGCCAGGTTGATCCCCAGTACCCATAGGATGTCTAGCTCACAACTGTCTATAATTCTAGTTCCAGGGATCCAATACCTGTGTGTATTTTGACCTCTGTGTGTATGAGCTATGAAGGAGGTGCACAGACATACACACAGCCAAAACAGTCATACGCATAATAAAAAACTTTAATATTAAAAGAAACCCAGCTAACTAGTACAGCAACCTTTTCTAACACCATAGTAAAGTTTCATAGATTACAGTCATGATTGTAGGTTCAAAGGAATCTACTACAAAAGAAGAAAAGTTGACACTAACGAAACAATATCACCACCATATCCTCCCCTTCTCTTTCCCTCTCTGCCCACCTGTTCTTCCTTAAAACTTGACTGGCTTCACAGGAAATGAGTGTTCATAGCACCCAACTAGCCTTAAACTTACACACCATTTTCCCTGGCCAGGGCTCATAGCTTTTACGTAACTTTCCCCGAGTCTCAATGCTCAAATCTTTCACAGCCAAATATTTGTGATTATGCAGCCCAGTGATGTCTATTGTGGGATTCTTGAATCTCTGATCATGTAGGTCCAATCTAATACATTACCTTAAAAATATGAGTGCGCACGTACACACACACACACACATCAGATATAGAATTAGAATGTGCTATTTGGCCTAGAGAGATAGTTCTACCCAATCTAATACATCACCTTAGAAACATGCATGTGTGCGTGCACACACACATAGACACACACACACACACACCAGATTTAGAATGTGCTACTTGGTCTGAATATATAGTTCGGCTATTAAAAGCTGGACTCACGACCAAAACTACAAAATGTGCTACTCAATTTTTTCTACTTTGGTTTCCACTAATGGGCTTCCTGAGTGTATGGGATTGGTTGGCCTGCACTCCACCTCCACTCCCCATTAAGGGCTTCGAGGACTGCACAGGAAAGAGTTTTGGAAAGGTTGTATGAACCCTGGCACGTGTGAACTCTGCTGTGTGCACATGCACTTGTGAATGTATGTGGACAGCTCCGTGATTACATGAAGAGATCCCAGTCCTAGAAGAGATAGAGGAGCCCAAATTTTTGCTACTTCCCCCTAAGGCTCCTTGACTTGTAGGTGGTTTTCTGCCTGGGCCCACCCTGGATTTTCACTCTGTGCGTGTCTCCTGATGTGTGCATGCATCTGTGTGTGTGTATGTGTGTAGAGTTCACAGGTTAACATTAGGTGTCCTTAGTCATTCTCCATATTATTTTTTAAGGCAGTATTACTCACCAAACCTGGAGCTTATCAATTCAGTTAGGTCAACTGGCCAGCAGGCCCCAGGGATCATCTAGTCTCTGACTCTACTTCTCTCTGCTTTTTATATGGGTACTGAGGATCCAAATTCTGGTTCTCACATCTGCACAGTGAACATTTTATGAACTGAGCCATCCCTCCCTCCCCTTTGAGCTCTTTTGTTAAATTATTTTCACTATTGCAATATGTTGTGCTTTGATTATAATCTACAAGGGAGGGAGGGGTATTCTTTGTGAAAGGATGTACAGTGTGTTCACATCCTTACAGAAGACTTACCCTCTGTATGTAAGGACAGTCCACATTAGAGGAACCACAGAGTGTAAGAGGACTCTGAGGGGTGGGAGAAAAATGAGCTACTGAGGTACCAAAATGTCTCCTAGGCAGTAAAGCTTTAGATATGGGAAAGTTTGTATGTCATATTCTTGATTAACGATTGATGTGTGAAGGCCTAGCTCACTATGGGCAGCTCCCTCACTCCTTGTCCCCCAGGCAGGAAGTCCTGGGTTGTATAGAGAAGCTAGCTGAGCAAGCCTTGGGAAGAAAGCCAGTATCATTCCTCCATGGTCTCTGCTTCAGTTCGTGTATCCAACTTCCTGTTTGTTTTTTTATCACAGCAATGGAAAGCTAACCGGGACACTTGTCAAAGTGTTAGGCACGGGGTGCTTCTCAGTGTAAGGGGCTTGCCTACTATGTTCAGCATCCTGGGTGTGAAGCCTACCACCGTGATGAAATACCAATGATGGCGTTATTAGTAACAAGCACCACTTCAGAGATGGGAGAGGAGAGGTGCCCCCTAATCTGGCTCTTATTTGCCTACCATTTACTCATTCATTTGTTTTCCTGGCTTTGGGGATGGAACCCAGGGCCTTCACATGCCTAACACATCACCACTAAGCTACGCAGGCTCACTCATTCTATTTTAAATGCTTGCCTATTTTTTTTTCATACTTAACTTTTTGGCTTTGTCATCTGTCTGTTTGTATGAGGAAACAGAGCATGGTGGTCATACTGTGGGGTCTGTGGAAGCCCAGGCTAGACCAGCTGCCCTGGATAAACGCAGTGACTCTTCCTGCCTACCTTCTATTTCTACTGCTGAGGAGAAAAACTGTGAATTGACAAGACCTCCTGAGGAGGTTTCAAATTGCCACTGTTCAGAGTGTTGTCTCCAGAATGAAGTCACGGTTGTTCTGAGCCTCCAGACACCACTATACTATGCTCTGAATAATCCAATGGTGGTGACACACAGGCTAACCACTTGTCCCAAGTCAAAGTGTCTATTAATATTTCGGGAGTTGTGTTTAACAGCTGTGAGTTTTAAAATAGATCCAATGCCATCCCTTACCTTCTAACCTTTCATGGAAGAGAACAGACGGAATCACACAGATGGGGACCGTGAAGTCCCTTGTATAAATTCACATGTAGCCTAGGTAAGTGCAGACCACTGAACCATCGTCAACTTTTTTTTTTCAATACCAAGTCTCATTATGTTGCACAGTCTCAAGTGATCACCCTCCTTTACCTTCACCTAACTGGGTTAACAGGCATGTTCCACCATCCTAGGTTTGGCTTTGCCTCTTAACAAGAATTATTCATGTGACACTGGAATCACTATAATTCCATCCAACTATACCTGCCTGCTTTCTTTTGATTTTTTTTCTCCGCTTCTTACCTGCCACGCACCGCGCCCCCGTGTCTGCGCTCTGTGCACTGGCACCCAGTTCGTGAGCTTCAGGCAAGGGGACTGGAGGTTAAAATACACAGACACACATAGACAGAGAGACAGCGACACGGGTCATCCTGAATTCCCCAAGAATGACCCCTTTATTGTGTTCAGGGGCAGATTATATAGAGATAGCCATGCCCCAGCCAAACCCACCAGAAACCACTCTCCTGCCATCAGGAACTCCTGAAGGTCTCGTGCTCAATGCAGCTGTAGGCACTCAGATCAGGGGATTACAAGAAATTCAGGATCTGGGGTCTCACTGCTCCCAGCACTTACCCACTCTGTCTCTCTCTGTATGTGCATCTCACTCTCCTTCTTGTCTCCCTTCTTGTGACAACAAGAACCTACAATAGGTATAGTAAGTATGTATGTATAGTATGTATATATGTAAGTATAGTATGTATGTATAGTATAGTAAGTGTGTATAGCATAGTAAGTATATATGTGTAGTAAATATGTATGTATAGTATAGTATGTATGTATAATATAGTAAGTTTGTATGTATGTGTAGTAAGTATGTATGTATAGCATAGTAAGTATATATGTGTAGTAAGTATGTATATATGTATGGTATAGTAAGTATGTATGTATAATATAGTAAGTTTGTACATATAGTAAGTATGTAAACATGAAGAATGACAGACTGAATCTTGCTCTTGGAGTTTGTTACAGGGCTATAGCTTACAGAATAGGAAGGTCTTATTCACTGTTGTTTTTCCTTTTCTGTTTATATTTGTTTTAAATAATATTTTGATTCTTTGAGAATTTCATACAACATACTTTGATCCTGTTCACTTCCACCCCCACCCCCCAACACCTTCTGGATCCACCCCCATCTCTCTATACACCCAATTTTGTATCCTTAAAAAAAAAAAAAAAACAGGGCCTGGAGAGATGGTTCAGAGGGTTAAAAGCACTGACTGTTCTTTCAGAGGTCCTGAGTTTGTTTCCCAGAACCCACATGGTGGCGCACAACCATCTGTAATGAGATCTGGTGCCCTCTTCTGGCCTGCAGGCATACATGCAGGCAGAACACTGTATACATAATAAATAAATCTTTTTTTTTAAACCCAAACCAAAACTCTGCAGTCCAATTTGTTCTGCTCAAATACTCTTTAAAGGTGGGGCATGGGGCACATGCTGGAGCATCTGTCTACCAGAGGTCATAACCTTGGAAAGATCTAGTTCTCTATCTCCCAGCAATCGTTAGTAACCAATAGCTCCTCAGGTACGGGTGGGCTTGGTGCCCACCTCCCCACTCCATGTTCGGATTTTGTCTGGCTCCAGCTTGTGCATGGTTATCACAACCACTGTGAGTTCACATGTACAACTGCCCTGTTGTTCAGCAAACTGAATTGTGGTCATTCACTGCCTCTGACCCTTACACACTTACAACCCATCTTCCATGGTGACATCCGAGCCTAGGAGACTTTGTAACATAGATGTCCCATTTAGAGCTGACTGAGTATAGGACAGTTTCTTATTCCTGGCACATTGCCCAGTTGTGCCCAGTTCTGTTGCAAAAGGAAGTTTCTCTACCCGGCACTGAGACGCACCAATCTACAGGTGTAACAATAAGTAACAAGGATGCGATTTAACACTCTAATCACTTAGCAGAGTAAATTATAACCACTTAGCGGAGTAAATTGTAGGCTCTCTTAGAAGCCCTATGACCTATCCAGCCTCCCAGTTCTTGGCCTCTAAACTGTCCCATGTTGGGGTTCCATTTTGAGAAGTGTACCTTAAGCCCAGTTAGGCAGTGGTTGACTCTTCCCACGGTATTTTTGCCACTATTACACTAGTGGTATTTCTGGCCAGGCCAATCATTATTTCAGGGGGCTCACAAAGATGGATGATTACTTTTCTGCTCTAGTAGTGTGGGTAGCACCTGCCAATATTACGAAAGCTAACCATCAGGGAAGAATCTAAATCAGCACTAGCTTGATCACTCCGTGATCTGTGACTCAAGAGTGTGGTCTCTTCAGCAAGAGAGTCCTAGTTTCAAGCTTTAGGGGATAAAGAAGAGCTATGGTAATAGCCTGCAAAGTTTAGAGATCTATGGGACTCTAAAGGCCAACAACTCACCAAGAGGCAACCCTTTCCTTTTGGGGCTTTTATTTGGTAGCCTGTTATATGTAATTATATGTATGTTATATGTAGTGAGGGTGTTGGTCCTCATTATTAGATATTTGAACTCTTTTTGTGTGTGTATGTGTGTGTGTATTTGGAATACTTCTATGGTGGTTGGTTCGCAGGTGGCTTTTAAAGAGTCTTTTATGTTAGTTATTCGTCCATGTTCTTCCTCCGCCACCCTGCCCTCCCATCCCCACCCCATTTAACATTTCCTCTTCTTCCATTTACTTTTTCTTTTAGATAGTTGCATTCTATTTTCCTCCCCCTTGAAATCTCCCAACCTCTGTCATGACCCCTTACTAGCTTTCTGACCTGTCTGAGTCTTTCAATCGAGACACATACCTCTAAAGATTCAAAGCAGCATTCACTCAGGAGAGAAAGCATGCAGGCTATGCTTTCCTGAGTCCAGATTACCTCACTCCGCATGATTGTATCCAGTTTCAACCCTTTACCTGAAAATTTCATACTTTCATTTTTCTTAACAGCTCAATATTCCGTTGTGTAGATATACAGTATTTTTTGTCATCAATTCATCAGTTAATAAATATCTAGGTTGTTTCAATTTCCTAGCTACACGAATGAAGCAACAATGAACATAGACAATCTCTGCAGTAGAATATAAAGTCCCTCTAGGCATATGCCTAAGGGTGTGGTACAGCTGGATCTCTTGATAGACCTATTTCTAGTTTGCGGAGGAACTCTCAGAATGATTTCCATAGTTCCTGCACCAGTGTTCACTCTGACCAGCAGTAAATAAGTGTTGCCACATCTATGCCAGTATATA